>NC_050446.1:59649128-59985628 GCF_903995425.1 Onychomys torridus
CATAGCCATTCTGACAGGTGTAAGGTGGTATCTCAGAGTCGTTTTGTCCCAGATAATTAGGGATGTTGAGCAATTCCTTAAATGTCTTTCAGCCATTTGAATTTCCTCTGTTGAGAATTCTCTGTTTAGTTCTATAGGAAGAGGTAGGCAAATAGCTGACATTTTCTAAGAGTCAACAGGGCTCAGCCTTTAGTTGTCCTGTGGTTATAGTCAAGGTCATCACCTATCATAAAGACAAATCCTCAATCCTATAAATGGCAAAGTTCACCTGCCTGAGTCTTAGATCGGGCTTATATGAAGTGGAAGAGTACAGATTTCACTTGCATGGAATTGTGTAATGGTAGATATATATTTGGGTATTTCTTGGCATATGTAATCTTGACTGTCCAAAGATTAAGTATTCTAATTTGTCTTGGCAGTTTGTCACCATCTTTGAAGGATCAAAATGTATGGCCAGCAGTAGTAAACATCCCTCAAAGGAACACATTTCAGGTACAAAATGCAGTAACTTTTAAACACAAATGAAGTAAAACTCTTACTATTATTGAGAATGCAGACATTTTTATCATTTATCTTTCTAGGATGAGTGGCCCTTGTCTTGCACATTATTAATATGGGATTGAAATAATAATGATACCATTTGTATAAAATCTAGAGGTTATTATGTAAATTGTCTCTAATGTTGTACACCAAGGGGTAACAGATGGTGTAACTAACATTTGTGAGGCCACAGATATCCATTGGTTACCAAAGAATGAAATGGGAATAATTGAGGAGAAAAACCATGAGTTATCCAAAGTCACATAGCTGCTGAGCTACATTGATCCCCGGATTTTTAGGGCCTGTGGTCATTCAGAAGCAGCATGGTTCACAGGAAAGTATGGCTTTCTGAGCAAGATGGATGATGTAATAGAAGTGGAATAGGACTGAATTAGTGGAACTGGATGACCCATTGGTCACTGGATGCTAGATTCCTAGCAGCCTTTTCAGGGCATTCTTTCTTTCTTTTTTGAAAAAGAGAAACTAAGTATAGATATGTAAAGAAAGATTCCTGACTTTTGAAATTATATATTGCAGTTAGGAAAATGTTGAGTTTTAACATCTTATGTATTTTCAAGTTCTATTACAAATTACTGTAAATGGAGATATTGGCTAAAAGACTTGGGCTACTAATAGCTGATACAGAAAACTGAATCCAAATACTGACATTTTCTTTATCTGTACATCATATCTTACTTGACAAATACACCTATGGACTTTCAAAAGTAAATTTACACAAAATAGAGGAACGACAGCATTTTAATATATGTCTTCTTACACTTGAGCACTATAAAATAGAAGCCACAGACAGAGCACTGAAATGTATCTCCATGTTCAGCTCATTAGGCATTTCCAAGTAGTTTTCAGGAGGGACAAAAAGTGGACTTTTCACACTTGGAGATGCCTCAAGAACAAGTGGACACTACTGTACCAGGAGAGATAAAATTGCTGAAGCATGTTCCTAGCTTAGACTCATTTTGTCTGCATTATCTCGAGCAAGGTCTTTAACCTCACCAGAGTTCATAGTCCATAAATGAAGACATTGCTCTGCATGATTCCTTAGGGGAGCAGAAAAAGTCAAAAGAAAACATAGATTAAATTACAAATGCCAACTTCTGAATTCTAAATCATTGCTGTAATTTAACCACTTCAATTATCTCTCAGTTCATTAATATCATCTTTTTTCCACAGAAACATCCAGGAACACTATTTCCAAGCAAGGATCTAAAGTACTGGCAAAGGTATCTTCAACTCTGTCAAAGGTGTTCTCCCGATCTAGCGACAGTATTCCAAAGTCGTCCTCACCACCCCACCAAGATAAGCACTAGAGTGTCTCCACTTGATAAAATTGTGATTCCCTATAAAATAAATGATATTTAAAGTAGAACATACTGTCCAATTATTATACTAATTCAACTTAAAATATATACTTTAATTAAAGGTATAGTAAAGGTTTGCATTTTAATAAAATTAATTTTTCAATATTTTATTTTAGATTATAATCACATCATTGCCCCCTTCCCTTTTCTCCTTCTAAACCCTCCCATATACACCTCCTTGCTCTCTTTCAAATTCATGTCCTTTTCTTATCAATTGTTGTTACATGCATATAGACATAAATATATATTCATATCAATAACCTGTCCTCTCTATATAACGTTACTTGTATGAATAATTTCAGGGCTGACCACTTGATATTGAATAAGCAATTAGTATGCTCTGTCCTTAGGAAGTCTATGTCTCCTGCTATTAGCATTCCTTAATCACCTATGGTTCTTGGTGAAGGGCTGAAGCCTTGAATTCTTTCTCCCTTCCACGTTAGGATGTTTATTGTTGTTGTTCCTGTTCAGCTCATGTTTGGGCAGTCATGTAGATGAAACTTTATGAGTGTAACTTCTGAAGTTACCAGGAGACACAGCCTCACAGCAGATTCCCTGTTTCTTTGGCTCCTACAGCCTTTCTGCCCTCTTTTCAACAGTGTTCCATATATATATATATATATATATATATATATATATATATATATATATATATATATATATATATATATTGTGTGTGTGTGTGTGTGTGTGTGTGTATTGTGTTTAAATTAGAGTAAAACTATTTGTCTCTTAAAGAAGCTATCATTTCTTTATTGTAAACTTAAAAAGTAATCTGAGCTATCTTTATAGCCATTTTCTATATACACCACAAGTATCAATGATTCAACTTCTGGGTATAATAAGTATTTTCTATGGGAATTACAATAAGACTTTAAACTTAGTAATTAGCTATATGCTGTGACAGCAAGTGACTAAAATTTTAATTAATAAAACAAGCAACCCAAAGTACCTGAAATAACTGAATGTGATTTTTTTTCTTTTAAGATTTTAGGAGACATATAATTACAATGGTTATCAAGTAGATGACAAAGCCAATATGAGTTATACAACAACATTATGAACCAGGCTGTCCACTGTCTAAGACCCATTCAGATAGCTCATATCTCAGCAGTTCATATTAGTCTCATTACCTATGAAGTGTTATTTCTGAACTTTTATTTTTAATCACTGTAAAGTTAGAAAAGAAACTAAGGTACTTCCATGGCTAGGCTTCTTTTGTTTTGATAAACATCATGACCAAGAACAACTTAGAAAGGAAAGTGGTTTTTATAGCTTGTAACTCTTAGGCTAACAGTCCAACATAGAAAGAGACGTCAAGAGCAGAGACACAGAAACAGGAATTATAACAGAATCTATGGAGGAATCCTTCTTACTGGCTTGCTCCTCAGGGTTTACTTAATGTACTTTCTTATACAACCCAGGACCCCCTTGCCTGTGGGAGCCCATTTTCAGGTTCCTAGTGACTTTACCCAGCAGGTCTGCATAAAGGGGATGATTGGACCATGGGCCTGAGTGCAGGTGTCTGAGATGGTCTCCACTTGGCTGTGCTGGGGGAAGGTTTTTTCCTCCAGCCCTTGGCGTTGCTATAAATACTCTAGGGCAGAGATAGTCAGGGCCCTTTGGAATAGGTTCCAGGCCCTCTCAAGGCTATCCTATATTTTCTATCTGTTTATCTCCACATTCTAAATCCTTCTATCTAATATTTCCTGCTGCTCTCACTCAAGAAAACTCAGGGAACTGTGGGGTTGGTGGGTAAACACCCCACACTTGCCCAGCAGTGGCATTGTCCACAGTGATCTGGGTCCATCCATATAAATCAATAATCAAGACTTGCCTACAGACCAATCTTACAGAGACATTTTTTAAACTAACATTTCCTCTTCCCAGATATGTCTGGGTTTGTATTGACAGAAATTTAATAACATAGATATTAAAAGTGTTAATTAGGATTTTAAAAATATTGATATAAGTAATATTAATAATAAGTAAAAGAAGGGATTTGGAGAAAGGAAATATAATGAGGAAACTATATGCAAAAATTGTATGAGTTCTGGAATCAAAGGCAAATTGCTGGGCATTTCTGTGAGGGGTCTTCAAGGTCAGATTATTTGGAGAAGAAAAGCCATTCTGAACTTTGGGCAGACCACATAAAAGCTAGAAGGAAGCTTTGCTTTTACCTGCTTGCCATTAATTACTCTGGCTGGCAAGTTCATATGTCCCATCCTGGCCACTGATGCATTTGTATTTTGACATTAGGGATCAGCTTTGTGCTTCCAATATGGACCAAAAATCAGGAACTCTCTTCAACAATGACTGAGCCAAAGAAGAAATCAAAAATGCATTTTAAGCATGTCTTGAGAAAAATGAAAATCAAAATTTAATAAATCAGACCTGATAGGACTCAAAGAAAGAGCACTAGGGAGGAATTTTACACAGCTAAATGTCATTATTGAAAAAAGAAGAAAAGCTGAAAAAACAATTTTCCTGTCAATTATTCATAAAAGTAAGAACAAATAAATCTAAAAATTATCATAAGAAATGAAATACATATATATCAAACAGAAATAAGTAATATGACTAAGCAAAAGAAAAAAAAGGTCAATAAAATGATAAATGATTCCTAATGACACTCTGCTGTACACAAAGCCTAGCATAATCATCATCAGAGAAGCTTCATCCAGCAATTGAAGGAAACAGATGCAGAGACCCACAGCCAGACATTAGGAGGCATTTGTGGAATCCTATGGAAGATGGAGAGGAAGCACATAATAGCCAGAGGGGTCAAGAACACCACAAATAAATCCACAGAATCAACTAATCAAGGGTCACAGAGCCTCACAGAGACTGAATCTACTTCAGGGAGCCTTCATGGGTCTGACTTAGGCTCTCTGCACAGACGTTATGGTTGTGTAGGTTGGTCTTCCTGTGAGACTCCTAACAACGAGAACACGGGCTGTCCTGACTCTTTGCCAGCTTTTAGGACCCTATTCCTCCTCCTGGGTTGCCTTGTCCAATCTTAATATGGGGGGGGGGGAGGTGCATAGTATTATTAAAACTTGATATGCCGTGTTTGGTCGATATCCCTGAGAGGTCTGCCCTTTTCTGAAGGGAAATGCAAGAATGGATTTGGGGAAGGGGTGTTGAGACTAGGTGGAGAGAAGGAAGGGGAAACTGCAGTCAGGATCTATTATAGGAGAGAAGAACAAAATATAAATAAATAAATAAATAAACAAACAAACAAACAGTTCCAAACTCACTTTATGAGATTTGCATCACCCTGCTAACTAGAGTCAGACATGAGTCATCAGTTTTCAGGTTAAAAATATTTCCGTGAAATAAACTAATAGTGAATTAACTTTATGAAATATTGTTATGCTTATAATAATTTCAAGGCCTTTATTAGCAAACAACTGGTAGAAATATTACTGTATTTTACTTTAAATTGAACATGTAAAGTTTGAGCATAAATTAACAAATTATATCTTCCCCAATATCATAAAGGAAAGCTCTTGTCTTCACTGCACATTGCTATTTGATGGGGCCTAAAAGAATGTTAGTTAACTGAAGCTTTCAAAGGGTGAGGCATACTCTTGTGAGGTGCATTGTTTAATGTTAGTATATAACGTATAATCTTTACTTTGATGAGATTAAAACTCCCTAGCTGTACTTAACTGTATTGAATTTTTATTTTTAGTCAGGTCCTAACTCAGGCTAACTTCAAAATCACTATGCAACACACACTGACCCACAACTCACAACCCTCTTGTTTTTTAAAGCCTCCCCAAATCTGGGGTTAAAGACACCAGCTACCACACTCAGAAGACATTTGAGATTTTTGAGGGAAATTTTGTTTCAAAATTCTTACAAAATTTCAGGAAAATGACAGCTGACAAGTGATTTGGGCAAAGAGGACACCAAAGAAATAAGACTCTAAATACAAGAGGAGAGTCAAACAGAAAGGGAGAACAAGAAATAACAGACCTTGATAAATGATGACCACATGAGAACAGGAATAGGCAGAATGCTAGAGAGGTCCCCAGAAATCCACAATGATACATCCACTGTTGGCTACTGGCAATGGTCGAGAGAAAGCCTAAACTGACCTAGTCTGGTGATCAGATGGCCAACCACTCTGTCGTGCTGGAACTCTCATCCAATAACTGATAGAAGTGGATGCAGAGATCCTCAGCCAGGCCCCAGGTGGAGTTCCAGGAGTCCAACTGTCAAGAAAGAGGAGAGACTGTAAGAGTGTGAATTGTTGAGACCAAGATTAGAAAAATTACAGAGACAAATAGCCAAACTAATGGAAACACATGAATTATGAACCAAAAGCTGTGGAGCCCCCAGCTGGATCAGGCCCCCTGGATAAGTGAGACAGTTGAATAGCTTGAACTGTTTGGGAGGCACCCAGGCAGTGGGACCAGGACCTATCCTTAGTGCATGAGCTGGCTGTTTGGGGCCTGGGGCTTATGCAGGGACACATGCTCAGCCTGGAAGGAGGGGACTGGACCTGCCTGTACTGAATTCACCAGGTTTAAATGAATCCCCAGGCGAGTCTTGGCCCTGGAGGAGATGGGAATGTAAAGGAGGGGCTGGTGGGAAGGTGGGGGCGGGGGCAGGAGAGGGTTGGACAGGGGAACACATGGCTGAAATGTAAAATTAAAACACAATATAATTTTTTTTAAATGAAAAAAAAATGATTGTATCATTTTAGGATATTCATTAGCAATATTTATTTTAATTTAGAAAACTAAAATTCTGGAAGAATTCATGTATTCCTTTTTAAAATAGTATTATTATGATTGTTGATTTTTATGTTTATGGTGTTTTGATTGCATGGATGTCTGTGCACCATGTGTATGCAGTGCCCACCAAGGCCAAATGAAGGCACTGAATCCCCTGGAACTACTGTTAAAGAAGGTAGGAGCTGCCATGTGGATGCTAGAAATAAAATTGAGTCCTCTGAAAAAAACAGCAAATTTCTCTCTCCAGCCTCTGTTCCTTCCTTATTTGCCATTTATTATTATGCAAGTTTTCAACATTAAATTATCACTTTTCTTATAGTACAGCATCAGAATTTGCCATCATTATTAGCCACAGATACACAGGCAAAAGTATAAATTTAATGATAAAAAACTACTTACTGATATAAACCCACTCGCTACATTTGCTTCTGTACATCAAATACATTTGTTTAGGTAAATGTGAAATAATGTCACTTATAATTTTCTAGCCCCATAGAAGCACTTCATTATTTTCAAGAGTGTCATACAATCATGTGGGCATGAGAATGTTTCTTACTCTGCAAACTCAAAGTAAAGATTTTAAACACACATTTCCTAGACAAAAAGATCAGAAAAAGAAAATCATTTCTAATTCTATCACTAATACATACTAAATAGTATATAAAGACATCATTAAATCATTTCAGATTGGATTGTATCCCTCTAAACACAATGCTTCTAGGTTATGTTTCAAATAACGTGGGAGTCCAAGTTTAATTTTTAATAAAATATATTAAGTGATAAGTGCATTGTCTTGATGCTTATTATAGTGCAATAGTCAATATGGTTAGCTTCTGTATATGAAGATAATTAAACTTTCATTACATTACACTGGAAGTAAGATGATTAATATTTAAACAAAATGACATTTTTACATTAAAAACAAAAGGATGTTGTCAATAATTTATTCCATCTCAACTTCAGTTTTACAAGTACAAGCTATGATTTGAAAGCCTCCTCTAACGTCATTTTGGTAAATAAGTAAAGTATTTTAAAAACTTTGAAAAATAGAAGTCTCGTTCAATGTGAGATGTTACTAGCAAAATACCCTCATTCCATTTGGTCAGTAAAAATTCTATACGGTAAATGTCAAATGATTGGAAGATAAAATCTGCCAATGTTATCATATACTAGTTATTAAAATGTTTACTTGTGAATACAATTTGTGTGTCAATTTGTAAATCTTTTATAGTTCTTCCTCCTCCCAATACTCTATAGGAAAATGTCAAAATGTAAGCGTCCACTACAGAAAAATGTCAGGTGTTGTTATTTGTTTTGTTCTTTGCTCTTTGGCTCTTTGCTTTTCAGGGAGAACTGACAACCAGCTCCCAAATAAATACACATCAAATTTTATTGTTACTTCTGAGTGCCTAACCTTAGCTTGGCTTGTTTCTTGCCAGCTTTTCTGAATTTTATATTATCCCATCTACCTTTTGCTCTGGGCTTTTTCCTACACTTACTTCTGTATCTTACTTTCACTCTTCTTCCCAGGCTGCCTGTGTGACTGAGTAGCTGGCCCCTAGCATCCTCCTCCCCTTGTTCCCTTGCTCTTTCTTTTTCTCCTCAAAGATTTCTCCTACTTATTCTCTCTGCCAGCCAGCCCCACCTAACCTTTTTTCTGCCTTGCTATTGGCTGTTCAGCTCTTTATTAGACCATCAGTTGTTTAGACAGGCACAGTAATACAACTTCACAGAGTTAAACAAATGCAAAGTAAAAGAATGCAACACATCTTTGCATCATTAAAGCAAATATTCCACAGCATAAATAATGTAACACATCCTAAAATAATATTATGCAGCAGTCAGGCTGTACCTTTGGGTGGAAAACTTACACGTAGTAGAGCAAGGGTTCCATTTGGAAAGTTTGCATTAACATATGTATGTCACACACCCAGTAAGAACTGTAGAGAATGCAGTTCAATGTCTATTTAGAATAAATCTCATTTGGAAATAAATTCTTTCCACCACTGTTGAAATTACCTCTCTCTTCCCCATAGACACACACACACACACACACACACACACACACACACACACACACACATGCATTCACACAGGCATTCATTTTTAAAAATGTTTCATAAATAATCTTTGGAAATTCTGACCTTATCAAATGTTGCCATTTGGTAGGTCAGGAATAAATCATGTATATGTAGCTAGGTAGAAGTAGTTTGGCTTTCTGACTCCTCATTATGCTTCAGAAAATAAATAATTTCCACTGTTCTTTAAAGGAAGGAAAGTGTGGTACTGAAGGCCTAAGTGCCAGCTTTACATTATGTAGGTTGAGAATAACGTCAAAACCACCCTGAAACTTTGACATAACAATGTAATTGTTAACTGAATCCTATCTGTCAACAGTGTCCCAAATTCTTGGTATCCAACAACTGACAGGTAATTTAATTGTCCTGAATTATAATCTGGAAGAACATGTGTCTGTCTCATATAATCCACTTTTTTACCATACAGTGCTTAAAACAATTTTGATCAATATCTGGTTTCTTTTCTGAATGTACAACTGTATTATTACATTATGTACATTAGTTGTTGCATAAGTAGGAAGATACCATTGGAAATATTTTATTTTACTCAGAAGCATAAGCCAATAGCTGTGAACGTGAGATCAAAGAGCAGCCTACATCAAAATCCTTTATCTAGATTATGGAGTACAACACATTCAGCACTCTTACCACAACTACAAAGTCAACAGACACAGTGGGAAGCAGGCTTGAGACAGTATTTTGCTATATCAGCCCAGATGGATTTGATATCAGTGAAATCTTAAAAGATACAGACTCCTAAGATTCCCACAGTAAAGGTAGAGACAACTTTATTAATGAGCTCTTGGGCACTTAAATGTCCACTTCATATAGATTTCAAATGCAGGATACTTTGTCTTTCCAGCCAAGCCCATGTCTCCATCAATATTCTTAGTTCTGTGTTACAAGTTAGTCATTTATTGTCAGGGACCAAGATGTCAGGAACCAAACATGAACCATGGAAAAATACTAGCTAAGCCAGAGAACAAGTCATATGACCACTGCCCTTTCCCAGAGCAGTAACACCTGTTTACTAACCAGAGGCCCCCAAAGATAAGAAGACATCCCACAGTCAGGTGCCATGACAACCGTACGTAAAGAGCATTCCACAGTCAGATAGCCTAGCAATAGAATAAATGGCCCCTGACCAGTGACCTTAGCCAACATCTTGCAGTTGCATGATCTGCACGTCTCCCACAACTTGCACCCTTCCATGTTCTGCACGCCCCTTTCCCCTTCCCTCCTTCCTGCCCCTTCCCCTCCTGTGATATATAAGCCTTGCTGAGGAAAATAAAATTTGCAGCTTGATCAGAATCCTGTCTTGCTGCCATCTCTCGTGTCCTCTGTTCCTTTCATTTGCTCCCACAGGTGGGTCGCCCCTGTTGAAACCCAGCTGGCTGGGGCAATTTATAATCCCTTTTTGGCCTGTATCCATCATACTAAATTTATGTCAGCTCCTTATCACATAAATACAGAATGGAGATTATGAAGGGTTAATGATTTAACACAGAATGTTAAACAGTGGAATCACACTGAGTTGTACATAATACAATTGTACATTCAGAAAAGAAACCAGATATTGATCAAAATTTTTAGGGCATGTTCTATTAAAAAAAAAACTATTCAAAAATTTCTACGGCTTCATTTGGTTTAATTATCTGTCACACATGCACAAAATATGTTAGGAGTTAACTAATTTTTCAGTTGTCATTCAGGAATATGGTTAAAGGAAGTCACTCTCAACACATGGTTTCAGAATTGTTGTGGAATAGAGAAAGAAATGATAAATTATTTTAGCATATTTTCTAAAATAGTATATAAGAAGTCTTTCACTCTCCCACCACCTAGCTTCCATAATTACATGGAGAGTTTTTTTTGGTCTATAGCTTAGGCTTGTTTCCAACTAGCTCTTATGACTTAAAGTAACCCATTTATATTAATCTATGTTCTATCATGTGTTATTACCTTTCTTCCATCTTATACCTCCTGTTTTTTCTCTGTGTCTCCTGGCTTCTCCTGCCCCCTGATTCTTCATCCCCTTTTTTCCCTCCCCAAAAATCCCACCTATACCTCCTGCCTAGCCATTGGCCATTCAGCCCTTTATTAAACAGCAATATATTTTCACACAATGTACAAATATCCCACAACATTTCCCCCATTTTGTCTAAAGAAAAAGGAAGGAGTTAATTTTAATACACTAAAATTATATACAACAAGAACAATTATCAGCTAAAAAATACATTCACAAATGTATAGTCCATATGTATTTGGCAAGTTTGGAGAAATATTATATTATCTATCCCATCTTAGTGAGTTCACAGTTTTATACCTAAACGATTTTCTATCAAAACTTGTATTACCATACTAAAAATATCTCTTTAGACCTTAAAACATCTTCTTAGATGAACAACTTAAGCTTTTATGTTTTTTAACCTTTATTAACTTTACAACTCTTTTTTAAGTTTTTTTTTTAAAATTTGGTGACAAGGAATACTGTAACTATAACTATCTTGTCTTCACTCCCATCAGAGACATAAGAATGACATAATATTACCTGAGTAAAGAGGAAGTACAGAGCAAGCAAATTCCAAAACTATATAAAGGATAGAAACAACAGGTTGCCTGGACAGTCACCCTCATGCCTCTGCAATGTTTAGGCACTAATCTTCAACCTATAAGTCTAGAGTTTCTGGCAGACATTTTGTGAAGCATGAATTTTGAAAAACTGTTCTATGGAGTGGGTAGCTGTTCTAGCTTTGACCTGGAAGTACTACCCTCATTAAGGCTTGGGTAACTGTCACATCTATAAGGCGGTCTCTTTAAGACCCAAGGTCTAGATGTGCCAGTGCTCTTGGTTCCTGCATCATGGATGCTGGAGGTAGATTGAGCAGAGTTTTCCAGAGAACACCACAGGACTGCACTACACCTTTCCCAGACCCTGTAACCTATCCCTTTTTCTTGTAAGTTGTCCCACAAAATAAACATCCCTTTTAACTTTGTGGAGTTGCCTCAGTACTACAACAAATAGACCTACCTTGTCTTGGCAAAGTTTAACAGTGACCTTTTTTGTGTTCTACTTGTAAATTTGGATGCTATACAGTCAGCAATCAAGGCAAAGGCAGTTTCTTGCCCATATGAGTAGCTTTGTCACATAGAAGCAAACTTCATATGGAGGTTCTTCGATGCCCATCATCCTTTTTTGACATAAAGTAGTGCAACCAGGAGCAGAAGTGTCTCATTGTCATGAAAAGCCTTATGTTATTAAAACATCTTAATTGCCATATTTGTCAGTCTCTGAAGTGTTTGAAGACCATCTCTTTATCTAAAAATATATCTCTGTTTGACCCTGAAATCATACCTAACATGGCCACAAATTTGATTGTTATAGATAACTACTAATCAACAATTCTTAGTTATAGTAAACAGTTTATGTAATAATAGACTTTAAGGATAAGAATTTTACATTACATTTTAAGATGAGTTGTATAGGTACAATACCTTAAACAAGAGTCAAAACATATATGCAGTATGTTAAAACAAAAATAACCTTAAATATGTATCAATATATAAATATCCTAAACAAGAGTAGAAGGATATATACAGTATAACAAAAATAACCTTAAATTTGTATCAATATACAAAAATCCATACCACTGTAAAATATTTAAGGCTAGTAGTTGTTTTAGTTTAAAAGTAGATCCAATAATCTACCTGTAGTGGGTAGCTGTTCCTGCTTTGACCTGGAAGTACTAACCCCATTGAGGCTTCCAGTAACTGTCATGTCTAACTCTGGCCTGCCCCTGAGGTGGAGCTGAGACAGGAGCCCTTAAGACCTGAGATCCAGATTTGCCGGCTCTCTTGGTTCCTGGTGATCCAGGATGCTGGATGTAGACTGAGCAGAGTTCTTCAGAGAACACTACTGGACTGCACTTTTCTTCTCCTGGATCCTGTAATCTACCCCTTTACTTTTTGTAAGTAAAACCCCCAAATAAACCTCCCTTTTAACTATGTGGAGTTGCCTTAATATTTCCACCAATATCTACCCTTTTTCCTATCATTTCAATATCATATCCACCCTTTTTCCTTCAGAAAGAGATCCCTGAATATAATCTCCTTTGCTCAGCTTTCTCCCTGACCATGACAAATAACAACTTACAATCAACCCCTTAACTGATAATAAACATCCATAATCCTTTGAATGAGCAAAAATCACCTGCTCTACCTCTTGGTAATGTTGACATCATATTCTCTAGACTGCTTCCTGATGTTTGAGGATGATCCACCTCTAGGGGGCCCCTGAGAAAATTGAGACAATGGTCAAGTCCTGGGAGAGCTGGCTGTGTCATTTGTTGTCAGTCCCTGTGTAATGGGAAACTGCAGAGCTCATCTGAACTCATGTCTGGAGTGCATAAAGCTGGACCATCTCAGCTAACAGCACTTAAATTGTTCTGGATTTAGAATTTTGAGGAAACTGAAACAAAGGCATTTTGACACTGGATCACCTGGGTTGCTTGTTTTCATTGGAGTCTGGACCTTTTTTTTTTTTTCTATAAACACACAAATTTTTAAAGGTAACATACATATCTTCATTAATGCAAGTATGGAATGCATGGCCAGTACAGATCAGCTAAGGATTTTTTGTTCTATGTTTGAACAGGTAAAAGGCATCTGTCAACAATATAAATTTCTGCCCTTCCATATAAAAGGTGGCATGTCATGTCATGAGGGCTCTGTAGCAAACAAGATTTATCATATCTCATCCAGTCTCAGAGCTGTTCCCAGGTTGAAGGATCACCATATACATCACCTGCCCAGTAGTCTTTCTTGGCTTCTTCCCTAATGTCTGTGGTAAAGATTCTTAGGAGGTCTCTCCTGATCAAATCTGATCTTTATTACTTTTGAAGAGATCCATAACTTTTTGTTTCCAGAGAAAATAAAGGCATAACCTTTCCTCCAAATGCAACATATTTCCTGACTTCCATTCTGAAGTTAAGACATCTTTAAAATGTATAAGCTAGTACAATTAAGCAGTAACTTTCCACAATCCAATATCTCTCAGCAGCTGCCATTTTGTGATCACTAGCAATTAAAAATTCAAAGTCAATAAAGCACCATACAGGATCCAGACACCCTGTGTATTTCTGATATTTATGTGGTTTATTCTTCTTATATTACTTTACTCTTTCTTTAAAGACTTCATTATTTTTAAACTATTTATGTTTATGGCTGTCTGTACCCATTTCCTTTTGCAAGGTTTTATTTTCTAATATTTTTAATTAAAATAGAATTGTATCACTTTTCCTACTCTCTTTCTTCCCTTGAGTCCCTCCCTTGACCTCCTACACTTAACTTGATAGCCTCTTTTTCTTTTATTATTACTGTTAAATATATTAACTTAATAAATACAACTTGCTAAGTTATATGCATGGTTTCAGTGCTGTTCACTCTACATTGGATATTCTCAGTATATAAACTGACATTAAGACCTGCCAAATACATATTATAAGAGAAAATAACATATTAAAAACAATGAGTCATGAATAATACTCTAGAAAATTATAACACAGATTATAGAATGGATTCAAATATAAATATATTATTCAGATCCAGTCTTTTAGTTTGTTTGCTTGTTTTTGTTTTTTGTTTATTTCTTTTTATTTATTACATTTGTGTTTTAATGTTCCACATCAGCCATGGGTTCCACCGTCCCCCCCACACTCTCAACCGATCGCCAACTTCCCCCCAGCCCCTCCCCTCCATTCCCATCTCCTCCAGGGCCAAGACTCCCCTAGGGATTCATTTAAACCTGGTGGATTCAGTACAGGCAGGTCCAGTTCCCTCCTTCCAGGCTGAGCAAAGTGTCCCTGTGTAAGCCCAAGCTTCCAAACAGCTAGCTCATGCACTAAGGACAGGTCCGGGTCCCACTGCCTGGATGCCTCCCAAACAATTCAAGTTATTCAATTGTCTCACTTATCCAGAGAGCCTGCTCAAGCTGGGGGCTCCACAGCCTTTGGTTCATAATTCATGTGCTTCCATTTGTTTGGCTATTTGTCCCTGTGCTTTTCCAGTGTTGGCCTCAACAATTCACGTTCTTACAGTCCCTCCTCTTTCTCGTCAATTGGACTCCTGGAGCTCCACCTGAGGCCTGGCCATGGATCTCTGCATCCATTTCCATCAGTTATTGGATGAGAGTTCCAGCACAACAGTGAGGGTGTTTGGCCATCTGATCACCAGATTAGGTCAGATCAGGCTTTCTCACAACCATTGCCAGCAGTCTACAGAGTATGTATCATTGTGGATGTCTGGGGACCTCTCGAGCACTCTGCCTATTCCTGTTCTCATGTGGTCATCATTTATCATGGTCTGTTATTCCTTGTTCTCCCGTTCTGTTCTTGATCCAGCTGTGATCTCCTGCTCCGCTAAGCTTTCTTTCCCTAGAACCTTGCCCAAAAAACTCAACCAAGGAACAGATACACCTTATAAACACCTTCAGCAACAGAGCAGGATACAAGATCAACTCAAAATATCAGTAGCCCTCCTATACACAATAGATAAACAGGCTGAGAAGGAAATCAGAGATACATCATCCTTTACAATAGCCACAAATTATATAAAACACCTTGGTGTTATTCTAACTAAGCATGTGAAGGACCTATATAACAAAAACTTTAAGTCCATGAAAAAAGAAATTGAAGACGATGTCAGAAATTGGAAAGATCTCCCATGCTCATGGATAGGCAGGATTAAAATAGTAAAAACAGTGACCTTACCAAAAGCAATCTACAGATTCAATGCAATCCCCATCAAATTACCAACACAAATCTTTACAGACCTGAAAAGAATAATACTCAACTTCATATGGAAAAACAAAAAACCCAGGATAGCCAAAAGAATCCTGTACAATAAATCAACCTCTGGAGGCGTCATAATCCCCGACCTCAAGTTCTACTATAAAGCTACTGTAATAAAAAACAGCTTGGTACTGGCATAAAAACCAACATGTGGACCAATGGAACTGAATTGAAGACCCTGACATTAACCCGCACACCTATGAACATATAATTTTTGAAAAAGAAGCCAAATATGTACAATGGAAAAAAGAAAGCATCTTCAACAAATAGTGCTGGCATAACTGGATGTCAACATGTAGAAGCTACAAATAGATCCATATCTGTCACCGTGCACAAAACTTAAGTCCAAGTGGATCAAAGACCTCAACATAAATCCATTTACTCTGAACCTGATAGAAGAGAAAGTAGGAAGTAGTCTTGTATGCATTGGTACTGGAGATCACTTCTTAAATATAACTCCAGTAGCACAGACATTGAGAGAAACAATCAGTCAATGGGAACTGTTGAAACTTAGAAGCTTTGGTAGAGCAAAGACATGGTCAACAAGACAAAGCAACAGCCTACAGAATGGGAAAAGGTCTTCACGAACCCCACATCTGACAGAGGGCTGATACCAAGAATATATAAAGAACTCAACAATTCACGCTCTTGCAGACCCTCCTCTTTCTCAATAGTTGAACACCTGGAGCTCCACCTGGGGCCTGGCTGAGGATCTCTATGTCCACTTCCATCAGTTATTGGATGAGAGTTCCAAGATGACTGTTAGGGTGTTTGGCCATCTGATCACCAGAATAGGTCAGATTGGGCTTTCTCTCAACCATTGCCAGCAGACTACAGAGGATATATCATTGTGGATTTCTGGGGACCTCTTGAGTACTCTGCCTATTCCTGGTCTTATGTGGTCCTCATTTATCATGGTCTGTTATTCCTCATTCTCCCTTTCTGTTCTTGATCCAGCTGGGATCTCCTGCTCCCCTAAGCTTTCTTTCCCTCAAATCTTGCCCTTCATTACTCCCACTGTCATCCAGGTTGTTCATATAGATCTCATCCATTTCTCTGTCATTGGGTGATCCTTGGTTCTTTCCTAGGGTCCCATTTCTAGGTAGCCCCCCTGGAGTTGTGTAGCAGTCTACTCATCTTTGTTTTACATCTAGTATCCTCCTATGCGGTCTTTCTTTCCATTTTCTGACATCTTCAATTTCTTTTTTCAGGGACTTAAAGTTCTTGTCATATAGGTCCTTCACATGCTTAGTTAGAGTAACCCC
The DNA here is from genome assembly GCF_903995425.1 of Onychomys torridus. Classification (NCBI taxonomy): domain Eukaryota; kingdom Metazoa; phylum Chordata; class Mammalia; order Rodentia; family Cricetidae; genus Onychomys; species Onychomys torridus. Next base: position 59,665,987 of record NC_050446.1, read on the forward strand.
ACAGTATTTTATATAATTTGTGGCTATTGTAAAGGGTGATGTATCTCTGATTTCCTTCTCAGCCTGTTTGTCTATTGTGTATAGGAGGGCTCCAGATTTTTTTGAGTTGATCTTCTATCCTGCAATGTTGCTAAAGGTGTTTATTAGCTGTATCAGTTCCTTGGTCAGTCATGTATATTATGTCATCTGCAAATAGGGAAAGCTTGACTTCTTCCTGTCCAATTTGTATCCCCTTAATCTCCTTATGTTGTCTTATAGCTCTGGCTAGAACTTCAAGTACTATATTGAATAAGTATGGGGAGAGGGGACAGCCTTGCCTTGTTCCTGATTTTAGTGGTATTGGTTTGAGTTTCTCCTCATTAAATTTGATGTTGGCTGTTAGCTTGCTATAGATTGCCTTTTTATGTTTAAATATGTTCCCTGTATTCCTGATGGCTCCAAGACCTTTACCATGAAGGGGTGTTGGATTTTGTCAAATGCCTTTTCTGCATCTAGTGAGATGATCATGGGGTTTTTTTCTTTGAGTTTGTTTATATGGTGTATTACATTGACGGACTTTCGTATTTTGAACCACCCTTGCATCCCTGGGATGAAGCCTACTTGATCATGATGGATAATTTTTTTGATATGTTCTTGGAGTCTGTTTGCCAGCATTTTATTCAATATTTTTGCATCAATGTTCATGAGGGAGATTGGTCTGTAGTTCTCTTTCTTTTTTGCATCTTTCTTTGGTTTAGGAATCAGGGTAATTGTACCCTCATAGAAGGAGTTTGGTAATATACCTACTGCTTCTATTGTGTGGAACAATTTAAAGAGTATTGATATTAAGTCTTCTTTGGAGATCTGGTAGAATTCTGCAGTGAAACTATCTGATCCTGGGCTTTTTTTGGTTGGGAGACTTTTAATGTCTGATTCTATTTTCTTAGGGGTTATTGGACTATTTAAATGGTTTATCTGGTCTTGATTTAACTTAGGTATGTGGTACCTATCCAGAAAATTATCCAATTCTTTTAGATTTTCCAGTTTTGTGGAGTAGAGGTTTTTGAAATATGACCTGATGATTCTCTGGATTTCCTCATTGTCTGTTGTTATGTCCCCCTTTTCATTTCTGATTTTGTTAATTTGGATGCTCTCTCTCTGTCTTTTGGTTAGTTTGGATAAGGGCTTGTCTATGTTGTTGATCTTCTCAAAGGCCAACTCTTTGATTCTTTAATCCTTTCTATTGTTCTCTTTATTTCTATTTTATTTATTTCAGCTCTCAATTTGATTACTTCCTGGCGTCTGTTCCTCCTGGGAGACTTTGCTTCTTCCTGTTCAAGGGCTTTCAGGTGTGCTGTCAAGTCACTAGCATGAGATTTCTCCAGCTTCCTTATGTGTGCATTCAGTGCTATGAATTTCCCTCTTAGCGGTGTTTTCATAGTATCCCATAAGTTTGTGTATGTGGTGTATTCATTTTCATTGATCTCTAGGAAGTCTTTAATTTCTTTCTTTATTTCTTCCTTAACCCATTGGTGATTCAGTTGAGCCTTATTCAGTTTCCATGAGATGGTAGGATTTCTGTAGTTTTTTCTGTTGTTGAAATCTAACTTTAAACCATGGTGGTCTCATAGAACACAGGAGGTTATTCCAATTGTTTTGTATCTGTTGAGATTTGTTTTGTGGCCAAGTGTGTGGTCGATTTTAGAGAAGGTTCCATGGGGTGCTGAGAAGAAGGTATATTCATTTTTGTTTGGGTGGAATGTTCTGTAGATATTGATTAATTCCATTTGAGCCATAACATCAGTTAAGTCCTTTATGTCTCTGTTAAGTTTCAATTTGGCCGATCTGTCCAGAGGTGAAAGTGGGGTGTTGAAGTCTCCCACTATTAATGTGTGGGGTTTTATATGTGATTTAAACTTTAGTAATGTTTCTTTTACATATGTGGGTGCCCTTGTGTTTGGGGCATAAATGTTCAGAATTGAGACTTCATCTTGGTGGATCTTTCCTGCGATGAGTATGTAATGTCCTTCATCATCTCTTTTGATTGATTTTAGTTTGAAGTCTATTTTGCTGGATATTAGGATGGCTACACCAGCTTGCTTCTTAAGACCATTTGATTGGATAGTCTTTTCCCATCCTTTTATTCTTAGGAAGTGTCTGTCTTTGAATTTGAGGTGTGTTTCTTATATGCAGCAGAAAGATGTGTCTTTTTATAGGTGAATTAAGTCTATTGATATTAAGGGATATTAATAACCAGTGATTGTTCATTCTGTTATTATTTTTATTTTTTTGGTGGTAGTGTGTGTGTACTTCTCTTCTTTGGGGTTTACTGCTGTGGTGTTATCTATTGCCTGTGTTTTCATGGGTGTATCTACCTTCCTTAGGTTGGGATTTTCCTTCTAGTGCTTTCTGTAGGCCTGGGTTTGTGGATAAGTATTGTTTAAATCTGGTTTTGTCTTGGAAGGTCTTGTTCATTCAATCTATGATGATTGAAAGATTTGCTGGGTATATTAGTCTAGGCTGGCATCCATGTTCTTTTAGTGTCTGCATTATATCTGTCCAGGTCCTTCTGGCTTTCAAAGTCTCCACTGAGAAATCGGGTGTTATTCTGATGTGTTTGCCTTTATACGTCACTTAGCCTTTTTCCTTTGCTGCCCTTAATATTCTTTCTTCACTCTGTACCTTTAGTTGTTTAATTATTATATGGTGAGGGGACTTTTTTGAGGTGTCTAGTCTGTTTGCTTCTTGTATCTTCATAGGCATTTCCTTCTTTAAGTTAGGAAAATTTTCTTCTATGATATTGTTAAATATATTTTCTGTGCCTTTGAGTTGGTATTCTTCTCCTTCCTCTATCACTATTATTCGTAGGTTTGGTCTTTTCATGGTGTACCAAATTTCTTGGACATTTTGGGTCATGACTTTGTTGGTTTTAGTGTTTCCTTTGACTGATGAATCTATTTCTTCTAACATATCTTCAACACCAGAGATCCTCTCTTCCATCTCTTGCATTCTGTTGGTTATAGTTGCATCTGAAGTTCCTGTTTGTTTACTCAGATTTTCTATTTCCTGCATTCCTTCTGCTAGTGCCTTCTTCATTTTTTCTATTTCCCTCTTCAGGTCTTGGACTGTTTCCCTCATCTGTTTTGTTGCTTTTTCATGATTTTCTTTCAGGGACTTATTGTTTTCTTCTGCTTTAATTGTCCTTTCCTCTAGTTTTTTATAGCGTTCTTCCCATTTTTTGTTTGTCTGTTCCTCTACTTTATTTTTGATTTCTTCTATATAAGGCTCTAGCCTCTTCATGATGTTACTTATAAGGTTGTTTTCTTCTGCTTCTTCCATTCCGTGATGTTCAGGTCTAGCTGTTGAAGAAGGGCTAGGTTCTGGTGATGCTGTATTGCTCTTTATTTTGTTGTATGTGCTTCTGCCTTGAGGTCTGCCCATCTCCTTGTGGCTTCGTTCTTGGTCTTATCAGTGTACTTGGTCCAGACAGAGCTGACAGATATAGGGAGCCTCTCTCTGGTCCAGATGGAAGCTCTGAGCGGGATGGGAGCTCTGTTCCAGATGAGAGTGCTGGCCGGATAGGAGCTGGGGGGCTGGACTCTGGGTCTCAGGAAGTCCCTGGAGTCTCCTTATCTTGTCCAGATGGGAGCTCCTCTTGTCCAGATGGGAGTTCAGGGTCAGATGGTAGCTGGGGGCACTCTGGTCCAGATAGGAGTTCTGGGCCTGGTCTCTGAGTCTCAGGAAGTGGCTGGGGTCTTCGGCAAATGAGTGTGGGGGCAGGGTGTGGAGACTGCAGGGTCTGCCTGCAGTCTTAGAAAAGGGGAGCTTTCCCACAGGGCCCACTGAATGGCTGGAAACTGGGACCAAGTTGGTCAGGTCCTCCTGGGATGGCCTGTGTTCAGCCATGGGACCCAGGGGCAGTTGTCTCTCTGTCTATAACCCCAGGCACTCACCTCTGGTCCAGATGGGAGTTCCAGGGCAGGATGGAAGCTGGGGGCTGGTTTCTATGTCTCAAAGTGGCTGGGTTCTTGGGCAGATGAGTGTGGGGGCAGGGCGTGGAGGTTGTAGGGTTCACCAGAGGGTCTTGGAGAGGGGGAACCTTCCTGGAGGGGATGGGCGGTCCTCCCCTATGGCCAGAACCTGGGGCCCAGTTGGGCAGGTCTTCCCCGGAGTGGCTGGTGCCCTGGGCTGTGACCCAGGTGCGGGCCTCTCTGGGTGTGACCCCAGCCACTCACCTCTGGTCCAGGTGGGAGTTTCCAGGGCAGGATCAACTTTGTTTTTTTGTTGTTTTTTTTTTTAATTGTTTTCAAAACAAGGTTTTCTTTCATTTAATCCTTCTTTATGTGACTTTACTTCAGGCCTTCTTTGGTTTACTTTTTCTTTTGTTGTCAGAGACATGAATTCATCCATGTAGAGGCCCTGATCTTCCTTTGAGCCTACAATAGCCTTCAACTCAGGCTCCTCCTGCTGCACACATTCAAACACTATCGTCATGATGGAAATTGACTGCTGGCACTTGTGCTAAGCTAAGTTGCACAGTGGCTGATATGGCAGTTTAAGAGTTGGCTCCATGACCAGAAAACAATGCAGATGCACAGAAAGTCAGGTCCAAGAAGACCTCTGAATAATGCATTTTTACCTTTAGAATACCTCCTGGCCTTCTCTAACCATGAAAATTAATGATTATTTCTAGTGCCTGAAACCTACTAATCATATTTTTAAAACATTTGTGTGTGTGTGTGTGTGTGTGTGTGTGTGTGTGTGTGTGTGTAAGTGCCTGTGTGTCATGACACTGGTGTTGATATCTGAGGACAACTTCCAGAAGTCAGATCTCTCTTTTCCATTATTTGGGTCCTGGAGATCAAATTCAGGTCATCAAGCTTGGAAGCAGATGTCTTTGTCCACTGTACTTTCTGGTTTCGTTCAATCCATTACTTTTTTCTCTTGACCACATACCATATTTTTTTGTTTCTTTGTTTGTTTGGCATGTTTTATGAGACATCAGGTATTATGACCTGTAGATCAATGTTATCAAGATTGTATTTTATTATTTTAAGTGGTATAGTACCTAGTTTAGTGGTTTTTTATAACCAGTTTTCTCCATTTAGACTTCTTGTTAAATTTTGTTAGTGAAGCTTCTTGCAATTATAGTACAGGACAAAACAGTCCTTTACAAAGCAATGACATTATGAGGAGTCTGCTAATTATTTATTATTTATTTATTATTATTAATTATGTATGGCTTTTTTGTATGAAGTTTATAAATGACTTACATTCCTGTTTCCTGGTAGCTCTTTTCCTGGTCTTCAGTGCTTTCCTCTCATGCATCCAGAGACCTGCATAAATCAGAATCTAATTGGAGATTCTAGAGTACAAGGGTCTCTCTGCACATCTTCACATTCTGTTCTCTCTCTCTACATCCAGTGTTCTGATGTTTTCCTTGTCAGACTCAATCCTCTGTTTTCTGAGCTTAGCTGTGGGTTGTGACCGTCTTATTTGGTCCATTTCTTGTGCTGAAATTAGGAAGTGTTTTTCCCTCTGGGGATAATGGTCCACACCTTTAATCCCAGCACTCAGGAGGCAGAGCCAGGTGGATCTTGGTGAGTTCAAGACCAGCCTAGTCTACAGAGCAAGATCCAGGACAAGCACAAAAACAACACAGAGAAACCCTGTCTCAAAAAACAAAAACAAAAACAAAAACAAAACAAAAAAAAAAACAGAGAGAGAGAGAAGAAAGGAAGGAAGGCTGAGCAGGTCATTGGGTTGCCCATAGGACTTCCCTTAATTTTCTTTTCTCGAAGTATCATTGACTTAAACTATATTTGTTCAGTGTCTAAGAAGAATTATTTCATATAAATTTGTCTGTCTGCTGGTTGTCACATAAGGAGGTGAGACATACCTGGCCTATTTTTCTGACATATATGGAGAAGGAAGAAATTAGGTACAGTCCTTAATGTGCTCATGAACTCTACATGAGCTTGAACACAACAAACATAATTGTGCTTGACCTTTGAAAACAGCCAAGAGGATATTCAAGCACACACACAAAGCAAAGCACAGCATATGAGTTTAAGTTTTTACTGATGAAAATAATAGTTTAGACAAGGAATTTTATTGTACTCCTAAGCAGCTTATTACACAACAGAAATAATTATGCTCTACATTTTCCAGATTCCCATTGCTAATATGAACCCTAAGTATCTGACAGAATTCTAAACAAGTCTCACATATGATCATTTCTTACAAATGACTACATAAGGGATTCTAAAGTTCACAAGTTCAATTTTTCTTAAAACTTAAATAAAAACATATTTTACTTGTCTTTTACTGAAAAACAAATTTCAAATTTTGTTTTAACGTGATTAGAACAATTGATCATTATTAGTATATCGTAGTTTAAACTGTATGTTCATTTTCTGAGAATCATACATTTCTAACTTGCAGAAATCCAATCTAAATACTGAATAGACTATTTTATTTATAATTCATTTTCCTACAATTTATCTTATTTGCAGTATAAGGAACAAGAAAGCAGCTGTATTTTTTCAGCTGTGGCAATGTGCTTCAGCAAATGAGACAAGCAACACTAGTATTAAATAAAGCAATGTATTTGTGCCTCAAAATGACTATCTCTATTTTAAGATAAAACTAGCTACCAATAGAGCCCAGCAGCTGCTAAGGCTAAACTGAATATTTACAAAGAAATTAGGCTGCCACTGTATCAGCGATATTCTGTGAAAAGAATATTAAATTACAGTGGAAACATTTTAAAAAAAACTTTTCCTTTTAATTCACTACTAAAAGTGAAAAATGAAAAAATATCACTTCCTTTTGGTCAATGATACCATTTGAGTGACAGACTATGTCCATTTCTGCTGTAAGTAGACAACTTCTACTCCCCTTTGTAGCCAGAGATGCAAGCATGGCCTTTAATAATAGATAGGAGGAAATGTAGTGAATCCATGAGTGGCATAGAAAGTTGAGGTGATCTTGCATCTCTAGAGGCTGATGTCTCTAAGAGTTATGTAAATGGAGTACATTCCAATACAAAACTTGACTGTAATTCAGTGCTTTCATACACAAACACTTCTGGTTGTCAACTATCACAAGTTGCACTTTTATGCAAATTTAAACTTCCAAACATGTCTGGAAGACTGTTATTTCTAGCAATCAGTAATACCATTAAGGTATACAATTAAACAGAATTCCTTCTACAGTAGAAAATCCGTAAATTTACCCAATAGGCATGAATCAAACCCCAACCTGGAAATGTCGTTAATGCACTCAAATTAGGATATTACAGATAAAGTCACTCATCCATAGATCCATAAATGTGCCTGTAACTTACATATTCTCATCTCTAAACATAGCATCATTTTCATATTTCTCTGAAATAATTGTAGTTTATGCTTTCATGCCCATTATTTTTTAACAGGACATATTAATGACCATGCAAGATAGGAGATAAACTACTACTCTATTTGAGATCTATATATCTACTTGCTTGCAATTTGTCCGTTTGCTAGACAGTGAAAAAGGGATAGTACAAAATAGCTGCGAGAATAAGATCTTCAGGTTTTGTGCTGAGTGACACTCTCTAAGTCCAGGATTCAGGAAGCTTGTGCCCATCTCTGACTTCAGTGATTTTCTGCATTAGTTTTTAATTCAATTTCACCTATTTCTATTCTTCGTATTCCCTTCCTTCTGCTTGATTTAGATTCTTCTCGTTTCTTGACTGAATTGTTGGCTTGTCCTCCAGAGCAAGAGTTAGTGAGACAGCAAGAACAGAAGACAGAGAATATGGCTGGTACTGGGCAAGAAGGAGACAAACAACATGTAATTCAAGGGGACATAGTGGTCTCTTAACTGAAGATTTTGAAAAATGGTCTTGTACTTTATAAGACCCAGGTTCCTACCATGACAGTGTGAAAAAAATACATTCATCAAAGATCTTAATAAGAAAGTTTTAGCACAGCCATTTTAAAGGTTGTCACACAAAATGAAGAGCCTGAATTGAGACCCCCCTTGGGCAAGTAAACATGGTTTTCCCAAGGATTCATTGATGGGTGGTTTTCTTTTCTTGACATTTCTCTCTGTCTACCATCCAGGGGAATTTTTTTACAGTGGTTGATTGTCTGCTGTGAGAGAAGAAGACAATGTATTCTTTTTTTTCTTTTTTTAAGACTAGTGAATCCATTTATTTAACTTCAGAAACATGGAACACCTCAATAGTGGTTGAAATGAGAATACTAGTTACCTCTGGGAAGCAAAGAACATACAGGGCTTGGGAGTGGCAGTATTCCACTTCTGTAACGTGACTGTTAGAGACAAGATGTTAGTTTGTGAAAATACATTGACTTATGCCTTTATTGTTTATGTATTTTTCCTCTGTGTGTTAGAGATCAATATATAAAATTTGTAGCCACTGTTACTCATCTCTAATGGATAGCTCCACATTCTTATCCATGGGATGGCTCTGGTTAGATATACTAAGTCAAAAGCAAAATAAAATTATAAGAAGTGGTATGAACACTTGAGAGAAGAAGGGAGCTTGGGAATGGTGTAGGATAATAAGAGAGGGTAGAGAGACAAGTGTGACCAGAATATATTAAATGAATGTATAGAATTGTCAAAGGATTGATTACTTAGAATTAGTGAGGATAACAACAACAAATGGATTTTATAAATTTAAATATAACCCAACTGTATCTTATTAAGTATTGTAACACCAACTAAATCAAAATATCCTCCTATTAATAAAGGATTTGTGAGATTAAACATATTTCACCTAAATAAGAACACAAAAGCAATGAGCATTTATTCTATTTTCCATTTAGCTATAGAGAAAGCCACAACCTGTTCTTTTGAAAGAGTTTTGAAGGAAATGATGAGTGGGGTAATTTTATATAGAATAGGAAGACTTCCTGTATCTTCACTGGTGTTAACATGAAACAGGATCTTCTGGAAGAATGGCTATGAAACTATATTTTAATCAGATTGATTAACCCTAAATCTTTTTAGTGATTGGCAAGGTTCTAGCTCTCTGTGCCCAGTAGTTGTTGGGGTTTCTGGAGGGAGAATGAATTCTGCATTAGAGAGGTTCTGACTATCATCTTATTTTACTTTCAGTCACTCTCAAATAAAACAGTGAGTATTAGCTCATAATTTTATGATCAAATTAGGCCATCAATTACTGTTAAAAACTGACTAATATACATTGCTTTATTATTCCATAGATTATATTGAAAAATATTAAAAATGGATCATATGTTATTAAAATTAAAATTATGTTGCTAAGTAGAAGTGTTTTTAATGCAAAAAATTATGTTCAAGAAATATGAATGTAGTATAAAATTTAAAAAGAAATCTCAATGTCTGAAATAGTCCAGAGGCTATGTGATGATGTAATAACTGCAATAAAAGGTTAAGTAGATTGGAGGTTCAGACAGTAGATTATAAAGTTTTAATTCATCATATTTTCAATACCAAAAAGTTGTAAGAGAGTAATAGCATGCCAGAGAAGATATCTAACTTAAGGTATTGATAAAAAGCAATGCCTGAAGAAAACAACAAAATGAAGTAAAACTGCAAGTCCATTACCCTTGCTCTCTTCATCTGAAATAATGAAGAATATGAAACCTCAAAGAAAATAAAGTATTTTTCAAAAATTTGCTCACATGTATTTATAGTGTGCCTTGGGGGTAGGGAGCTGAGTATGTGAACATTGGAGCATACATGTATAAATCAAAGGATGGCTTGTAGAAGTTGGTTCTCTCCTTCCAATATGTGGCTCCTGGGGACCAAATTCAGGTAGTCAGGCTTAATGTAAAATGCCTTTCCCCACTGAGCCATCTCACCAGACTATTGTTTTATTTTAAATACTAAAGTCATTTCTCATCCTGTAGTTTGAGATGATGTGCAATCATTTGGTCTCTAAAATCAATCTTCCCTCTATCATATCTATATAGTTGGAAGTTTTCCTGTGTCCTGCCAGGTCCTGCAGTTGCTCAGACCCAAATAAACACACAGAGGCTGATATTATTTTCAGACTATATGGTCTAATGGCTCAGGCTTCTTGCTAGCTAGCTCTTACATCTTAAATTAACCCATTTCTATAAATCTATACTTTGCCACATGGCTTGTGGCTCACAGGTACTTTTATATCTTGCTTTTCCTGGCGGTGGCTAGCAGTGTCTTCCCCACTCTCCTTTCTTCTATCACTATCTCTCTTGGATTTTCCAATCTAGCTCCATTCTGCCCTGCCCTAAGCCAAAGCATCTTTATCAACTAATCAAAGCAACACATATTCACAGCATACAAAAAGACATACCACAGCTCTTCTGTGCTGCTAGTTTCCCTGCCTGATATGGAGTTCCTCTCAGGATTATGTATCACACATTTAAAGCACTTAATATACAGCCTAGTACTTAGAATTGCTAGTGTTTCTTCAAAGTTTGCCACAAATGTGCTGTTAATGTAAGAAATGCACATTTGTACCTACTATTTTACAGTTTCTAGTTATAATACTTGCAGTGGAACACTAAACCAAGTGGACATTTCCCAGTTTTATAGAGGTAGCATTGTAGAGCAATAGAAGTGCTACAAAGAGGATTAAGACAAAGAAAGGCCTGCAGAGTGATAGTGCAGAGGTTTATTATAAATAGAAGGTCTTTGAAGAACTGTTCAATAAATAACCCAGAGCCAAGACCTGAAACAAGTGAGGAGAAATCCCACAGAGAGGCAGATAGCCCTATAAATTAAGTATGATTTGTTGTCACTCAAATTCATGTTGAGTCTTGGTACCCATTGTGTTGAGATATGGCACCTAATGAGAGGAGTCTATGTCATGAGGACAGAGCCCTTATAGAACAGCATAATGTCTTTCTCATATGAATGAGTTTCGGTTCTCCCCAGAGCTCTCCTGAGAGTAGACTCTAGGAAGCAAGTCACTGTGCCATCTCTCTTTTGTGACCAATTTGTGTTTTTTACTATTTCTCAACACCAGAAATACTTACTTCCTAATGTAGCCAGCTTCTTAATGTTTATAAAACTCTTTACTTCTATTAGTCTGGTTAAATTAAGGAAAAAAGTTATAAAAAAGCACAACAGTTATAAAACTTATATGCATACCATTTAAATAATTTAAGCAAAGCATTGCTTGGTATTTTGATTAAAAATGCACATTGAAAATCTCTCATAATTATACATAAAGCCATATGGAAAACAGTAACAGCTAAACTGCTTTATTCTGTTCTATAATGTAAAATATTCACATTAAGAACTTTCATGATAATAGATAATGATAAAGCTATATCTATTCTTTTTTTCTAAAATACTTTGGGGAACCAAATATTGAAGAAATTAAACAGCACTACTCAAACTCTGTACAATGAAGAATGGAACATGCTTCATACACTCATAATATTTTTAAATTTACATATTTTAATGAGGATGTCAGCACTTAAATAGTAACCTTTGAATAAATGGATTGCTTTTGTAGACTTGAAAAATATAGCTGGGAGTAAATTATTGCCAAGCAGCCAGAGTTGATAATCAACAATAATGGGATTTTCAAAATAAAGCAAAAATCTAACTCTTTCTGTTAATAGAATTCAATTTTAAAACAGAAAGAGATTTTATGTAGTAAATAATCATCTCTCAGAAATAAAACTTCCAGCTAACTACCTTTTAAATAAAATGTATTTTTCACTGTTCTAAAACATGTAAACATAAAATTTAATGCTTTAAAGTTCAAGTGTATTTCATAAATTAATATTAGAGTATCATTTAAATACAGTGAAATGTAGCATAATTTATTAGGGAAATTAAATTTTGTTTCTATTACAATTCATAATTAGGCCAACTACAGTTGTAGTATATGTTAGCATTGAAAAGTGAGTATTTCATGAAATTGAATCATAAATTTTACCCATTATACCTGGACTTTACATCTTTATTCCTCATAAGAGTTCCAACATCCTTAATTGCATCCTGTGTTGCTTTTTATAAAATGCTTTGTTTTGTAGATTTATTACACAATTATTTCAGAACAATATGAGCACATAGAGATATCACATTCACTTCATAAGTACATTTTTCTTTCCATTTTGTTTTATGGTCCAGTAGGGAACTGTTATTCTATATTTTGAGTGTTATTTGAATATTGGGTAGTATATTAATTTAATTGAATTTTAAAAATGAAAAATAAAACCCAGTTCTTAAAAAACTCCATAGTTAAGAAACTTTATTTCAGCCTTTTTGGTAGATGTGGAAACCCAACATCAAGAAAGGCCTTGCTGAACACAAATGGATAATGGTGTCTGTAGATCTTAAATTCTTCAGAGGCTAGCTCAACTTCAGATATCAGATTTCACTCAAATTCATGTACTTCTCAAATTAATGTAACTGAGAAAGCTAAGGATTATGAAAATGGAATGACCAGATACCTATACCCCACCAGAATATCATCTGACAGGCTGTGATGGACCAAAATCTCCCTTACAGGCTTTTATTGAGCTAGAATTATACTTTTGAGTCTTCTTCTACACAAATCAAATTCCAGTAGTATTAATATCCACTAAGACTTTTTAAAATACATAAATTCTTAAACTTGCCATAATTAGATTAGATATTCAGAAGTTCCTGCTTCAGCATATCCAGATGCTGATAGACACTGAAGTCTGAGAAGCACCAATTACTCCACTGCATTCTTCTCCCACTGCCTGCACATTATAGATGGGAAGTTAGTGCAGTAGCTAGTGCAGCCTCAGTCCTCAGCACCCTCGTAGAGATAACCAATGTGTAAGAACTTTGCTGTACCAGTACCTGTTTGAACCAAGTCTATTAAACTTCAACCTAAAATAACTATGTGTGACATTTTAAGAGCCCCACAAACTTTCTGTGTGGTCAAGTTTTAGTAACTAACAAGCATTAAAATATTCTCCTGTGGGGAACACTTGACCACCTTTTAGCTCTTAGCCAATTTAGTGTCAGTGGCAACTAACTTATGATAGTCACTATGGAAGATAGACTCTAGAGTATCGCAACTTCCATTTCCACTGTCTGTTACCTTTCTGTGATTAGGAGAGCCTCATCCAAAATCTAGTTCCTTTCCACATACCCAGAATAGAAACTATGTTGTTTTCTCTGTGATATAAAACCCCAGACATGTTTGGGTTTTGGAATATCAGAAGTACTGAGTCACCTGGTTCTCTCCTCTGAATGCTGAGCACAATGAAACATAGTTTCAGAATTCTATACAGTATGGTCAGACATGCTCTTCTCTGGGTTCAGGTCATGCTCTTTTTCCTTGGATTCCACACCAAAGGGTAGTAAAAGCCTTGTGGACCTATGATTCTCTAGTTCAAAGACTGTTCCTCTCATCTTTTTCACTTCCATTATACAAACAGGTTCTTCATTAAATGTCTCTTTATTTGTAATAGACTCTGACTATACAAAATGTTTTCTTTCAACTGAGTCTAGTTTTTTTATACATAAAGAGCATTTAGTGTAAGAATTTAAATATTGTGAAGATATAATGTAAAAACATGACACAATGAAAGTATATTATAAATTTTATAGAAATTTCTATACAGGAAAGTAAATAAGAAAGCCAATCATAAAATTATTACAATGTTTTAAGAAACTGCCTTGTTGAAGAGTCAACACTTACCAAAAATATTAGTACTATTTTAAAAATGATAAGTTCACTAACATCTACAAAGTTTGTGTGTTGGTGTCCCAATCCTTCTACTGGAAGTCTTGCCTGGTCACAGAAGATGACCAGTTCAGGCTAAGTACTCACTACTGCTAGGACTTGTACTCTCTCTGTATCTACTCAATATCGTACTTGAAATTCTAGCTAGAGTAATAAGACAACAAAAGGGGATCAAGGAAGTCAAAGTATCACTGTTTCCAGAAGACATGGTAGTATACATAAGCAACCAAAACAAAAAAAAAAAAATCCACCAGGGAACTTCTACAGCTATTAAACACATTTATTGAAGTGACTGAATACATGATTAACTCAAAAAACCAGGAGCCCTCTTATATACAAATGATAAAAGGGCTGAGAAAGAAATCATGGAAACAGCACCTTCACAAAGAGCCACCATCCCAGAGAACCACTAAGGTAAGACAATGTATGGCTAATAAAATCTCTGCAGAGAGGCCATAAGAGATCACTTCATAAAGCTATTGAGGTGAGGTCCAAGTTGTAATATAGACCCCAGAATATGGAGATGCTGGAACCATGGTACTCAAGCCCAGAAACAGCTGCAGGCATAAAGAGGAGCTGACCCAAGGAAGAGGCTCTGGGTTGTGTGTTGCAACACTGAGGTAGTGCGTGTACAGCGTCACTGGAGCCAGAAAATGCCTTCATGAAGATACAGATGCTGGACGTGGAACTGAGTCTGGCATGTCACATAAAGAATGGTATTTTTATTTTTATTGTAGCTAAATTTCATCTGATGGGGCCATCAGTTAATAAAAGTATGTCAAAATGAATACCTATTTATGTTGATTCCTACTCTCCATGTAATTGAAGCAATTATTATTTGTATACGGGGGGGGGGGCGGGCGCTGTCACAAGATGAATAAATAAAGCAGTCACAATAATAACACTAAATAAACCAGTAACGAGTGAGGTGGTTTATCAAAGTTAAAGGCTCATGGAAATTAAGTTTTTCTCTATGTAATTAATTTAGTAAACATTAGTTGAAATAACATTATGGTATGCCACCAATAGAAAGTATAATTTTTTTAAAAGATACCATGCATTGTAACACTGTATAATAAATCAACCTAGCAAAGGAATAAAGCAATATACTATCCATACAAACAGAAATAATATGGCAGTTATATTACATTTAAACTAAGAAAATTAATGTAATTCTGATAAAATACAAATAAAAATTTTGCCTTCTCAGTTTTTGAAGTTATCATCTATAGGCAATAAAATGCATTTATTAAAGTATCTTTAATGTAAGTTAATAATGAAATATGATCTATATCCATGATCTAATCTTGATGTAAAATGTCATGCTTATAGACCACTCTTCTATTGGCTGGCCTCAACACATATTAGTTATAGAAACATTTCTACTTTCCTCTTCTTCTGTTTGTGAAATCATGAAATATACCATATGTTTGTGTGTGCATTCTTTTATGTAACATGTATTTTTGAAAATTACTTCTTTTATATCTATGATTTTTCTTCCACAAATATTCCATTCTATCTACTCATCAAATGGATTTAACTATTGCGAGAAATACTGTGCAAACTCATATAAATGACTTTGAGGAATATATATTTTCATAACTGATTCAAATTACCTAGGAATAAAATTATTAAATAGTATAAGTTTACATTTATCTTTAATAGAAAATATTTACAATATTTTCCAAAATGTCTGAATACTTTGAAATTTCTACCATGTAAATTAGTCCTATGATTGTTATAACAACATATATGGCCAAAACCATGTGAGGAGGATTCATTTTGGCTTCTGGTTCCAGAAAGTTTTTATTCTGTAGTTCTTGGAACCATCTCTGGAGAGGCAGAACATCATGGTAAGAAAAACATGTGCAAGAAAAAGACTACTCATCTCCTGATGGACATAAAGCAGAGGGCATTAATCAGAAAAGCCCAAGACAAGGCATATCCCTCAAGGACACACATCCACTGACCCTGGTCTCTGACTAAGCCCCACTTTCCACAGTCTCACCACCCTCTAATAATGCATTCAGACTTACCAATAATACATGAATTCCCCTTCCTCCAGATCTTCACCACTATAGATAGTCTTCATGAATTTTAATCACTCTCAAAAGTTTCAAGTTATAAGTTATTATGTTTTTACTGGATAAGTACTATTGACATTGAATATCCTTTCATTCACTTGTTTATAGTTCACTTAACTTTGGCTAAAGAAAAGATCAAAACATTTCTTCACTTTTTTATTGACTAATGGTCTTCTAATGGAGTCAGTGTGCTCTTTATATTGGTATACAAGTCTTCTTATAACAAAGGTTTTTACATTCTTATTCCATCCTGAAACTTGTCTTTATATTTCCTTATAATGTCTGTTGAAAGGCACAATTATTTGAATCATGACAGTCCCATTGATCATTTTTCATGTTTTATGGCTTATGCCTTTTAGGTACAATCTTGAACATCTTTACCTAACCCAAAGATACAAGGCTTTTTCATTATTTTCTTCTGCAAACTTCATAGCTTTATTTTTTTAGCATTAATTTTCAATCATGAATGAAGTATAATAAATGGTACAAATGAAGATTTTTATATTCAGTGTTTACCTCATAGGTTTAATTTTCCCATAATGTTTTCATAAAAAATACTGTCATTTTACCCTGAATTTTCTCAAAGCTATTATCAGTTCTGTAAGGACAACAGCAGTATCTGAATTCTTCATTTTCTGTCATGATCGGCATGTCTGAATTAAAGTAACATGACATTGTCTTGATGATAAATCTTGACATCAAATAGTATATGTTTTCGGTTTTAAATGGTTTTGACAATTCTAGGCCTATTGTATGTCATTCCCAATGTCCAAATCAACTTTTAAATCTTGAGAGAATTCACACTGAAGTCTTGATAATAAGCTATTGTTTGCTATTTTTGTGTATTGTTATTTCTAAAATGTCATTGAAATATAGAAGAAAAATAATTTTCCTTCAAATTGCTCACCCCAGGGAAAGCTAATTTGCTATATACAAATATAGAGACATACATTAGCAAGTGTTTATTTATTTATTTATTTATTTATTTATTTATTTATTTATTTTACCAACTTACAATTTTCTTGGGATTGGAGAGATGGCTCAGTGGTTCAGAGTTTGGTTGCCAGCACCCACATCAGGAAGCCCACAACTGCATGTGATTCCAGCTCTAGAGAACCTGATACTCTCCTCTGACCTTCAAGGACACATGTACACAGGTGTCATACATACAAACAGGCATATTTACACACATATATACATAATATGTACATATGCATAATTAAAAACAAAATTAATAACTAAAAATAATTTTTCATGCAAATATAAATTCAGAAATAATTATTACTAAATATAACAATCATTTTCTAATTCTTTTTCAGTTTGTAACTCACTTCCTATAATTATCTAAACTGATAACATGAAAATGTCTTCTTCAGTAGATTATAGGTGAAAATTAAAAGTTTGGTGCAAATTAACAAAATTTATTATAAGAGGTATAGCATAAGCACTTCTTAAAGTTCTTAATATCCTTTAATGTGACATCAACACATTTTTATTTACGTATAATTTCTCATTATAAATACAATTAGCACTCATTAGCCTCACATGCACCTAATACCATCAGAAAACACATATATTTACATTGCAATTTATAATGGTAGCAAAATTACTGTTGTGAAGTAGTAATGAAATAATTTTACAGTTAGGGGTCATCACAACATAAGGAACTATATTAAAGGGTCATAACATGAGGAAAGTTGAGAATCATTGCTCTAGAACCCCAGCCTAGCCAAATGCCTAGTCACCTCACATGGTTGTGATGTGTCTGAATTGGTCCATCTGTCTGAAATTCCAAACTCTTCTTATGACACCCACTGCAACTGACCTTTATCAGTATCATTTCTCAGATAATTCATTGTAGCAGATTTATAACCAACTTCTCCTTGCATTTATGTGGTCCATTTTCAACTCAAAACCACTGTATGCTTTTTTGCCAGAAGCCAAAGTTCTTTCAACAGCTTACAAAGACCCTCTAAAATCTGAGATCCTCAATAAAGTTGTACCTACTTTTTAAATGTCCACTCTATACTTTAAAGATAAACTTGTTCCCTTTATATGTAATTGTGTCATTAGACTAACTGATCTTTTTTAAGTTTCTTGTAAGTCCATATTTAAATTCATAAGAATAATCCAACACAACTTGGATATCCAGCATTGTTGTATTTAGCTCTTCAAATGTCTCATACTATTGACATCAAAATGTCATTAAGTAGCCACCTGCTTTACTATGAAACAGAATTTCCAAGTTCCTAATGATTTATAGTACATTAAAATATATCAGATTTGGAAGACCATAATTCCAAGCATCAGAACAGGTTATGGGATACTACTGAGGATAAAGAAGAGCAAGTATCTTAAACTACCCTGAAGAGAATAATGTATACCAAATGATGGGATCTGAACCCAGATTTTCCATTTTTCATCATAACTTTTCTTTTTAATGTGTGGGGCTTCTTTCCTAAGTCCACCCATGTTCTTCCACCACTCACACAGCTAAGGGAATATAACATCATATTTCCATAGTTAAACACATTCACAGAGGTGTATCTGCCAAGCACCAATGGGACCTTTTAAAGTAAATTATACAAAGATCATCTCATTAGTATTGTTGGGATCTTATGACCAATTTTCTTGACAAACATTGTGGGAGACAGAAAGAGAAAACACAGTAGATTTGATATGGGTGAAGGTTGTACCCAATACCTCTGGATTCTCAGAGTGGTTCATGCCCATGCTGCAATGTGTAGGATGATTCTCTAGAGAACTCCTGCAAGCTGGAGATAGGTGTGCCTGACAATAGAAAAATGTCCTGTTTTGTTTGTTTGCTTCCTTTTGCTGTTACAGAATGTATCTAAACTGTGGTAAGATATTGAACCAAGTACTATTTACCATTAGGCCAGTTCTACATCTTTATTTATAAAAGGGTTTCTATGCTAGAAGATGACAACATTTTTATAGAAGAAATTAACAACAAGCTTTTAATGGAAGCCTTATTCTCAAAAAAATGATGTGTACAACACATCAGTGAGCAGTCCCAAGGAAACTGCACTCTCTATGCAGGCACAACTTGACTTAAAGCTGCACACAGATTAGATCAAAATGTTTACCTTCCTTTGTGCAAATGGAAAAAAAAATTGAGGTAAACTTCAATGAATGAAGAAATGTTTTGAATTTAACATGTTTATAAATTAGTAGTATTTTAATAGAAGAATAATCACTCATAACATAATAGCAAAATCATATGTATCTACCTAAGAAAAATATGTAAGTTCACACATCATTTTAAAACTCTACTGTAAAAATGAGGAAAAGGTGTATACACAAATAAAGATATACTGCCCTAAAGAGCATAATAGAATAGCTATTTTAATGCAGCTGTATGTAATCAGTGACACAACCACCAGTGTTGCAAACATGATGTCATTTTCTGTCAATTAATTTATCAACTTAAATCTATAAAAGCCTAAATATGGAATTATATAAAGGGTCCTAAATTTTACATAAGGAAATATATGCTCATTGTAGCTAGAGTTTTCTCTTTGTAGTTAGAGTTTTCCTGGCTGATCCCATGGTCAGGACAAATCTATCTTACCTGCCAGTCCCACAACTGCTCAGACCCAACCAAGTAAACACACAGAGACTTATAATGCTTACAAACTTTATGGCCATGGCAGGCTTCTTGCTATCTAGTTCTTCTATCTTAAATTAACCCATTTCTATTAATATATAAGTTGCCACATGGCTCATGGCTTACCAGTACTTATATCTCACTTGTCATGGCAACAGCTGGCAGTGTCTCTCTGCCTCAGCCTTCCACTTCCCAGAATTCTCTTCTCTGCTTGTCCCACCTGTACTTTCTGCCTGGCTACTGGGCTACTGGCCAATCAGTGTTTTATTTATTAACCAATCAGAGCAATACATTTGACATACAGAACATCCCACAGCAGCTCATGATGAGCTAAAGAAGTGTTAAAATACCCATAAAAGTAACTAAAGGAAGTGTACACAAATGATAACATCTTCCTCCTTGAATATATTTTTTACTCATTCTTTTCATTTGTTCCCTATCACAAATCTCTGCTAGGTGGTCTCTTGAACATGCCTTCCTTATATCTTAGGGCATAACCAAAAAGGCTGGAACTCCCAAACAGGCTCTTCTTTCCCTCCTTCTTCTTCTTCTTCTTCTTCTTCTTCTTCTTCTTCTTCTTCTCCTTCTCCTTCTCCTTCTCCTTCTCCTTCTCCTCCTCCTCCTCCTCCTGCTCCTCTTCCTCCTTCTCCTTCTTCTTCTTGAAAGCATTTAATTATGGTTTGCTTCTAGTTTCAGAGGTTTACTTCATTATAATTATGGTGGGAGCATGTCCAGAGCATGGTAGCACTCAGCACAGGAGTGCAGGGTATGGGGGGTGGTCTTTGATTCATGTCTTCTAAGACATGAATCCAAATCACAGAAAAGAATTTTCAACCTCTAAAGTAAAGGTAGAGAAATAAGACAAACACAAGTATTTCTTTTTTGCTTACAAAGCATAGTTTATCAAACTCTTATATTATAGATAAATGAGAGTTTTCCTGAACCTGCAATAGAAGAGAACATTAAACCATCGGCCATACTCAGAATAACATCCATCCATCCACATGAGCTCATCACATGCTTAGTAATCAGTTCTTGTTTGGCTGTCTTGAATCTGGCTGCCTCAAAAGCCCATCTGCTTCTTAACTAGAATTCTGAAATTTATGACTCAGTGAACTGGTGTAGTTTCAAATTTGTCTCTGTGATGCCAGAGGAGAAGCTGGAACCTCTAAGTACCTGGCATGGTCCTTTCCACAGAACTCTCAGGCAGCTCTGTTTTAAGACAAAGTGCCAGAGACTGCAGATGCTAGGAAGCTTTATCAGGGATGCATTAGTGTAAAAATTAAAAGCTGCTAGTAAGTGACAGACTTAAATTACTGTGTTAACCTAATAGTGATTTTTTAGTTGAAATCTCTGACAAGCATATACAGGCATAATAATATAAATGATTAAAACCGGTGGTCTTGGTGGTATGGGAAATAAGACAGCAAAGGCAATCTGGAAGCACTTAGGTGAACTATCTGTGTTGGCCATATGTTAACAAGCAAAATGACCAATCCTATTTTTAAGAGAGATCATGCTCAACTTGTAAACATGCATGAGTTGTATAATTACAGAAAAACTCTTCAGACATAAATTATAAAATCCCTGGAACATACTATACCACGAATGTAGCAAGGATATAGCTAGAGAATGTCAAGAATTCATCAAGTTGACAAAGATTGTCTAAATCTACAGTAGGTTCTAAGTATGTATCATGAAGCCAAGGTAGGCATGGGATGTGAGTCATGGACTTTTATGGTCTGTGCCTCCAGGCTGGAAGTTACATATAAGGACTGAGATCTCTGAGAGCCAGAGCTCACCAATTGGTTGTCCAGGGCTAAACAGCCAGCCTTGAAAACATACATACAAGTAACACTACACTGACTAAACAGGTTTCATTAAGGAATACATACGTATGTGCAAAGATATGTGTGTCCGCACAATTGGTAAGAAAGGAGGCATGAATTAAGGGGAGAAGAGAAAGGTGTAAAGGAGAGCTTGGTGGGAGGAAAGGGAAAGGAGAAATGATGTAATTAAATAAATATCAAAAAAATAAACAAAAAATTAAATGTGCCCAGTGATTATGTAAAGTGATGCAGGAAGAAATAAAACTTGAAGTCAAGGAAGGAAACGACACATTGTTCTTGATATTTACCTTCTTACAACCTTTAAAGGAAAATCCTGGGCTGATTTTCTATGTTTCTGACATACTTATTTTAGATATTTTATTTGTTTGTTTGTTTGTTTATTGATTGATTGATGGTTGGTTGGTTGGTTTTGCCTCACTTAGTAGACCAGACTGTCCTTGAACTTGTGATCCTCCTGTCTCAATCTCGAATAATAGTATTATTGCTCCTTGATTGACTTAGTAAGTTTCTAAACACAACACCACAAAACACAAAGCATTGTCGCATTCCACAGACACTTACTGTACAACTGCAGGCATGAGTTAGTATTACGGTTTGGATGTGAGGTGGAAGGCTTAGTCAGAAGGGCAGCATGATCAGAGGTGGAGTTTGGGGGAAGTGGTTGGATTAGGAAAGCACTAACTTCATAAATGATTAATTGATTTATGGGTTGATAATTTGATGGCTTTATTGGTAGAAGGTAGAAAGCAAGATGTAGGCTTTGCTAGAAGAAATATATCACTAGGCATTTTTGCTGGAAAGATGTGTTCTGTGCCCTGGTCCTTTCCTGTTTCTCTCCTTTCCCTATGTCGAAACATTCTCCCTCACCATGGCTGAGAACCAATGGAGCCAGCTCACCATGGACCATGGTGAGAGCCTCTGAGATCAGGAGCCCCAATAAATCTTTGCTCCCTTCAAACAGTTTCTCTTAGGTATTTGTCACAGTGATGAAAAATGGACCACAGGAACCACAGATTCAATTTCAATCTAAAATAGAGTCCTATAAAAAAAGGTAATAGGCAGAAAATAAATTTACCATGATGACTACTCCAGGATGACAAGATGTATTATTTTAGTGAAGAAAGCATGCTCAGGAAACTACCATTTTGCTTACAAATTTGTATCTTTTTATCCCAAATACTCTGGGGACTGCATTGTTTGAGATGGGTAGGAGCTTGAGTTAATAAGGAGATCACATACATGTCATTTATTTAGTTGCCATAGCTAAAGATTCAAAAACACTGAAGGAAAATTAAGGACAGCATTTGTTGGGGTTGATCCACTTTTTCTTGGTCCTTTGCCTGCTAGATACAGGTGCTAGCAATGTTTTCAAAACATAATAGGGTCCAACAAGATTTAAGTCAGAAACTAGGGATTGTGTCTTTGATAATTCAAGATCCCATCCCTACAGAAGAGGAGAGAGTGAAGAAAATAATTGAGTAATTACATTTAAAGGGTCAAGAGATAATATTGGCTATATTTCTTGTCTAGAGGCAAGAAAAGATTCCACAGATATGCTAAGAGGTACTGCGTTCTCTATGGCTTCAGAAATCCCTGTGTATGTGTTCCCACACACACTTGCACACACACACACACACACACACACACACACACACACACACACACAAGACTATACAGGTAAAAATAGAATTATTGTTATATTGAAATTAGTATAAACTTATGCAAAGTATGTGGAGAAGGCAATATAGACAAGTGCCCTAAAGTCAGAGAAATTATAGTTTAAACTAATAATAGATATAACTTCACACTTGTAGGGAAAACAACAAGCAGTCTCTAGAAAGTTGAAAATTCTTGTGGGTTTTTTCAAAAGAGGGGATATATGCTTACATTACTGCCATTCCTGTAGCAGGAATCTCAAAAGGTCTTATTAATAAAATCAAACCTAGAGCTGGGTATTGGGATGAATGCTGAAAGGTCAGAGAAGCAGAACAAAGCCACAGCTTCCTCACCTCATCAGTTCCTCAGCTGATCCTGTTCCCTCAGACTAGAAGCCTCTGAGTCCTCATCCAAATGAATCTCAGCCAAACTGGTGCTCAAAAGCCTAAGAGCTTAACCAGGCTCTAGTTCCTGGTCCTCATGCCTTATATACCTTTCTGCTTCTGGCCATCACTTTCTGGGATTAAAGGCTCTTATTACTAGACATAGCTGTTTCCAGTGTGGCCTTGACTCACAGAGATCCAGATGGAACTCTGCCTCTGGAATGATAGGATTAAAGGCATGTGTGCCACCATTTTCTGGCCTCTATATCTAGTGGCTGTTTTGTTCTCTGACCCCAGATAAGTTTATTAGGGTGCACAATATTTTGGGGAACACAATATCACCATTTCCCATTTTTTGGTCAAAAATTTAAAAAGTTTGTAACTAATACAAGAAAAACTATATCCAATAAGTATATACAATATATACAGTCAAGAATTACATTAATTATGTCTAGTCCATTAATATTTGGCAGAGTTAGACAAAAAAACTTCATTATATATATTAACAATGTTTAGTCCAGTAACATTTGATAAACTCAGACAAAAAATTCATTATTTATTCTATTTAAAACAAATAGTTCCTTCTTTAAAGTAGATTAAATAATTGACCTTTTTATCTTATCATTTCCATATTCTCTTTTTTCTTTTCATAATAGATTCAATAATATACCTTTTGTCATTTTTATATCTTCCCCTTTTTCTTTTTAGAGTAGATTCAATGATCTACCAATTTATCCTATTATTTCTTTATCCTTTTTCTCAGAGTAGATTCAATGATCTACCTCATATCTATATTCTCTTTCTTTTTCTTTTTTTTAAACAAAAACTGTGAATCTAATCTCCTTGTTCAGCTTTTTTCCTGACCATTAACAATTAACAACTAGTAACCAATCATTGTAAACAATGACAATTATCCATAAGTGATTGAACAACTGAAAAACCATCCACCCCACCTCTTGGGAATGTGGGCATCGTTTTCTTAAAATTACTTCCTGCTTTCTGGGGGATAAAGCATCTTTAGGGGATCCTGAAAAGAAAATGTTTGGGTTAATTGTCAAGTCCTGGGAGAGGTGGCTGTATCATTTGTCCAGTCTCTGCATAATGGAACGTGCAGGGCTTGTCTCAAGTCCTTGTTCTAGTTGTCTATAAATCTGAATCATCTCAGCTAGCCATCTCCAAATTGTCCTGAGCAGTTTGTAGTCCAAAGTCAATCTTTCCATGGTGTTAATCAGCTTAATGGCTTTATCATAGTCCATGTGGAATCATCTTTGTGGGGTCCCGTCATCCTTTCGAATATTTCCAAGTTGCTGTTAGGCGAGGTCATGGTTCCCTGCAGACATTGTGTGTGTGTGTGTGTGTGTGTGTGTGTGTGTGTGTGTGTGTGCGCGCGCGCGCCTCCTCTGTGGTTTGGAGCAATCACAGTCTGATAAATGTCTGTCTCTTGGAACCATAAGTGTTCTTTCCTAGAAGAGAAAATCTTCACAGCAATTTCTCCCCACCACTTGTCTTGCCCAACTTTTCCAAACTGACCTTTGGCGATGCTCTCTTATAACATGATGGTCCCGGGAATTCTTATCTGAACAAGCAGCAGTAAGCACTTCCTCCCAGGGAGCAGCATCACCACAGTCACCAAGATGAAGAGAAGGAGCCTGAACTCAGAGCAGCAGACCTTGCCTCCATGGTCCCACCACCGTTTGTGGTTCGGCCTGGCCCTGGCAGCAGCTTCTCCTCAGCAAGCCTCTTAGGCCAGCCTCAAACTCGGGATCCTCCTACCTCTGTCTCCTTCAGCAAATCCCACCAGCATGTATCGCCACAACCAGCAACGTGTAGCTGGGGTCTGAGCTGGGCCCCATAAGGCCATAGACAAGTAGCTTTATCTCAAATTCGTACCTGACAAGTTGGGCGCCAGATGTAGCACGAATCTTAAAAGGTCTTATTAATAAAATCAAACCTGCAGACCAGTATTAGGGTGAATACTGAAAGACCAGAGAAGCAGAACAAGCCACAGCTTTCTCACCTTCCCAGTTCCTCAGCTGATCCTGTTTCCTCAGACTGGAAGCCTCTGAGTCCTCATCCAAATGAATCTCAGCCAAACTGCTGCTCAAAAGCCTAAGAGCTTAACCAGGCTCTAGTTCCTGGTCCTCCCACCTTAAATACCTTTCTGCTTCTGTCCAGCACTTCCTGGGATTAAAGGCTCTTGTTACCATGCCTGGCTGTTTCCAGTGTGACCTTGAACTCACAGAGATCCAGATGGATTTCTGCCTCTGGAATGCTAGGATTAAAGGCGTGAGTGCCACCATTTTCTGGCCTCTATATCTAGTGGCTGTTCTGTTCTCTGACTCCAGATAAGTTTATTAGGGTGCACAATATTTTGGGGAACACAGTATCACCACATATTCCCCAAAGGCCTGTGTGTTAAATGCTTGATCCAGCCTGTGGTCACTGGAGGAAGAAGCCTTTAGGAATGAACTCTGGCGGGAAATCTTAGTGTCACTGAAGGCATGCCCTCAAAGGAGATTACGGTAGTCTGGCTCCTTTCACACCTCTCTTCTGCAGTTGAGCCAAGTTCACGTCATCACACCTCTCTATGAGCGTCTCCCTCAAAACCACAGGCCAATTGATCATGAACTTAAATCAATAGAACTGTGAGACAAAATAACCCTTTTCTCTTTTAAATATCCCCAGTGTTTATATAATAAACGTAAAATGCAAGTGGATTTTTATATACATACACACACATATATATTTGGTGAGGCTGTGGAAGAGCTTTTGATATGAGTTTATAAGAGAAATCTGGAATTGTTGGGAGGAGGTAACATCATAATCCTAGCATGCTCTAATAGGCCTTAACAAGAAGTCCAGTTGGAGACTCAGGATGCCAGGATGCTGTGGGACCATGGGCATAGATGCCATCCTGATGAAGTTTAAGACAAAGATGAGGGTTCTGCCAAACACCGATCTAGGGGCTACCTATGTCAAGCTGTGGCTATATTTTCTCCTTCCTTGAGCCTTTATGGAAAACTGAACTTGAAGGTGGCAGACTAGTTTACTTAGGGGAAAAAATTTCAAGAAGGCCCAGCAACCAGCACAGCATGCATGTGTCAAAGGCTGCATTTAGCCAGAGAATACACAGCAGCACAGGGGAAAGTTTTAAAACTTTGAGACTAATCTAGAACAAAGAGATATGGATAAGGTGGGAATTCCGGCTCATTAGAAAAACAAAGCCAAAGCCAAACTGGGTGGTGGTAGCACAGGCCTTTAATCCCAGCTCTCAGGAGGCAGAGCCTGACGGATCTCAGTGAGTTCGAGGTCAGCCTGGTCTACCAGGAAAGGCACAAAGCTACACAGAGAAACCCTGTCTTGAAAAACAAAACAAAACAAACAAAAAAACTGAAAAAACAAAGCCAAGTGTTTGTACCAGGGCAGAAAGAGATACCAGGAAAGGAATCTCAAGAGTTATGGAAACAACAATTTCTTTCAAAGATATCTCAAGTGAATTTCCTAATATAAGTCCACCAAACTTCCTTGATATCTCGGAAAAGTTTAAGGCAACCAGGCAGGCTTTCAGGAGTTCTGCAACTATTGCATGAACAGTCCCAGATAGAGCTTCCACAAAGGGCTGATCTCAGCAGAGCCCACTGGAGGCTGGTGCTCCGTATGCGCAGAATGAAGAGTTGTGAATTCATGGAAGTTTCATCTGAGATTGCAAAGGAAGACCTTGGTTAGTCCGTGAGCTGCCGGCACGAAGCCCCTGTACACATCCTCGTGCGAGGGCAATAAATGAATGAGGCTATGAGAGTGCAAGCAAAGCAGCGAAGATCCCGGAAATGTGGCTACACCAGTGGCCAGCACTGCCAGCTAAGGGAAGATGCCGGCAGAGAGTAAGGCAGCCAAAACGCTGAGCCAAGTGAAGCGTTTCCCTTTGTCGGTCGGTTGTCAAGTACCTACAAGTGCTCACCTAGATGGAAAGTTCACACACAGTTTGGGGAAAAAACAGAATTTGAATGGCATTTGTCTGTCATTTTAGGGCTATTCCTAAAGGGTTTAAATAGTACTAAATGATTCAAACATGTAAAGTAGATTTCATAATCACCTTTTGAGAATTTGTCTGTCAAACCCTTAATTGATGTGAAGAAACAGAAATCCACTGTGTGTGAAAGATGAACGGTTATTCAGACACAAACAGAAACCAGCAAGCACAGAAGTTCAGTCCTCATACTTTTAAGAAAGTTTTTTTTCCTCCTGTCTAAGATAGTATACTTCCTATTTCAATAAATTAACCTGTTTCAGCATCCATTTCCAATGGATACAGATTTTCAACATAAATATTTGAGCATTTACAGTCACAGGGCCATTAAAAAAATATTCATGGTAAAATATATTTTTCCTGCCTTCATGATAGTAACTTGATCTGTCTTAGCAGAGATACTTAGAATAAAATAGAGAGGTGAGGTTCGCTAATGAGCTGCTGGGTAGTACATATCAAGAGGGTATACAGTGGTAGCAACACTCTTTAGAGCAGAAACATGGTATTTATATTCTACACTGAAAACAGAGCACATTGTTCATTGAATGGTAACACAAGTATGGAAAATAGACAGTTTGGTGAAAAGAAATCTTGCATTGTATTGTATTGTGTTGTTTGAGACAGGTTTCTCCATGAATACCAGGCTGTCATAGGACTCACTCTGTAGATAAGGCTGTCTTGAAAATCAGAGATTCACCTGTCTCTGCCTCCCAAGTGCTGAGATTAAAGGGTATGCACCACCATGCCCGGTGAAGAAAAATGATCTTACGCTGCTATAAACAGTAAAAAGTTATGACATATATATCTTAGTAATTTAGTTCCCCAAAGCACCATTACCTGGTGAGAATCTCCTCACTCTATCATCACATGGAAGAAGGGCAAAAGATAAGGAGACTGACTTCAAGCTTGTACAATATTGGTGATTTCACACCAAAGTCAGTCCCTTATGGGCCAGCCATTTCTTAAAGAACTCACCTTTTAATAACATTACAATAGCAATTACACTCCAACCTAAGTTTTAGTAGTAAAAATCAAACAATGGCTAACTGGAGGCTTGGGCCTAAGGCTGGTTTCTCAACCACCTTTCAGTACTTCAACATGTTGGAACTACTTACTTAGAGACAGATCAAGAAAAACTTTTGGTGATTACTGAAGTACTTTTAAATTAATTGAGATTGTTGTACCAACTTTCAGTATGGTATGTTGGTGTACAACTGTAGACCCAGAACTTGGGAAGCTGATCTTCCAGTGTGGCATGATGGTACACAACTGTAGACCCAGAACTTGGGAAGCTGATCTTCCAGTGTGGCATGGTGGTATACAACTGTAGACCCAGAACTTGGGAAGCTGATCTTCCAGTGTGGCATGGTGGTACACAACTGTAGACCCAGAACTTGGGAAGCTGAAATGAGAGGATATTGAGCTGGAGATAAGCCTGTTATATAAAGCCAAAGAGAGAAAGGAGGGAGGGAGGGAGAGAGAGAAAGAGAGGGAGAATGTCATTCCTAACCTGTATAAATTTTAAATTTATCAAAACTTACCTAATTATTTCTTTAAATATTTCTTAATTTATATAAACTATTAACTCAGTTCAGTATATTTTAATCAAATTTTAAGTATATTCATATAATGGAGTAATTCTCAGATATAAAATACAATGACTACTGACTCATGTGACGATACTAAATTTGAATATTGTTGAGTTAGATCACATGCAATGACCAGGTATTATATTAATTTCTTCATTAAACAAAGGCATGCTAAGGTGCTTAAATCTGAAGAGAAAGGTCTCATCGGTGTTTTTGATCTTAGCCATTCTGACAGGTGTAAGATGGTATCTCAGAGACATTTTGATTTGCATTTCCCTGATGACTAAGGATGCTAAACCATTCTTTAAGTGTATTTTGGCCGTTTGAGATTCTTCTGTTGGGAACTCTCTGTTTAGATATGTACCCTATTTTTAAAATTGGATTATTTGTTTTTTGCTGTCTAGTTCCTTGAATTTTTATGTATTTTGCAGATCAGCCCTCCGTCAGATGTGGGGTTGGTGAAGATCTTTTCCCATTCTGTAGGCTGTCATTTCTGTCTTATTGTCAAAATGGTTTTTTCATCATTTTCCATACAGAAGCTTTTCAGTTTCAGGAGGTTCCATTGATTAATTGTTGCTCTCAGTGTCTGTGCTACTGATGTTATATTTAGGAAGTAGCTTTCTGTGCCAATTTATTCAAGGCTATGTCTCACTTTCTCTTATACCAGGTTTGGTGTAACTAGATTTATGTTGAGGTCTTTCATCCACCTAGAGTTTTGTTCAAGACAATTGATACAGATTTATTTGCATTCTCCTACATGCTGACATCCAGTTATGCCAGCACCATTTGTTGAAGATGCTTTCTATGTTAGAGAGGATGTGGAGAGAACACTCCTCCACTGCTGGTGGGAGTGCAAACTTACACAGCCACTTTGGAAATCAATATGGCAGTTTCTCAGAAAAAAAAAAAAAGTGAGACTCAATCTACCAATTGATATATACCAATATTGGTATATACTCAAAGGATGCTCAAGCATACCACAAGGACATTTGCTTAACTATGTTCATAGCAGCATTATTTTTAATAGCCAGAACCTGGAAACAACCCAGATGCCCCTCAACCATAGACTGGATAAGGAAAATGTGGTACATTTACACAATGGAATAATATTCAGCTGTAAAAAGCAATGACATCATGAAATTTGTAGGCAAATAGATAGAACTAGAAAATATCATCCTGAGTGAAGTAACTCAGACTCAGAAAGACAAACATGGTATGTACTCACTCATAAGTGGATATTAGGAGTAAAGTAAAGGAGAAACAACTTAAAATTCACAGCCTCAGAGAACCTAGTTAGTAAAGAGGGCCCAAAGAAGAATGCATGGATATCCCTTGAAAGGGGAAAAAGAAGAGATCTCCTGGGGGAAATTGGAGGTGTGGGTGTGGGGAGGTGGGGATGGGAACTTGAGGGAGCAGCTTGGGCAGTTCGGGTACAAGAGATGGGTTGGGGGCAGGATGGAGGGAGAGAATAAAGAAAGAGAAGTCTTGATGAGGGGCATTTCAGAGTAGGGAGAAATCTGGTGCCAGGGAAACCCCCAGGAATCCACCAAGATGACCTCAGCTAAGACTCCTAGCAATAGTGGAGAGGGTGCCTGAACTAGTCTTCTGTAATCAGATTGGTGACTACCCTAATTGTTATCAGAGAGCATTTATGCACTAACTGATGGAAGCAGATACAGAGATCCACAGCCAAGCATTTGGCTGAGCTCTAAAAGTCCTGCTAAAGAAAGAGAGAAGAAAATTAGTCTGTTTTTAAGGCTCCTAGCCTAGTTAGATCAGGACCTGTACCTGATGCTTAGCTGGCTTTTGGGAACCTGTTTCCCATGCTGAATTACTTCACCCAGCCTTGATACAGGAGAAGGAGTTGGTTATACCTCAACTTGATGTGCCATGCTTTGTTCAAGCCCGTGGGAGGCTTTCTGTATGAGAAAGGACAGGGGTGCATAGGGAGGGGGATAGATGGGAGTTGGGGGGAGGGCATGGGAGAAGAGGAAGGAGGGGAAACTGTGGTCCGAATGTAAAATAAATGAAAAAAGAGTTAGATAAAATAAAATTTAAATAAAGAGAGAGGGGGAGAAAGAAAGAAGGAAGGAAGAAAGAAAGGCATAAATTTCTAAGATGGTTAGAAGAAGGCCAAATCATACAATCAAAATTTATAATCTTTTCCATGTTACTTACAGTTTGCTACCAAAACAGAATTGTGGGATTCTATGGTTTTCTTTCTGAATATTATTGTTCTTTGTTGCTGTTTTATTTGGTAATTGTATTCTAAAGCTTTAGATCTCATCAGATAACTATTGTACAGAAAGAAACAAATAAAAATATTAAAAACAAACTGTTTTTGCTAGTCTAAATGTGCAACTATCACATAAACCAACTTACATTTTAACAAAAAAAAATATGTGTTTTCTGAAACAAATTTAAAATTAAGAAGAGCAAGGAAAAGAATGCCTACATGGTTCTAATTTTTAGGTGGAGAACAAGCTAGCAATATGAAGATGGGACAGCCTATTTCCCTGGTAACCAAATAGACTTGCTACTGTCTTATAGAAAGGGAAAGACAGCAAAATATCAGTGCACAGTATTTTCTTGATGAGTTCAGATTCATCTTGAGACAGACAAGCGGCTGCCATATGTATCAAGATCTAATCATGCAGCTCAATGGCCTGCATCTACACATCTACCATTGGAGAGTGAAATTTGCCCATAACTATAACTAAAGGATAAATTGAAGCTCAAGTCAATCCATCATCTGTTTAAACTTTTTTCACTCATAGTGACATAAAAATTATTAGGCAGATAATGTCCAACTCCTCTAAGACTCCTACACTACATCTTATCATTTTATTTAGTGATAAAAACTTGTTCATACATCAATCATTCCCCTACATCCTACAACTTTCTGTTTGTATCTTTTTAATATTCAGATAATACTCACATTTAAGGGAGCCAGGGGGAAATAAATTCAAATCTGATTTGTAAATGTCTTGCTTACCTCCCAGAGGAGAATGCACCAGACTAAAGGTTTTTTATTCCTGTTTCTCAAGTGTCTTTTATGAATCTGACCCCACAATTTCAGATTGGTTTCTCAGCTACCTTTTGATACTCTAATGTGTCATACTACCTACTTACAGATCAGTGTTGCTATAACCTAGGGGACTCAGAACTTTATATTGTATGACTATAGTGAACACATCTTAGCAAAGATGGTGTCTGTAAATCATTGCTTTTAATCATGTCGGAGCTCAAGGCAGCTTTGAAAATGTGACAAGAGTGGGAATTATCTTTCTTGAGGAAGTCTAGACCTTGCACACATTTATAAGTGTGTATGCATTATACATATGTGTATATACAAGCTATCTAATTTTATTAGTTAATAATAAATGACATATATTACTAACAAGTTCAATCTTCAGTAGATTCTGATGATTTTTCAGAACACCACATTGAGACAGTTTCCATCAAGCTGGATTCTATATTTGGTTTTTTACTAAATCCAATGACTAATGATATAAAGGATTCATGTGCCTCTAGAGTAGCTAAAATAAACTATTATATCAAGTTTCATGAAATTGGTAATGTTTATAAACAGTACAGACACTTAAGAATCAAGACCTACAAAACTAATGCTATATTAATGCCTATGCTCTAGGCATAAGAACACCAGAGGTCTTTTGGAGGTGTGTATCCAGTCATCCTCATGCACAAGTTCAAGATTCTGGACATTTATTACGAGGACCTGGGTCTTCTTGATCAAGGGTACCACCATGATCTAATCTAGACAAATTAGCATAAATTTCTTACTGCAACTGATTTGGATTGGAAACGATTATAAGTTGCATTTGGAGTTGAGAGTAGGAAAATTACAGCAGCCTAAGAAAGTGTTATTGATGCCTACTTGGCTCCACCTTTTGAGTGAACTCTGATGGGTAACAGAACTTGCCATCGAGCATGACTGTAGAGGGGTCAATCCTTATGGACAAGTTCTCTAGCTAGATTGTGTGATCTTGTATGAGTTGTGCTATTACAACAAAAGTTCATACTCTAGGGACTTTTTAAAGGACAAAGTTTATTTCCTATAACTTTGGAAGTAGAGAGGTTCTAGAATAGGGAACTCCCTTGCCTGGTTTGCTGATGGAGTTCTTCTTGCTACATTTTAAGGTGGTGCAAAGTAGGACGACAGACTAACAATGGTGCAGTTTTCAGAAGTGACTCAGTCTCATTCAATATAGAGGACTCTTGATGGTATAATCACCTCAAAACATGCTTACTTATAAATGCTACCACATTAGGATCATAATTCAAGAAGGACAGAGTCAAACTAAAGAGTTCTACCTTGTCCAATATTCAAGAACATGAACTTGGTTTTAGAAATAGCTTAGAATAATTTTTCATAGTTCACAATTTGTCTTTTGCTCTGTTTACTTGGTGATGAAATCCAGTTTTTATATTTATGTTGATGCAATCCTATTTGTCTATTTTCACTTTAGCTCCATGGATTTGGCAAGTAAAAATCTTTCTATTTTTTATTTCTCTCTTTTTGTTATTTAAAACAGTTTTCAAATTTAAATATACAGTGATCATATTCTTTCCCTCCCCCAACTCCCTCCAGATCCTCTGCACCCACTCAACTACTTTAAGTTCTTTCTCAAAAATCAAATACTACAAGGAAGTACCTCTAAACCTAGAAAATAGGACACAACAACACCCAATAAGAAAAAATGTAACCAAATAAAAGAATATAAAAATATTGTGGAGTCTGTCATATGTTGGTCAACCACTCCTGAACACAAGATCAGCCCTGGAATGGCTGACATACCCAGTGTCATTCCTTTGGGGGGGGGGGGGGAACCAATCCTCCATCTCCCAGCAAGTATAAACTACAGCTTGACTCTTCACCTTCACCCTAGTAGCTAGTCCCTCATTCATTCATTCATTTTAAAATATAACAAAATAAAATATAATAAAACAAAACAAAAACCATCACATCAAAGTTGGACAAGACAAGCCAACAGAAGGAAAAAGAGTCAGAGACCCATTCATTCATAGTCTCAGGAATCCCACAGAAACACAGAAGTGAAAGCCAAATTATAAAGGCAGAGGACTTGGTGTAAACTTGTTCAAGCCCAGTGCATGCTGCTTCAATCTCTGTGAGTTCATATGGGCTTTTCTCATGCTGATTTAGAGGGCCTGTTTTCTTTGTGTCCTTCATCCCCTCTCCTTTTTATACTCTTTCCGCCTTTTCTTCTACAGAGTTTCCTGAACTCTGAGGAGAGGGATTTGATGGATACTTCCCATTTATCAGTAACTGTTTCAAGGGCTCTCATTCTCTGCATAATATCTGGATATGGGTCTCTATATTTGTTCCCTTCTGATGCAGAAAGAAGCTTCTGTGATGATAGTTGAACAAGGCGCTGATCTATGAATATAGCTGAATATCGTTAAGAGTCATTTTATTACTGCATTGTTTTTTAAGACCATTCATATTTGGTTTTGCCTTAGGTCTCTGAGCTATCTAGTCTCAGGTTCTTGGTCACCCAAACAGTGTCAGATATGATTTCCATCTTGTGGAGTTAAGTCAGATCAGTTACTGGTTGGTTACTCCCACAGCACTGTGCCACCATTGCCCTAGCATAACTTGTGGGTAGTACACCATTGTAGATGATGGGTTTGTGACTAGTTTGGTATTTCTATTTCTCTTTTGAGAGCATGCTGAGAAACTTCCTGTACCAAAGAAACTGGAGCATAGAGCTGAAGGTTCTATGTAGGCACCCAGCTTGACATGTTCAAGGAGTTATGTATGTGTTGTCTTCAGCAATGGGGTTTTTCTGTCAGTTTGTGGAGAGCAACCTAGTCTCAGCAAACAACCTGGGTTGTCTGGGTATTGCCTTGTGACCCCTTGGGTCAACAACTCGATTAGATTCTATTACCTAAATCTGGTACTGGATGTTTCATCTGGTGACAAGAGACAGCCAGTTGGAACTCTGTAAAAAAATTTCTTAACTACATCAGTACCATGTTGGTTTGCTCCTAAACTTTTTTCTTGGGAGTTTTATAGTTTTAAACTATATATTTGAGTCTCTAGTCCATTTATAGTTGATATTTGTTCTAGTATGAGACATGAAAGACCTAATTCTTTTCTTGGTTGTATATTACATCAAATTTATTTAGCTCAGCACTGTTATTCTGGTTTTATTTTTAATTTTTGGTATAATAAACATTAATGTAGTTTATAGAACTGATATTGGTAGGAGCTTATCACAGTCCATTCACCATGGCTAGTTCCAGGGCTCATCTATTCTAAAAGACTGGCCACTCAATTTGATAGATCAGTTCCATTACAGTACTTGCTACAAACATTTTTATGTGCTGTACTTATCTATATGATAAATTTCTAAGAGTGAAATTACTGGTTAAATCTTTTCTTATAACAGAAACTTTAAATTAGTTTTAATGCTTAGTAGAAATAGTAATTACTTATTGTATTTTATATAATTTTATTTAAATCTTTGTCTTTGTTAATATTAATTTAGAATCAGTTTTCTAGTTATAAATTTATACTACCATATCATGAGAAATCTGTCAAAATTATAAATAAAACTTGGCATACATAGTGATTTGTGATGTTGAATCATTTCAAAATCATAGCATGAGTATAATTTTATAAAACGCCTTAAATTTCCTTAATTTTTATGCAAATTTGAATATTTTTATTAAGTTTAATTTGTACTTTTAAGTTTAATATTTTGTGGCATTTGGTAATTAAATGCATTCTACTACACTGTCCAATTAGAGTAAAGGTATCAACAGTAAAATCATTAATTTGTATATTTTGAAGACCTGCATAATCTGTATATTTTGAAAGCTGCCTGCATAATCCTACATATTCTTTCTGCCCAAGCAGTCCCTATCTGACAGCGTTGTGTGGAAGCTAACAAGAAGTCAAACCACAATGGGCTGTCAGTAGTCTACTGGGAGAGAAGACTAGTCCCCAGACTACCATGGGGAAAGTTATAGAGAAGGATAGAAAACTAAAGACTGGGTACTGAACAGAGTAGAGCAATATAGTCCATCATTACTTGTCCTGTAACAGTGAATTTGGGGAAGATAAATTTTCTTAG
The DNA here is from genome assembly GCF_903995425.1 of Onychomys torridus. NCBI lineage: Eukaryota > Metazoa > Chordata > Mammalia > Rodentia > Cricetidae > Onychomys > Onychomys torridus. Next base: position 59,702,021 of record NC_050446.1, read on the forward strand.
TATGTAGAAATGTGTCTTCCAAGCTAATCTTCCACTAATCTGTGAATAAAAATGTTATTTACTTTACCAGTAATTATTAATCTTTTTTATTTAATTGTAATAGATAGTAGTTCACAATTGTCATAGATAAGATGAAAGACAGGTAGATGTAGCTGAAGTTTTCTCCAGTCCTACTCAGCCCCACAGACCCTGCAGCCACTTATAAAGTAATCACTCCGAAGCTTATATTAATTATAACTGCATGGCCATTGGCTCAGGCCAACTACTGACTAGCTCTTACATTTAAACTTCGCCCATTTCTGTTAATCTATATATTGCCACATGTTCTTTGGCTTTACATGTTTGCCATTACATGCTGCTCGTTGGACAGCAGGCTGGCATCTACTGACAGCCTTCCTCTAACCAGAATTCTCCTTGTCTCTTTTCCCACCTATACTTCCTGCCTGGCTGCTGGCCAATCAGCATTTTATTTATCAACCAATCAGAGCAACACATTCACAGCGTACAGAACATCCCACAGCAGGTAGAAGATAAATAGATCATATATGTACAACCATGACTTTGATGTTACAGCCATTTAATTCTTATCATTTTATGTGATTTCCAGACTGCAGACTACATATATAGAGAGGCAAAAAATGTTACTTTAGATAAGATGTGTTTTGTGGTCCCATAATTTTTGTAACATAAAAAAATAACAAGAATTTTAGATATTTAGTTACCTAGTTCTCTGTTGGTTGTTATATTACACAATGTTCTCTAGTTTGCAGAAATAAAATTTACCAGTTTAAGCTCAATTTGAGTTTTGTATTTTGTTCCCCAAATCGCATTTCTTTCTTTCATTTTATGACAGGTTCTCTTATTTTGTGATGGCTGAAATTGCCTGCATTATGTAGCTTTTTAAATATCATTTGGTAAACAAACATCTGACTGTACTTGTGTTTTTCAGGAGATAATAGAGCAACTTCAATCAGCCATGGGGTTCTGACAGAATGGTTAGGGTGCTTGGTGAAGTTTATTAGTTCATATAGCCCAGTGCCTCCAATGTCTCCTAAAACAATGATCCTCCCCACTTGACTTTATAATGGTCAGTCTCCCCTATATGTTCATACTCTTTTAATTAATATTTCTATCTATCCCACTGAAAAAAATGCAAGCATCTATATTACTTGTAAATGTTGAATTTAATTGGTTTCTAGACACACTATTTCTTTTCTCAATATGATAGTATTTTGTTTGTGAATTTATCCTAGAATATTAATATGGAAAGGGCTGAATGTAAATTTTGATTTTGTTTACTTACTTTCCTTTGAATTTTTCTATTTATTAAAGAAAATGTCAAGAAAAATTATTTTCCACTCCCTTACTTAGCAGCAATTAAAAAATGGCACTGGCAGTGAAGGTACCTAAGCTGGCCTACCCTGGTGATCAGATTGGTGCAAATTTCCTCAAAGAGCCTTCATCCAGTAACTGATGGAAGCCGATGCAGAGATACACAACTATGCCCCAGGCCAATCTCTGGGAGTCCAATGGAAGAGAGGGAAGAGAGGTTATTTGAGCAAGAGGGGTCAACATCATGATGGAGAAATCTACAGAGACAACTGAACCAAGCTCATAGGAACTCATGAACTTTAGACCAACAGCTGTGGAACCTGCGTGGGACATGGACCCTCTGCAAAATGGGTTATGTAACTGGGTCTGTTTGAGGGACCCTGGCAGTGTGATCAGGATCTGTCCCTGGTGCATGAGCTGGCTTTCTGGATCCCATTACCTACAGTCAGACACCTTGCACACCCCTGATAAAGCAGGGAGGGACTTGGTCCTACCTCAACTGAATATACCAGGCTTATCGGTCCCCACCATGGGAGAACTTACTCTGTTGGAGGAGGGGATAAAAGGTGGGGAGGGAGGGCAGAGGGGGAATCAGGAGGAGGCATGAGAGAAGGATCTGTGTTTGGTATGTAAAATGAATTTTTTTAAAAAAAGAAAAAGTTTAAAGGTAGATTTCATAGAAGATAATAAAAGCTAAAATGAACCTCAAAAAAAAAAAAAAGATGGCACTGGTGACTTTCTATATAGAGCTCAAGTTTTTCCAAGAGTCACTGAAAATGGTCTGGGAACAAGTCACATGGTGAGTACTAAAGCAAATCGTGAACACTTTTTATGCTAAAATACAGCAGGATTCTTGCATCTCAGGAAAACTCAAAATTTCTTTATAATCAAGCCATCAATAAATTCACGATATTTATTCATCACAGTACATTCTTTTCTGCAGTGAAGATGGGCTGTGTTCATACAAGAGGAGGCGACAAAAGGAAAGAGTTTTGCGTATGGTTCTGCCTATTTTTTTTTTCCTTCGTAGTTTTATTTCTTCACAATCGTAAAAACAACCCACAGTGTTTACAACTTATGAGCATTTCAGAGTCTGTCTAAGACAAAATCATTTTAAAATATTTAATTCTTACATAACTTCAAAGAAGCGATACAGGCAGACATAGACAGCATCATAGAGCTGTTTGGGGGGTTAAATGTGGCAGCACAAAGGAAAAGAATCACAGATTGAACATTTGTATTTCTAAAAAGAAAAATGAACATAAACCAATTAAACCCTCAATTCAAGGAAGCAGAAGTAAGGATTGGGAATGCAGTTGACAGGTACAAACAAGTCCCATGGGTTGACACACACACACACTCATGCACACATGCACAGGCGCACACACGCACACACACACACACACACACACACACACACACACACACACCATAAATAAAACAATAGGATAAGCCCGTGAAAATTTGATGAAAGAAATAAAATGCAAATGACACACTTAAACCGTTTACAACCAGTACAAAGAGCCAAATGTCAGTTGTTTGCTGCCAAAATCTACTGTAAAATAGAGAAGCCATTAGTTCATCTAATTAAGAGAAAAGCCAAAAACACAAACACACAAATGAAAAGGAGGAACACGGAAATCCATAAAGAAACTTAAATGTCTCAAGAGCTCATGCAGGATGAGTAGGAGAGGACTATAGTGAGGTTACAAAGAAAGAAATGGTGACCTGAACCGCGCTATAAGTGGCAGCGTATTCTCTAACTGCCAACATCAAATGACAGAAAACTGTGTCGCATTAGTTCTGACTTATGCCTCACAGTTTCAGGATTGCTACATTTTCAGGTCTAAGGCCAAACAAAATTGAACCACAAAGAAAAGGTGGGGGCTACAAACTGCTGAAGTCAAAGCATTCATATTCCAAAATGTACAGGAGTCACGGGATTCAACCAAAGGAAATTAAACGCAAACACGGAACTGATCTTGGGCGACGCCAATCTCTTCACACTGTCTATAGATTGGATGCCCTTTGATGTGCTAAATTGCCTTAAAAAGAGAAACTCTCTTAGTGCCATGGAAAATAGAGCTTGGAGCCGGCAACTAAAGGCAAACTTCAAACTGACTTCTCCATGTCCTCCAGCCACAGGCTCATCTCAGAAGTAAACTGTTGCTGGTGTCTATGCCTCACTGGACAGGTTTCTGAATACACTGCAGCAAGAAATACTCCCAAACCAAGTTTTCTAGCCAGTTAGTGTTCCATACAAATACTCAGAATCTCCATTATAGTTTTGTTTTAAAAATAAATGTTAGCGTTTAGGCATCTATACTGGCCTGTCCTTAGGCTCCTGACAGGATATATCCTCAGCTGCAGTCACTAAGCACCCCCTGTGCGCGTTCGCTACATTTCCTTATAAAAGGTGGGCTTTGCCCATCTCCTGTCCCTTTCTCGTTCCCTTCCTTCGCTCTTGTCCCCCTTCTCTGCCCCTTCACTCCCTTCCCCTCAATAAACGTCCCACATAGACACCGTTGTATGGTTTGACTCCTTCGCTCCACTTTTAAACTACAGCAATAAATAGGAAAATCACAGTTTTCACACAGAATTGTTTTAACGTATTTCTCACATTGCATATGCATAACGAGAACAATAGATTTTATCATCTACTTGCCATAGAACAAATAGATTAAACACGATATAGACACCATCATTTCCTATTCATTTACCATTACAGGAACTTAACATCTTCGAATAAAATTTGTATTTGAGGTTTAAATTTAAATATAAATGTGAACATAAACTTCTTCAAACTTAACAAATATAGGAAAGTGGGAGTGCAAAACGGCCTCAGTGGTGTGATTTTGACCTCACGGGTGTGATTTTGAGTGTGAACAGTCTCGCACAGGCCATGTGAGTGAACTGATAGTGGTGCTCTTGTGGAAAGTTATGGAACCTTTAGAGGGTGGAGTTTGTTGAGTAAAATGGATCACCAAGGGCTTGAGGTTTTGTAGCCACACCCCACTTTCTTAGCCAAGCCCCACTTTCTTCTCACTCTGTGATTCCTGATGGTGTTATGAGAGACCAACGGGCCGCTTGCATCTGTAGCCCTGTGTTCCCTGTCAGGATAGACTACACGCCTGGAACTCTGAGCAAAACAAGCCCTTCCTTCCTTAATTCGGTGCTTATCAAGTATTTGTTCACAACAATGAACAAAGTAACTAATCTACTCAGGGGTTAAAATCATGGTATAATAAAAGAATACTTCTTTCACTTGGTAAATTAAGTAGCTAGTCAACCTCAATAATGGGCAAAAAAAAAAATTAGATTTCCAAATTTCATGTCTTAATGAGAAAAAGACTATAACTTTCCTAATATGATGGAAATTATCCTTTTGAGTGAGCTTCAACATAGGATAATTATTTTTAACAAATACCTTGAATTTTCAAAGTGATAAGTGGAAAAAGTTTTATGCATTTATTATAATGATAATATTTTTTTTCACTTAGTTCAGATACTGATAGCAAAATTTTGTCTTGCATTTGTTAGATTTTCAGCAGGAAGAAAAATATAATATTTCAAATCTTTGGAAAAATCAGCTGAGCTCTGAATTCCAGGACATTCTCTTTTCCTCCTAAAATAATATGTTTTTAAATTTCAAAAACAATTGCATAAGTAAATGAAGAGGGAAGTCATAACTTATTTCGACTGTATATTTTTTTCTCTTTAAAGCAATGGTAAAGAGACAATAACTTGATCAGATGTTTTTAATCAAATGATCTATGCAAAGAATTTTAGTTTTAAAATGTTAAAATTGGAGAAAGACTTCTGGTTCGGCCACTGTTTATTCAGATGTTTGCATGCAGCTATCAATGTGCATATACAAAGTGAAATTATGTTTGTTTGTTTGTTCCAAGATCATAGGAAGAGCTCAGCTAATATGCATTGTTTACACTTGGAGGTAGGAGAAATCACCATATTGAATCTTGCATCCCTGACTAGCCCCACTTTCAGAAAAGTTTGTAGTACTCCTCCATTAGCTAACTTATTAGGAGACAGTTAGGAAGCCAACTGGGTTCCACTCATCTCTCCCTCCCCATCTTGTTAACTAAGCTTCTTATTTTCACTTGGTATCCTAAGATAACCATCCCAGTCAACCCTAACTTTCAGTTCATGATGTGACATAAAGCTGGAATAACTATGGAAATTTTGATTTTGTTTAAATTGAATTGGTTTGTAAATACTGGCAAAAGCTTTCCTTTTCTGGGTGTTAAATTTCCAAGGCCTCCTCCACCCAAAAAAAGTAGAGAACTTTATTTCTGTTTTTTTGTTTTTGCTTTTTAATAAAAGTAAAAGTAGCAAGTAACTTATCAATGTGATTGTGAGAACCAATGCTTCCACCCTCTGCTTGTGGATCATAGACTCTTCTCAGGAGCATAAAAGGTATCATATGCTGACAGCTGGCTGAGGTACACACTTCCTCCCAGAAGGCAACACCTTGCCTCTATTCTGTTTGTATACTAGATGCCTTACAGAGTGAATTTCCCATAAAACACATCATGATATTAAAACACCAACTCACCCTAATGTGATACAATTCATAATAAGACAATTGAATCAGCCATATGGTGGGCTTGTAACTGATATCTGATGTTATTAAAATAAGCCCCTTTGTCTGAAGTGTGACTTCTAGAACCTCTGTGAAACCTAAGGAAATGAAATATAAAGGGTTTTAGAAAAATTTCAACTAATGATTCAAATCAAATAGTGATGATAAGTGAGTTTCTTTCTTAAGTAACTCTGTTTTTACTATCAGTGCTGGAGACCAGTCTTGGGAATTTATGCATGCTTATCACGTGATTTACTTCCAAGTTATACTCCAGCCCTTGAATATTTCTCAATAATCTTTGACAATTTATAAAAGTGACCACTGTGATCCGCCCCGGAACTCCCATCTGGACCAGAGGTGAGTGCCTAGGGTTATAGTCAGAGAGGTAACCACCCCTGGGTCCCACCCCTGCGCACCATACTGGGAGGATCTACCCAACTTGGCCCCAGTATCCTACCAAATGGCGGGCCCTGTGGGAGGGCTCCCCTTTTCCAAGACTGCAGGCAGACCCTGCAATCTCCACACCCTGCACCCACGCCCATTTGCCCGAAACCCCAGCCACTTCCTGAGACTCAGAGACCAGCCCCCAGCTCCCATCCACCCCAGAACTCCCATCTCAACCAGAGAGACCTTCCAGTGGACACTACAGCCTCAACAACTTGCCACTACACCCATCTGCTGGAGACCCCAGCCACTTCCGGAGACTTAGAGACCATCATCCAGCATTCCATCCTGCCCTGGAACTCCCATCTGGACCAAAGAGTCCCCAGCTACCATCTGACCCAGAACTCCCATCTGGACCAGAGCTTCCATGATGTCCCGGAACTCCCATCTGGACAAGATAAGGAGACCCCAGGGACTTCCTGACACTCAGAGTCCAGCCTCCCAACAACTATCCAGCCAGCACTCTCAACTGGACCAGAGCTCCCATCCAGCCCAGAGCTTCCATCTGGACCAGAGAGAGGCTCCCTAAATCTATGAGCTCTGTCTGCACCAAGTACACTGATAAGACCAAGAACAAAGCCACAAGGAGATGGGCAGACATCAAGGCAGAAGTACATACAACAAAATAAAGAGGAATACAGCATCACCAGAACCTAGCCCTTCTACAACAGCTAGACCTGAACATCACAGAATGGAAGAAGCAGGAGAAAACAACCTTATAGGTAACATCATGAAGAGGCTAGAGCCTTATATAGAAGAAACCAAAAATAAAGCGGAAGAACAGACAAACAAAAATGGGAAGAACATTATAAAAAAAACTAGAAGAAAGGACAATTAAAGCAGAAGAAAATAAGTCCCTGAAAGAAAATCATGAAAAAGCAACAAAACAGATGAGGGAAACAGTCCCAGACCTGAAGAGGGAAATAGAAAAAATGAAGAAGACACTAGCAAAAGGAATGCTGGAAATAGAAAATCTGAGTAAACAAACAGGAACTTCAGAGGCAAGTATAACCAACAGAATGCAAGAGAAGGAAGAGAGGATCTCTGGTGTTGAAGATACGTTAGTTGAAGTAGATTCATCAGTCAAAGACAACACTAAAACCAACAAAGTCATGACCCAAAATGTCCAAGAAATTTGGGATACCATGAAAAGACCAAACCTATGAATAATGGGGACAGAGGAAGGGGAAGAATACCAACTCAAAGCCACAGAAAACATATTTAACAAGATCATAGAAGAAAACTTTCCCAACTTAAAGAAGGAAATGCCTATGAAGATACAAGAAGCCTATAGAACACCAGACAGACTAAACAACCCAAAAAAAGTCCCCCAGCCACATGATAATAAAACAACTAAACATACAGAATAAAGAAAGAATATTAAGGGCAGCAAAGAAAAAGGCCAAGTGACTTATAAAGGCAAACCCATCAGAATAACACCCAATTTCTCAATGGAGACTTTGAAAGCCAGAAGGACCTGGACAGATATAATGCAGACACTAAAAGAACATGGATGCCAGCCTAGACTAATATACCCAGCAAAACTTTCAATCATCATAGATGGAGTGAACAAGACCTTCCAAGACAAAACGAGATTTAAACAATACTTATCCATAAACCCAGCCCTACAGAAAGTACTAGAAGGAAAATTCCAACCTAAGGAAGGCAGATACACCCATGAAAACACAGACAATAGATATAACCACAGCAGTAAACCCCAAAGAATAGAAGTACACACACACTACCACAAAAAAATAAAAATAACAACAGGAATAAACAATCACTGGTCATTAATATCCGTTAATATCAATGGACTTAATTCACCTATAAAAAGACACAGACTAACAGAATGGATATGAAAACAGGAACCATCTTTCTGCTGCATACAGGACACATACCTCAAATTCAAAGACAGGCACCACCTAAGAATAAAATGCTGGGAAAAGACTTTCCAATCAAATGGTCTTAAGAAGCAAGCTGGTGTAACCATCTTAATATCCAGAAAAATAGACTTCAAACCAAAATCAATCAAAAGAGATGATGAAGGACATTACATACTCACCACAGTAAAGATGGACCAAGATGAAGTCTCAATTCTGAACATTTATGCCCCAAACACAAGGGCACCCACATATGTAAAAGAAACATTACTGAAGCTCAAATCACATATAAAACCCCACACATTAATAGTAGGAGATTTCAACACCCCACTTTCACCACTGGACAAATTGGCCAAATTGAAACTTAACAGAGACATAATGGACTTAACTGAAGTTATGGCTCAAATGGACTTAATTGATATCTACAGAACATTCCACCTGAACAAAAAAGAATACACCTTCTTCTCAGCACCCCATGGAACCTTCTCTAAAATCGACCACATACTTGGCCACAAACCAAATCTCAACAGATACAAAACAATTGGAATAACCTCCTGTGTTCTGTCAGATCACCATGGTTTAAAGTTAGATTCACTACAATCTCATGGAAATTGAATAATGCTCAACTGAATAACCAATGGGTTAAGGAAGAAATGAAGAAAGAAATTAAAGACTTCCTAGAGATCACTGAAAATAAATACACCACATACCCAAACTTATGGGACAATATGAAAGCAGTGCTAAGAGGGAAATTCATAGCAGTAAATGCCCACATAAAGAAGCTGGAGAAATCTCACCCTAGTGACTTGACAGCACACCTGAAAGCCTTTGAATAGGAAAAAGCAAAATCTCACAGGAGAAACAGACACCAGGAAATTATCAAATTGAGAGCTGAAATCAAGAAAATAGAAATAAAGATAACAATACAAAGGATTAATGAAACAAAGACTTGATTCTTTGAGAAGATCAACAAGACAGACAAGCCCTTATCCAAACTAACCAAAAGACAGAGAGAGAGCATCCAAATTAACAAAATCAGAAATGAAAAGGGGGACATAACAACAGACAATGAGGAAATCCAGAGAATCATCAGGTCATACTTCAAAAACCTCTACTCCACAAAACTGGAAAATCTAAAAGAAATGGATAATTTTCTGGATAGGTACCACATACCTAAGTTAAATCAAGACCAGATAAACCATTTACATAGTCCAATAACCCCTAAGGAAATAGAATCAGTCATTAAAAGTCTCCCAACCAAAAGAAGCCCAGGACCAGATGGTTTCACTGCAGAATTCTACCAGATCTTGAAAGAAGACTTAATACCAATACTCTTTAATTTTCCCACACAATAGAAACAGAAGGAATATTACCAAACTCCTTCTATGAGGCTACAATTATCCTGATTCCTAAACCAAAGAAAGATGCAACAAAGAAAGAGAACTATAGACCGATCTCCCTCATGAACATTGATGCAAAAATATTCAATAAAAGACTAGCAAACAGACTCCAAGAACACATCAAAACAGTTATCCACCATGATCAAATAGGCTTCATCCCATGGATGCAAGGGTGGTTCAACATACAAAAGTCCGTCAATGTAATACACCATATAAACAAACTCAAAGAAAAAAACCACATGATCATCTCACTAGATGCAGAAAAGGTATTTGACAAAATCCAACACCTCTTCATGATAGAGGTCTTGGAGCGATCAGGAATACAGGGAACATACCTAAAACATAATAAAGGCAATCTACAGAACCAACAGCCAACATCAAATTAAATGGAAAGAAACTCAAAGCAATACCACTAAAATCAGGAACAAGGCAAGGCTGTCCCCTCTCCCCCCATTTATTCAATATAGTACTTGAAGTTCTAGCCAGAGCTATAAGACAACATAAGGAGATTAAGGGGATACAAACTGGAATGGAAGAAGTCAAGCTTTCCCTATTTGCAGATTACATGATAGTATACATGAGTGACCCCAAAAATTCAACCAAGGAACTGATACAGCTAATAAAAACCTTCAGCAACATAGCAAGATACAAGATCAACTCAAAAAAATCAGTAGCCCTCCTAAATACAATAGACAAACAGGCTGAGAAGGAAATCAGAGATACATCACCCTTTACAATAGCCACAAATGATATAAAATACCTTGGGGTTACTCTAACAAACCTTGTGAAGGACCTATATGATAAGAACTTTAAGTCCCTGAAAAAAGAAATTGAAGAAGATGTCAGAAAATGGAAAGACCTTGCATGCTCATGGATAGGCAGGATTAACATAGTAAAAATGGCGATCTTAACAAAAGCAATCTACAGATTCAACACAATCCCCCTCAAATTACCAACACAATCCTTCACAGATCTAGAAAGAATAATACTTTACTTCATATGGAAAAACAAAAACCCCAGGATAGCCAAAAGAATCCTGTACAATAAAACAACCTCTGGAGGCATCACAATCCCCGACCTCAAGCTCTGCTATAGAGCTACTCTAATAAAAAACAGCTTGGTACTGGCATAAAAACCAACATGTGGACCAATGGAATCGAATTGAAGACCCTGATATTAACCTGCACACCTATGAACATATAATTTTTGACAAAGAAGCCAAAAATGTACAATAGAAAAAAGAAAGCATCTGCAACAAATGGTGCTGGCATAACTGGATGTCAATGTGTAGAAGGCTGCAAATAGATCCATATCTGTCTCCGTGCACAAAACTTAAGTCCAAGTGGATCAAAGACCTCAACATAAATCCAGTTACTCTGAACCTGATAGAAGAGAAAGAAGGAAGTACTCTTGAATGCATTGGTACTTGCGATCACTTTCTAAATATAACACCAGTAGCACAGACACTGAGAGAAACAACCAATCAATGGGACCTGTTGAAACTGAGAAGCTTTTGTAGAGCATAGGACATGGTCAACAAGACAAAGCGACAGCCTACAGAATGAGAAAAGGTCTTCACGAACCCCACATCTGACAGAGGGCTGATATCCAGAATATATAAAGAACTCAAGAAATTAGACATCAAAATGCCCAACAGTCCAATTAAGAAATGGGCTATAGAACTAAACAGAGAATTCTCCACAGAGGAAGTTCAAATGGCTGAAAGACATTTAAGGAATTGCTCAACATCCCTAATTATCCAGGAAATGCAAATCAAAACAAAGGTTTGCGGGAAAGAGAGCTTAGGGGAGCAGGAGATGCCAGCTGGATTAAGAACAGAAAGGGAAAACAAGGAATAACAGACCATGGTAAATGATGACCACATGAGAACAGGAATAGGCAGAGTCCTGGAGAGGTCCCCTTAAATCCATAATGATACATCCTCTGTAGACTGCTGGCAATGGTCGAGAGAAAGCCTGATCTGACCTAGTCCGGTGATCAGATGGCCAAACACCCTACCAGTGGAGCTGGAACTCTCATCTAATAACTGATGGAAGTGGATACAGAGATCCTCAGCCAGGCCCCAGGTGGAGCTCCAGGTGTCCAATTGTCAAGAAAGAGGAGGGACTGTAAGAGCATGAATTGTTGAGCCCAAGATTGGAAAAAGCACAGGGACAAATAGCCAAACGAATGGAAACACATGAATTATGAACCAAAGGCTGTGGAGCCCCCAGCTGGATCAGGCCCTCTGGATAAGTGAGACAATTGAATAGCTTGAACTCTTTGGGAGGCATCCAGGCTGTGGGACCAGGACCTGTCCTTGGTGCATGAGCTGACTGTTTGGAAACTTGGGCTTACACAGGGACACTTTGCTCAGCCTGGAAGGAGGGGACTGGACCTTCCTGTACTGAATCCACCAGATTTCAATGAATCCCCAGAGGAGTCTTTGCCCTGGCGGAGATGGGAATGGAAGGGAGGTGATTGGGGAATTGTGGGGATGGGTGCAGGAGGGGGGAGGACAGGGGAACCCATGGCTGATGTGTAAAATTAAAACACAAATATAATAATAATAATAATAATAATAATAATAATAATAATAATAATAAAAAAGAGCATTTCCAAAAGTAAATAATGTGACCACTGAATCAAAGTTTTTACTTTAGCATAAAATTATCATATTTTAAGATATGTCATGAATACATGTCACTATTATAAGAAAATCTTTTTGCTTCTTTTGGTAATAAGAATAATTTTATTTATAATTTATGCTGTTCCTGTTTGTAATTAGTAAAATTATGTCTGTCGTACTGCTCAAAAATGACAGATTATATATATAAATATTGTTCCCTTATCCTTACCTTGCCCTTCACTGTGATATCTAATGTTTTTTTCATAATATTTTGGGCTCATGCAATTACTGGTCTAATTTACAAACAGATTAGCTTTCTGCTTTTCTTCAATGCTAATGCTAGCATTTAATTTTATGAATATTTTCCAAACATCCTCTTTCAGATATGATACTTATATAGTCCAAGATCCCAAACAGGAAATGGTAGTGTCCACAGCAGGCAGCTCTCCATCAAGAGAACCTTCCAAAGGCTTGTCCAGAGGCAGTTTCCCCAGGAGATTCCACAGTCTGCCAAGTGGACAATTACCATTAACTATCACGTGGATCAATTACCTCTGAGAAGCACTGCCGCCTAATACCATCATGTTGGAGATTAGATATTCAGTATGAGTTTTGGGGGTCAAACAACTCAATTTTTAACAATTGTCCAACTAAACTAAACATTTCTAATTTTATCATATTTATTACTTGAGCTGCATCTGTTTATCCCTCCAAACCCAAGGAGATTTTTAACAATCTTCTTATCATTGGGTTATATCTTAATTGTATTATACTGACTATATTGGATTTTAGAACATTTTACAGTCAATGGATGGCAAAATTTAACAATTTACAAGGTTATTTAGAAAAAATATGTATTCTTGCCTTCTAAGGTACACTGATAAACAGATGGTTCTGTTCTCTGAATACAAAATGTTGCTGTGTGTGAAAACTAGGACATGGCATCTTGCTTGAGGAAGTGAGTCACTAAAGAGAAACCATGTTAGGTATACTGTCTGTGGCTCTTTCCAATCTCTCTTGTTTTTGTTATATGGCTGATGTGAGACAAACAACTGTCCACTGCAATAGCCTTTCTCTACACAGCCAATGACAACAGACTAAAACTTCTAAGTCTACGAAGCAAAGCATGTCCTCTCTCTAAACTGATTTTCTCTAGAGCTCACAAAAAGTATTTGCACTATCTGTATAATAAATTATCCACAGTAGTGATTTTTCTTCATCTGTACTCATTGCGGCTGAATATTAGTTGAACTAAATGAAATTTGTAAAATATCATTTGTGAGAAGCTGATAGTTTCTTTTGCCTAATCTGTCAAGTTCTGCTTCACATATTTGCTGGCTATACTAATAAGGTGCATATTATCTTGAGGTTGTTAATATTCTTGGATATGTGATCTTTAATATCTTATTTATTCATTTATTTGTTTGGGAGGCTGGCACATAACAGAGATCAAAGGCCAACTTGCATGTCCTAAAGGTCCACTTTGGATAAAACCCAAGTCATTGGGCTCAATGCTAAGTGCCCTTCCACAGACAACCATATTGCCAGGCCCATAACAATGATCTCTAACAAAATAGGATAGAAGTATTCAAACTCCCTTTTGTTGTCCATACGTTTTCTTGTTACTTCACTTTCAACTTTTCTCTATTTCCATACATCAGGATGATATTTCCAAATTATATCAAACTGCTTTTTCTTCCCATTTAACTTGTCCATTTTTATGTCTGTCTTCAGTGATAGAACATTTGCATTGATTAGTCATAGGTAGATTCTAATTTATTTCCAATGTTTTCTTGTTTGGTGTTTATTAATTTACATAATTTTGCCCTCCATTTTCCTTTCTCCACACACTCCTTCTTGCTCTCTTCCAAATCCATGGCTTCTTGTTTCTTTTTACTTTTTTTTTTTTTTTTTTTTTTTAGACAGGGTTTCCCTGTGTAGCTTTGCGCCTTTCCTGGAACTCACTTGATAGCCCAGGTTGGTCTCGAACTCACAGAGATCCGCCTGGCTCTGCCTCCTGAGTGCTGGGATTAAAGGCATGCGCCATCACCGCCCGGCCCGGCTTCTTGTTTCTTAATTGCTGTTATATGCATATGTGTACATGTGCATACATATATATTCCTAAATTTCCATATTTATTTAGTGAGTCTATCTCTATTGGAATTATTCATTTAGGACATTGTAGATAACCAATAAAGGTGACATGCATTGCAGATTATCTGTTCAGTCTGTACAAGTTACTTGTATGTACATTTTCAGTGCAGAACACTTGGTATTGGATAACCAATTGATGTGCTCTCACTTGGGGAAGATTATCTTTCCCATTATTAACATTCTTAACTTGCCTGTTTAAAAATTCATTTAACAATTAGTAAATGTTCACAGTCCTGTGAATCAAGTCCCATTTTAACTGATTGGGAAAACATTAAAGTATGCACCACAGTTCTCCATAATAAGCTTACCTTGGGAAAAAAGAAGTATACCCTTGTAATTCTGTACAAATGCTGTTTGTACAACTCAGCTATCAAGACATATTGTCTTGTTACAATGCACACAGATTCCTTGTATAGCTAGTATAGACCTATGGTATAGAAATATATTATATAGAAATAATAAGTTAAAAGGGTAGATTATTGAATCTACTCTGAAACAAAAAAAGGGAGAATATGGAAATGATTAGATAAAATGGTAGATAATTGAATCTACTTTTAAGAAGCAGCTACTAGTTTTAAATATTTACATTGAATTGGATTTTTGTATATTGCATACAAATTTTGTGTATTCATACAAATTTGAGATTATTTTTGTTAGAACATACTGTGCATACGTTTCTATTCTTGTTCAAGGTATTGTTCCTATACAACTCATTTAACAATGTGATGTAAATTACTAGTCCTTGGAAGTTATTATTAGCAAATAATTAGGATATAAAGAAATGCAAGTTAGTCATTACAATCAAGCTTGTAAGTCATATTAGGTATGTTTTTAAGGTCAAACAGTAATATATTTTAGATATGTCATGTTCAAACACTTCAGAGATCTACATAATATGTCATTTAAAATGTTTAAATAATATAGATTTTCTTTTTTATGACTATGAGACATGTCTGCTCCTGGCAGCACCAATCTACTTTAGAGAAGATGATGGGCATCTAAGAAGCTTTTTTGTGGCAAGTTAGCCACTGGGCAAGAAAATGCCTTTGCCTCAACTACTGACAGTATGTTGTCCAATGGACAAGCAGGACACAAAATTGGATTGTCAAACCTTGCCAAGACAAAGTAGGACAGCCCTTCAGAAAATCCTGCTTCACAGATAAATCTGTCAAATATGCGAGGCTTGTAGGCCAAAGATGAATGCCCAATGTTGCAGAGGAAACTTGAGTGACTGTCCAGGCAGCCAGCTGTTTCCATCATTTCTCACATTGTTTGGAAGTCATTTGTTTGCACTTCTTGCTTACTTAAGTAATATTATTTCCTTCTCAGGTCTCTGAAAGAGTTGAAGACTAGATAATTATACAGTTTTCCTTGTTAACAAATTCAGAAACTTACTAAAGATGTGTAAAGTATATAAATTTGAAAGACATCAAAAGATAGTTTTTGGGTGGTAATACAAGTTAGAATAGAAAGTGAATTAGGTACAACATTTTGGACTCACCAAATTAGGATGAATAATGAAATATCTTCCCTGAATTTGTCAAATGTTTATGGACTGAACATTGTTAATGTAATTCTTGACTGTACATATTGTATATACTTATTGTATATAGTTTTTCTTTTATTAATTATAATCTTCTTTTATTATTTTAGACAAAAAAGGGAAATGTGGTCATATATTGTGTACCCTAATAAAATTTGCCTGAAGATCAGAGAACAGAACAAGCCACTAGATTAAACATAAAGGCTGGGCAGTGGTAGCACACACCTTTAATCCTAGCACTCAAGAGGCAAAGATCCATGTTCAAAGCCACCCTGGACTACATGAGATTGACTCAGCTGAGGAGAGAAAACAGAACCAGGCAGTGGTGATACACACGTTTAATCCCAGTACTAGGAAGCACACGTGCCTTTAATCCCAGAAAGGTATATAAGGTTTGAAGAGACACAAAACAAAAAAGAAAAAAAAAAAAAAGACTTTTCAGCAGAAGCATCCCTTTTAACTGAGTCCTAGATTTTGTGCTATGTTGTGACATTCTATTTAAACTTGTCACTGACATAAGACCTTCTAAGTCCCTCTGTTTTTCTCCTTTCTTCTCCTCTCATCTCAGCCTTTACCTCATTCAGCCAGGATCCCTTCCTTACTCTTAGTTGTCCTGTCTTACTGTATTGACTTATTTTTACAGCGTATTAATAGCTTATTTTAATGTTTTTGTTGAATCAATAAATATGTAAATAAACAAATAAATAACAAATTTATATGTGAAAGTATTTCTTATATAGTCAACACTCATATTTGTAGTTGAAGAGCTTCTCTCCAGGGGCCACCAAGCCTCTGCGATCCCACAACCCATGTATAAAATAATCACTCAGATGCTTAAATTACTTATGAACTGTATGGCCATGGCAGGCTTCTTGTTATCTACATTTTTTATTTTAAATTAACCCATTTCTATTAATCTATAACTTGCCACGTGGCTCGTGGTTTACCTATACCTTACATCTCGCTTGTCATGGAGGCATCTGGCAGTGTCTCTTCCCCAGCCTTCACTTCCCAGAATTCTCTTCTCTGCTTGTCCCACCTAAACTTCCTGCCTGGCTACTGCCAATCAGCATTTTATTTATACAGAGTGATATCCACAGCACATATTAAATAATGTAAACAGAAGTCTGAAATAGTCACTCATCTTTCCACTGATTCTCTCCACTTTTGAGTGCCTGTTGTCTTGAATTTAAAGACTGTAGAGTAATTTTATGCATTATAAGGATTTTTATGAGTGTTGTATATATATTCATATTGATCTATAAACATATATGAATATATACACATGTATGTTGAATCAATTCAACATATGTTATTTGGGATCTGAAATGTTCTCCTAAATATTTTTGTGAGATGCATCTACATAGTCATATAGTTTCAGATTTTTTTTTTTTGTCATTCCATTGTGATAGAAATTTGGATAGTATCCAGTCTTTCATTCTGAAAAGCGGTGCACATATATACTCATGCATGTGCACTGCTTCTCATAAATATATGCATGTTCAATTGAATGTGTGTAAGGAATCAAGTTACTGATGCGAGAAAATCCTTAGCTTCATTTTGATAGATACTGAAGTCATTTAATCCTCCACTACACTTTATATTTGAGGACAGAAAATTTAAGGGATGCACATGAGAATAACCAGGTTTCCAGAGAAGTTCTTCCATCCCTGCATTACATAGCAGAGAAAACTTCACCTTGTGGCTTTACATCAAGTCATTCCAGTTTATTCAATCACTCTTTACTCTGCCTGTTGAACCTGGGACAGTTAGGTGGGTGCTTAACTTCAAGTCCATTCCAACCTGTAACTTGCTCCTTGACAAAGTAAGTCCTCCCATTGCAAATTTCCACTTCTAAACAAACTTCAGGCTGAAGTGATTAAAATGGAATTATGTGATTTACTAACTAATATAATAGTGTAAATGACTTAAATTTCCAACAATTGATTGTTGACCCGCATAGTGTAATTAGGCAAAATAATAATTCTGCACTCTAATACAGAACAAGTACAAATACTGAAACTTCTAGGAGAGGATCCAAATTTTGTAGCCTCTGTATGCATAGTAGATGTCTTCAACTGGCTGTTCTTGTGTCATTTAATGCCAGATGCTTTGAGGTGACAGTATCTGCAGCAGGACCAGTGAACATCATTATTATATGCTCATTTCTGTCTGACTCTTACTGTAATGTGGTAACCTAGATGAGATTCAAGGTTCTGCAAGGCAATTTGCTAGTGAATAGCATTTCATATGTATTGAATAGTACAGCTGCCAGAAACATTACACCCCAAAGAGGTAATACCTTATGTAGGTTAAGTGTTATTTCACTGAAACAAATAACCACTCCTTTGTAACTAAGGAGATTTAAGCTGACATTTCAATTCTATAAGTAGTAATCAAGGCTTGGATTTGATTATTTACTGCAACAGCCTTTTAGCTCTTGCTGTCTGCCTATGCCTTAGTTGTATGGGTGATGAGTGAAATTCTGTAAATGCAGTCAAACTTTTGAATGCAAGGATGGGTGTAGAAGCTAGCCAAGTGTCTTTGGTACTACAAAACAAAACAAACAAAACAAAGATCTCCTCTCTAACACTTAACTTTCACACTACTTTTCATTTTTCTCAACCACTCATTGTTTTACTGTAACAGAAATTAGAGAGCAGTAACTAATTTACAAATACCAGAAATGCCAGGCTTCCCAAAGGAAGAAAGGTATTCATCACTGAAAGAACTGAAGGATGTAGCTCACATGCACCAGAGACTGGTAGTGTTGCTTTGGCTGCTAAAAATGCCAAGCCAAAAGAAGTAGAACACAAATCTCTCCAATTGATACAAGATCTATTTTGTACCTCTGATGTAAGAGGTAGCACCCTGCACAGGACCTTGGTAAGTGACTAGATCTTGGAAACCTGAAGAACCGTATGGTCTGCAGTAAGGAAAACAGAAATGGCAGTATAATTCAAGAGATTGTAGAATAGAAATGAAAGGCTCAAAAATAGGGGAAGCGCTAGACAGCATGCAACTAGGAAGTCCACCCAATAGTTATATTATCCAGGAGAATGTGGCAACAGTCAAGAGAAAACCCCATTTATTTACATGAGGGAGGAAAATAAGAGGAGAACCAGTGATGCTCTTTTTGGACACGTAATGACTAAGGACAATGTATCCCACCTGAATGCACTGAGAAAATAGAGTCCTCAAATTAAAGAAGTCAGGTGATACTTAAAACTACGTGGCTGTGATTACCATAGTCATAGACCATTTTGAATGGCAGGAAGTCTGGCTAGTGTAGAGCTGTAGAGTCAGTTAACAGAACATAGCACATGCAAAGGCAATGTGGACAGCAATCAATAAATACACTCTCTACGCTGAAACCAAAGGAAAGGCACAACAGGTGAAGAAGGAGCTTGAAGTAGCTCCCAGGATAAATAATCATGATACCTTGTATAATCTGTGTTAAGCTTGATTTAAGGTACCCCATAGAAATAACCACTCCCCTGGTCTTCAATAAAAGGGGTATACTAAAAAGAGATGAAAATACATAAATATTTTGAGAACTGTAGAACATAAGATCCCAGTTGGGTGGTGGTGGCGCACGCCTTTAATCCCAGCACTCGGGAGGCAGAGCCAGGTGGATCTCTGTGAGTTCGAGGCCAGCCTGGGCTACCAAGTGAGTTCCAGGAAAGGCGCAAAGCTACACAGAGAAACCCTGTCTCAAAAAACAAAAACAAAAACAAAAAAAATAAGTAAAATAAGATCCAGGTTTACATAATACCCAGGAATCCAAAAGTCCAATCACTATGGGGATGTATGGCTGAAACAAAAGTAAAGCCTGACCCAGGATCTGTGCATAGTGTGGCTACTGAGAGGAATGAGTTGCCTAGTAGACATTAGATCCATTTCCAAAGTGTACTAGGAATGGATACACTTGGTACTTCACAGAGTGCCCACACTGGCAAGGAGTTTGTGAGGCAGAGTCCTACTATAGTTAAGAGGACACATCTTTGAAACCACTCTCCTGTGAAAGCAGTAAGCCTCAAATAACGTTACTCATTTGCCAAAAATAAGTTTAAAAAAAATCAATGAAATCCTTACATATTCCTAAAACTGAAGGAGTGGGCTTTATTTTTTAGTCATGGAATTCATGCACCTACCTCCAATTAAAACTTGGTAGATCATGAAATAGAAAACTGGACTCTCAAAACCTATACAAGAAGTTCTCATTCACAGATCTCCAGATATAGTTTTTGCTAGAGATTCAAATTCAGATTCAGAAATGTCAAGGAATAAAGATATCTTTCACCACAATAGGCCAGACATGGAGACCAGCAGAGATCTCAGCTTAAGGAAAGCAGTAGAAAAACAATAATTGCTGTAGCTACCAACCAAAAATGGTGTGATAGTGTTGGGGATGCGATTATTCTCACCCATCCTCTGTTTACAAAATTCCCCAAGAATCCCAAATAAGGCAGGAGCTGCTCCCAAAAGTATTGAAGCTAATATATGGATCTCAGGGGTGAAGGAGTGTCAGGAGAGACTAGAATAGAGGTATGCTACTCATCTCTGCCCTAAAATCAAGTCATGAAATCCCCCATCTTCTGAGGATACTGTCTTCTGCTGGCTCAAACCTGAGTGCCTCACTAGAAGAAACCTGCCTTGGCCAAAGACCATTGCCTTGCCAGTGTGACACCAATTCCCAGAGGCACCTCGTTCGCGGTACCTGCTGGTGAGGGAGGAGAAAAGACGGCAGCCTCAGCTAGAGGACATCAGTGGGACCCGCCAAGACCTCTCAGTACTCACGATTCAATGGTGTGCTGTCCCCTGCTGCCTTGCCTTTTCCTCGTTCTCTAACAACATCATTCCACATATAGCTTGCAAGAGAGTGCTGCGCACAGATTTCCATTGCAGAGCCTGTTTTCATGACTCCAAGCAAAGACTGAGACTATATCAGAGACTATATCACTCTATTTGTGAAGTATATAATGTAATACATTTTAAGAAAATCATTTGGTTTTTCTTCAAATACTAAAATTTTCAATAAAGAAAATGATTAATTTTTCTAGCTAATCTGTGAATATATTAAAATGTGTGCAAAAATGGCAAATGAAATATAGGATTAGGTATTTTGTTCTTTGAACTTTAGAAAATATTCCTGAATTCATAAAAGTCTCTCTTGTACCTGGTGAATGAATAAGATATTTTGTTGCATCTATTTATAAACATGAGATTATCTTACAGTCAAATTGATAAATTTGAAATTTGTGATTAGTCTATTGATTCCAAAAATAATTTAAAAATCTGTGATTAACTCAAAAGTTTTTAACTGATCCCTTATGAAAGCAATTATAAAATAAAGAAATTGACATACTTGAATCTATTTCAATCTACTTAACTATGAATTTGACTTATGGCTCCACATTTTCCATAATAAAACTCATCTTATCTATATACAGTGTATAAATGGTATTATATTATAAAAAGTGATATATTAAAGCTCAAAGTAATTTCCTAATAGCATATATGTCACTTACATGAGTTTTATTCATATTGTATTCACAATTTCAAGATGCTTAAAAACAAAAAAGAAATAAGGTGCTATTTCTTTGTCTTTTTTAATATACTTCCTAGTAAAAGAGAAAATTGAACAAAACTCACAAGCATTTGTAGGCTTTGAAGTTATTTTTGTAACAAAAAAAAATGAACATAGTTATAAAATATATTCTACCAGTGACAGAATAAGGCTTACAAACTCATCATTTTTGAGAAAATATAAGCCGATTCACCACTGCCATAGTTCCAGGAAAGGGATTGTATTGTGAGAACGGAAACTGTATTTAAGAGTACTAAGGAAAAGGAGATTTTATTCAAAGTACACTAGTCTTCAAACACTGATACAAAGGCCCCATTAGGATTAGCCTTGTGGAAGACCTTAGTGGCTATTTTCTATTATTTCCAATTCTTACCTAAAGTTCCCTGCCTCTCTGAGAAGTGTGCTGCATTTTTCCTTTGTATTTCTCAATTGGTCTGCTCTCACTCAGCATCTATGGCAAATCTTATAACTCCTAAGAAGCCACACCATTGATGCTTCCTTTTGTGCCAAGTAAATTCAGTTTTCCTGGATCCTCTCCACAGGGTGGGCACAAGCTATGGGGTCTCATTGATCCATGTGTCTATAAGAAAAAAGTTCAAGATCGTGTACTATGAAGGTCTCAATAGAGCATTCTGTCCTATAAGGGGTACTATATTAGAAACAAGTATACACAGTTTATAGAATATATTCTGAGACATATGATGCTTAATTTTAAAGTCTACTGATTTTGGGTCCTTGGGGAATGTCTGCCACTGTGTACATTTTTATTATCACATATCTATTAATGTAGACATTGAAAATGAACCAAAAATAGAAAAAAAAAATGGCAATTGGCAAAATGAGTTACAAAGTGCAGACAGTCTGGTTCCTAGGAGAGACACAGTCTCTCTAGAGTCCCAGGAAACATCTCTCTGTTAATGTTACACTATATTCCTGGGATAGGCAAGCTATGTTAGGTTTTTGTTGTTATTTGCTTGTTTGTTTTTGTCTTAACCAGATGCAAAAACTAAAGTTCAGATGAGTAAGGCTAAAACATCAGCAGTTGTCTTCTGTAGACTAAATTAAAGGTTCAATCTCAGATGCAACATAAGGGACCTCAGTCTACCTTTACCCCAGTTCACCTTGAGGATGGAAATTCCATGTCAGGAAACAAAAGGTGATAAGAAAAGATGCTACTACCTTTGCCCAAAGTCCTTAAAGAAGAAGTGTCACTTACTGACATACCATACCAAGTAAACCATTGCCCAAGCCCAGAACTCCAAGCCAACATTTATTTTTGACCACATAAGATTCAGGCTCAAAGGTCAGTCAGAAGCAAAGTTAGTAGAAGTGGTATGTGGGGACCTTAGAAAGAAGGATGCTTTCAAAACAGTAACACAGTCAGAGAGCTTAGAGGTGAACAACTAGAGAGACAGCTTGCCAGATAACAATCCTGGTTTGTTATAAGAACCAGATAGACAGGCAGAAAACAAGATTTTTTCTTCTCAGGCCCAGACACGTGTATTCTTAGCACTCAAGTGAAACCAGCAGAATTGCCATGAACTTGAGGCCACCTTGGCTGTGAAGTGAGTTCCAGAACAAGCTGACTAGAGTAAGACCCTGAAGACCCTGTCTCTAGAAACAAAAAAAGAGGCACATGTCTACAGTCACGCGCGCGTGCACACACACACACACACACGCATGCACACACACAAACACACACACTCACACTTTGTGGAGATCAGAGTAATTTTAGCCATTGGTCTAATTTTAACTGGATCAGACTATGAAGCAGTTTTAGGCAGAGCATGAAGGAAACAGCATAGCAATGAAACAAGGAAACAACCCTCCTAAAAACCATTGTCATTCCATGGAGAAGGTACATATGCCCAAGACTGCCCAGAATGGCTTCACACTACAGGGAAAATAGATGTTACCAAACTATCCATCCAGTCATTAAACAAAGAAACAAACAAAAACAACTTCAGACTACTGGTGAAGTAAATCAGTATCCAGAGCTGCTCCACTGAGTATCCAGAGTCTACTTCTGAGCAAGCAGAATACTTCACAAATAAAATAGCACAGTGTGACACACAAGGGCACAAAAACAATTTTGACAAGTACAAGCACAATGTAGCTTCTATTTAGAGGCTTATTGCAACAAGTTTTGCCTCTCATTGTGTGATATTGGTATCATGACAGGCATGCCATGGTTGATGCGTGGCATGTGTCCAAATACAACCATGCTTTTAAACATTCAGTTGTCAGCTGGTGGTGCCAACTGGGAGTTGGTAGCACCTTTCTGAGGTGGGTCTAGTGGGAGGAAGGGACTTGTAGGCCTGGTCTTATAGATTTTGGGCAAAATGTGTTATTTATTATTATAAGCTTTTAATTCTACATACTTTCACTCAAGCATTTTAATCTGGATGAACTTAACAATACAGATACAGCTCTGTTTTCTAGTTATTTTTAACAATAATATTTTTTGTGTGTAACCCAAAAGAGATTGAGAAGTTTCTATGCATTTTTGAATAAAGTTTGTTTTTACTTGGTAGAAAGTTTTCCCTAGAAAATTGACTTGTACTTTTATTATATGTTGCTATGATTCTATTTTCTCTAGTATGTCTTCTTTATAGGTCAGAAGTTCAGTTTTTGTGTCCTGATGTATTATTAATTTGTATAAGTATTTCACTGGCCTTCAAAGTAAAACTACATGTACTGCTGTTTTCAGGAAATAATTTTCAGTGTATTCAATTTGCTCTATCTCATATGTTATTCATTTTTATCTTCTCTAGCTTTATCAAAGTTGTGTGTACTTTGTATTTCATTGTGTGAAAAAGTAAAATTTAATCTCGTCCTTAAAAACTTTGATCTATTTCGCAAAACATTTCTGTAGTGTTTTTCTTTTAGAGTATGGTTATATCATATGCCACATAGACTCTTTATTAGGTTTCATCATGAGACAACCCATGACATGCTGAACTCTGTCCCATTGAATACTTTTGTTCTGATTTCAATAGTGTCTATTCCTAATCTTTAGCCACTCATTAATTCATGTCACCGTGAAATTTGCCACTACACTTTCTTAATGCAGTGAATCAATGCAAATAGTCTTATTAATAAAAACCTGGAGCCAGATATTGGGGTAAAAACCTTAGAGATCAGAGGAATAGGAAAAGCCACAGTCAATGTCACTTTACAGACGCCACAGTCTCCAAACAGACCTACTTCCTCTATACCCACACCTATATGCCTTTCTGTTTTGCGATCTCTCTTCCTTTCTTCACCCAGATACATCACTTCCTGTCTATCTGTACAGACCTCGAGACCTCTATGGTTAGTGTTGGAATTAAAGACATGGGTCACTATGCCTAGTTCTGTTCCCCAGTGTGGCCTTAAACTCACGGAGATCTGGGTGGATCTCTGCCTCCTGAATGCTAGGATAAAAGGTGTGTGCTGCCATTGCCTGACTTCTATGTTTAATATAGTGGCTGGCTTTTTCCTCTGATCTTCAGATAAGTTTTATTGGGGTACACAGATAAAATATCCCCACACAATAATAGCAAAGATGAAACCCTGTATTTCCACTTTTCTCTACTTTTCTGTCACCCATCCTTACTTCATTTCTTTCATAATGGTTACATTATAAATGTAGATCAATTACCATCATTGAGTTTTAAAAGTTTTGACTCCTGATGTAAAAGAACAACAAATTAGCTATTACACATACCTATGACCCTGGCTATGGACAAAGGCATAAAACAAGACTACTACATAACTATATTTGAAGACAGGCATAAATAAATAAATATACTGTAATTGTCAGAACAGTGGCCCCACAACCTAATCATCATATGAGTGCTACCTATTGAAATAAGTCATTGCATATTAGATTTAGGACATTACTGGAGAAATATGGAATGTTCCAGATTATACAGATAAGCCCTAGAAACCAACCTTAGGTTCTTGTAAGAGATACCAGAAAGAATTTGGAGAAGAACACAAAAAAATATTCTTCAGTGGAGACAGAGCAGAGATCTAAATAATGAATCCATTAGCCAGGGTTCCAACATCCAGAAATTATGACAGACAGGACTCAGCCCAGTTCTCCAATAACTTGTTTGCAGGTCTATAATGTTAAATTGCACTGCTGTAGTAGGACAAGCCCAAAGGGTTGAGGAAATTGGTTCAACCCAGTTGCCAAAGCATGCACATAACATACTTCCTTATGAGCCAACCTGGAGTCTGCCTGAGGGCCTAGCAACAAGCACTGTCAGAGTTCCTGATTACTGTCAGAGTTCGGGATAGTGCTCAGCCAATGAGGGATGACCATACAAGGCCACCAGATTGGGACACAGCTTGGGTGCCGGGAGGAGAGTATATAAAGCCTTCTCCATCACTGAATAAAGAAGTCTGTTGTTTGCCTTTTACTGACTCCCAGTGTCCATGTCTTTGACTCCCTGCCTTCTCACCCCCTCACCCGAGGGACCCATTAGGATTGAGCAACACACTATGACTACCAAATTTTAAAAGAATAGTTACTATTCTTTTGAGCCAGCAAATTGATAGCAATGTGTAATCTCTAACACAGTAAAGCAATGAATACTTCGTGTAATCATGGATAACCAGCCACTTCACATTAAGACTAACTAGAGCAACTACTAGTTACCTAATGAAAGTCCTGACTACACTTCATTTCCTCTAATTACCTTACATATAATCATCATCAATTATCATCATCATCAGTATTTAACAGTGGAAAAAAATCTAGAACATCTGAGTGCCTTTGAACCTTCACCCAAATCAGCAACCATGAACCCAAACCATACAAGCTCCATCCACTCATCCACCAAACTCCTTTCTAAGTAGCCTTAGTGTGTCAACTGTATGCACTCTTCCTTGCTGCAATACTTAAGCAACAGTAGTTTGGGATGTATATGTGCATATGTACTGTTGATAGCAGGACAACAAGTCTCGGTGTGTTTTCTTCATAACATTGGCAATCCTTTGATCTTTTCTGTAGTATTCAGTCAGTAAGTATGAATAATATGTATTCAAATTTGTATGATTTGGTGTAAAATAGCATGAGCATGTGCATTCTAAGTTTTGAAATTCCTATTTTAAGATTTATAATCTTTTTATAGTACTACATACTATGTCTAAGGCCTTATATCTTATTGAACTGAACATGTCTTCATAACATCTATGAATACTATGAATGTGCAATTTCCTTTTGGCTACTTTCAATGCTGCTGTTATTGCTTTCCATATAGAATGAACAAGATGAGTAGAGTTCTTGAGCCATGTATTATAAGAATATCCAGATACTCCCACAAAATCATAGTAAAATATAAAATATAGTCATAACTTCAGTGTGCTTTCCCAGGTACTTTAATGCATATTAAATTGACTCTTTCACAGACATGTTTTAAAAGAACTCATTACCCTCACAATTCATGACTAAGTAGGCAATGCCTAGTCACCCAACTATGACATCATCTAAGAGTTAGTGCATGCATACTCTGTATCTATATATCATACCCCTCCCTCCCTTCCTTTCTCCAGTAAGAGTTATACTTCAGAAATAAGAAAGAATTCTAGAATCACAGTGTTTCATTCTAATTAGTACTTAGTTCAAATTGATTAGAATCCCTAGGAACATTATTATAATTAATTATGATTTTACAATACATCAAAAATATTTGCCTTCTGATTGAAAAATGCTTTTTACTAGCTCCTCAGACATTGCATCTTTCAACCTCTTCATTAAAAAATAACCTATATCAAAGGTGTAACTCAGTGTTAAAATTGTCACTCTGCGTTTAATAAATGTACTTGATTATTTTAATGACATTTATCCAGTGATCCTGAACTCTGGTCAAATTCATAGAATAGACTGTGTAGATTTTTGGGGGTCCTGGAAGTGCACAAATTATAGGGAGCAGAGCACCAAAGTCTATTAACCAGAAGCAATTTTATTGAAAACATCATAGGTATAAAAACGTCTAACTAGTTAGGACCAGAGAATTATTTAGCTCTGTGACCCCAAGAAGGGGTCTTGAAGATCTTTTTATAGAGAAGAACTATGTGCAGAGAGTGCAGGATTTTCAGCCTCTGGGAAGTATGGCACCTGGAGTTGGGATTTATGACCTCAGGAAAGAGCAGCTTCTAGGAAAGTACAGCTCTTTGGTTTATGACCCCTTTGGGAGTGCATTCCAAGAGTTAGGGTTTACAATCTCTGATTATAGAGTGTTAATTCAAGGTGTTTACATAGTTCTGATTTCTTTAAATTGTCTTTCTGTTAACTGGGAGAAGGCAGGGGGAAAAGGGCCCAAGTGGCTATCAGTCCTAATATAATTAGATAGGCTATAAGCGTACAATATTTTTTTATATTCCTGGGCGCTTTAATTTGTCTCTACATCTTCATATCTAATTTCCTCACCTTCTCACCATGATGTATGGAGTCACAATTGCACATATAGCACCAAGCTATAATGGACTTTAGACACACACACACACACACACACACACACAAATGGCCGCTTTCTCTTAGAAGAACTTAAATATTTGAGAATCAGGATGAATTGTTCCTTGAAATAAGAAGCTGTAAACCTAGAAGGTGGGAAAGTGAGTCTGCCTGTAAAGTAAAAAAGAATGAAGCTGCCTGTAAAGGAAAAAAGATTAGGAAGCAAACCAGTTACTCCAAGAGAGGCACTCTATGGAGTACATTCAGCTCAAGAACAAGACTAAGCTCAAGTCACATCCTTACTCTGTGACTCTTAATGGTGTTTCTACCCTTAAAACAAGTCATCCTTGGTATTGGATAACAAATGGGACCTCTTCTGTGGGGAAGACCATCTCTCCAGCTCTTAGCTCTTAACCTGGAGTTATTTGTCTAGGTTGGAGGCCCTGTGGGATAGTAGTCAGTTCTGAAATCATATACATATAGATAACAATATATGGATTGATAAGATTATACTTATATATTTACATATATTACATATACATATGTAACAAAACTTAAAGAAAAAGATGCCATGAATTTGGAAAAAAATCAGGAGGGGGTGCATGGGAGAAATAAATGGGAGGGAAGGTAAGAGGAAAAAAATATATAGTTATATATTAATTTCAAAAAATTAAAAACTAATACTTAAAAAACAAGTTCTCTTATAATATAGTGCACACAAAAACTTCTTAAAACTTTTATAACAAAGGAAATTAATTCAGTCCTATCCTCATCTGTGAAAAGGTTTTGCAATAAAAATGTCAGGGTCCACCCCAAGAGTCATAGCTTCAGCTTGAGTCTCTGGGGAAGTGGATAAGGGTGCTAGCCTCTCTCACTATAATTTTAGATCCTCCTGGACAAATTTGATGTGCAGTCTGGGTTGAAAACCTACTGTGTAAATAGAAACTCCCCCCAAAAAGAGAACATTTGCTCCAAACTCTAAGGATTTCTTTAATCACATGAACATGCATTTATTAAAAAAAAAAAAACAAAAACAAAAAAAACAAAAACAAAAACAAAAAAAACCTTAAGCATGGTTTAACAGGAAGGTATTGAGTGTTTTGACAAATTGTGTTCAGAAATGTTGAATAGGTGTTATGAAGGGAAGCATGAAATTATAATTATACCAATCTGCCTCCTTAAACATTTATATAAATTCTCAAGGACCATGTCAATACCATACATTAGAATACTTCATCTCCTTAAGAATACGAAAGTCATGATCATTTAGGCAAAATGGCATAACATGCTATTAAATCAAAGGTTCAATAGTTCAAATCATGCAAATAAATTTTAAATTAAGCCCAGATTCTTGGGATGTTAAGACCATAAGGTGAGGATGTGTTTGATTTATTGCACGAAGAATCTATCCTGTGTTACTTTGGCTTGCTTGCTCTGGGCAGGCAGCTCTCTGATTGTGTGTTATTCATCATCCTGACATTATCAAGACAACAGAAACTCCTATTGATACAGATAATGCATTTTAAATATCATTGCCAACAGTTCAGGTTATATTTTAATGCACATTGAAATCGTCCTAAAAAATTACGAAGATGTGAACAGCACATTGGTCAACATACAGAGAATCTCAGAGTTAAAACGTAGAGGTGTGATGTTTCCAGGAAAACTACATTTATATCCCTCATAAAAATTCTTCTTAAATGAGCAAATATACGTAAAATGCTTTTTCCAGCCTAGAATGACACAGAGCTCTCAACCCGCAAGCTGCTCATTTCCACTGATGTAAGCAAGCATCTGTATTTGTATACATTAAAACCAAGGCATCCCTCTAGATGGCTAGGAAAAGACACATTCTTGATTTCCTTAAATCCTCTTTAGAGCCTTGAATTCCAATAGTATTTATCATATTTGGTGACTTAGTATTTTTTAAATAAGCTATAATGACACAAAAACTTATCCTTCAGAAATACCTCACTTCTTAGAAATTTCAATCCATAGAAACTGAACATAAAAGTAATCAACCCGTATTAGTTTGAGCCAGAAGGTAGAAGTATATCTTCTCAATAAGGAGTCAGCTTATTTCAGGGTCTGCAAGACTATTTGCTGAATATTTGTTTTTAGGTTTTCCAATAATATACAAGTCTTTTTCCTAAACTGAATACTATTGTTTGTCTAATTTTTTCTTATTTCAGTGGTCAGCATTTTCTTATTGACTTTTAAGAATATTATATCCTAAATTCTCATCATATATGTTGCCAATGTTTTTCCCAATTTGTCAATTGTCTTTAATTTGATAACAGTTTTCATTGTTGTTAAAGATTTAGTATTTGTCAATCAAAGTCACAAGATTATATTATTTAATGAATTCTCAATTTGGTTTTGTTATAAATACTTACTCCAGATAACTGAGAAAATAACATATACATACAAGGAACACATAAACCTATTATACTTAAATATATTTCCATATGTATTATTTACATAATAATGAATATCTACACATAGACATATATGTAAAGGGAAATAGTTAAAGTGACTTTATCTAAGAGAGTGTTATTTAAACATTTTTAAAGATTTTTTTTATAGATATTAGTGTTTTACCCATTAATATGTATGTGCACCACATATGTGCTGTGCCTGATACAAGTAACAAGTCAGAAGAGAGTATCAGAGCTGAAAACTGAACCTGGGTCCTCTGTAACAGTGGAAGGCACTCTTAACCAATGAGCCATCTCTCCACACTCCCCTACTCA
This sequence comes from Onychomys torridus, assembly GCF_903995425.1. NCBI lineage: Eukaryota > Metazoa > Chordata > Mammalia > Rodentia > Cricetidae > Onychomys > Onychomys torridus. Next base: position 59,732,791 of record NC_050446.1, read on the forward strand.
GACACTTTCCCTAGTTCATTTGAGCATGTACATGTCTGAACATGCTGTTTAAAAAATATTTCTTTGGCTCCATGATTTACCAAGTTTTTTTTCCTTCTCTTCTCAACTCTCCTTTCCTGTCTTTATCACAGGCCCATCATACTTCATTGAAGCAACAAACACTTAAGTTCTTTAAAATTAAGTTCTAAGAATTCTGACATTGTTTGCTCTTTACCTTTGTGTATCTCATCCATCTTAATGATTTTAATTGCTCTGGATGACCCTAACTTTACTCACATTTTGGACTTTGCTCACCTTACATATACTTGCCTATCTGCTATACAGATGTGTAAACCTCAAAAGGACATCAGGCTCAACTTGTACAAGACTGAATCCATACCAACTCTCCGACACAGTTCCCATTCAGTTTTAATAACACAATGAACAATGTCAACAAATAAAATCAACTTAGAAGTTTATAAACCTTTCTTAATGTCATTCTTCTTTTCTCTGTATATTTGGTGTAATACTAAATGGAGGTACAATTACATCTCTTTGATTCATCCATTTGTCTCTATATTTCACCTGTGATTAGCTCTTTTTGGACCACTGATTGGATGAAATCCAGGTGCTGTGTTTTAGAAAATTTCAGTATGTCTTTAGGAACTGATGTGATGGAAGCCTAACCCTCAAGGTGAGAGACTGTAAAACATTTTAAAATGCAAAAATAAGTTTGAACTTTAGGATACAAGAAAGCAAGCAGCAAGATTGGCTCTGGCCCCTAGTCCTCTAGGTCCTTTTACTCCTGTCTTTCACTGATATCTTTGAAACAGACATTTGGAATTGCAGGCATGGAGATCTTGGATAACTCACTGCTGATTATTCCAATCTCCTGCCCAATTGCTTTTCTCTACTCTTGAGACAAATGTAAGCCTTCCTTATGTGCATCAAGCCCTTGCAGAGTGCTTCCTGTCCCTGTTCTTACACAGTCTTAATGACTGACCATTTCATCTTATGACCAAGGCTGCTCTGCTGCTAAATTTCTTGGACAAATACAGTCTAAATAATGTTGACACTGTGATTCTTTTTTGTGTCTATGCATTTATGTATGCATGTACATGTGTATTTTCAGGTACAAATGAACATGTGCATGTAGAGAACAAAAGATGACCTCAGTGTTATTCATTCTTCAGACACTGCCTACCTCCTTTTTGGGGGTAAGATAAGGGATCAACTGGCTTGTAACTCACCAAGTAGGTTAGCCTGTTTCTGCTTGCCCAAGGCAGAAAGAGACCCTGATCCTTATTTTGTAAGCATTCTATCACATGTATGATATGATTACTAATTTAAAAAGTAATTTCAAAACATTGAACTAAATCCAAAAGTGACAAAATGTGATTTTCATCATGACCATCCCATAGGGTAAAAGAAATAGACTATAAGAACTGAACAACTTGCTGCTATGTGTGGAGACCAGAGGTCAAACGACCCTACATTCTCTGCCTGAGTTTTTGAGAAAGGGTCTGAGACTAAAGCTCAACCACTTTGGCTACATTGGTGGCCAGAAATCCTCAGGGATATTTCTGTCTCTGTCTCTCTTTTATATTTCTTCTCTCGTATAATAATAGATCCCAACAGCAGTTTCCCCTCCCTCTACTTCTCCATGTCTCCCCTCTTCTCTCCTCAAGATCCACTTCTCCTCCATTCCTCCTCAGAAAAGAACAGGCCAACCAAAGAAATCAGCCAAACACAGCACAACAAGATACTGTAAGACTAAGCACAGACCCTCATATCAAGACTGAGCAAGGCAACCCATTAGGCGGTACAGGGTCTGAAGAGCAGGAAAAGGAGTCAGAGATATGCATATTCCCACTGTTAGGAGTCCCACAAAAAACCTCAAGCTAACCGCGGTAGCATACATGCAGAGGACCTACAGCAGCTCGATGCAGGCTCCACGCCTGCTGCTTCAGTCTCTGTGAGCCCCTATGAGCCCTTCTTAGTTGATTCTGTGGGCTGTGTTATGTCCCCTTGTGATATCTTCAACCCTTCTGGCTCCTATAAATCTTGTATTCTAAAACAATGTTTTAAAATCTCTGTGATATTTATGAAAAAGTAATTTTATATCTTTCTTCTGATTTACAACTTATGAGCAAAATAAATGCTTTCTAGCTGTCAGAGCCTATATGATAATCATGTAGCACCACATAATTAAAATAGTCAAGACAGCTCTTTTGTCTCTTTCATGAACCTCAGACATTCAGGCTAAACATCTCACAACTGAACTGAATACTTTCAATAAAACCAGGTATTGGAAACTATATGTAGATGTATTTGTAGTCATTATATATAATAAATTGCTTATTGCTGTGAATTAGATGTTCATTCTCACATGGATAATCTGCACTGGATGCCATTTTAAAATAAATTTTAATGACTTTTGACAACCTATTAAATAATACCTATAAGCCAATACCTCAGAATACAAGAATGTTATTACATCTGACACTGGACTCTTTGGACTACTTGTGTTTACTGGGAAAAAAAATGTATTTCTATGCCTATTCTGACATTCAATAGTAAAAATTAAACAGGTTATCTGTGCTGAAGTTAATGTATATTTTCATTCTATTAAGTGGTAAAGATATTGACAGTTATACAAATCACTATAGTCCAAGTAATAGTACTAATGACATCTTGACTTTTCCAATCAGAAATTTTCATTTATTTTTAAAAGTAATTTCTAAACATTGAACTAAATCCAAAAGTGACAAGATGTGATTTTCATCAGGGCCATCCCATAGGGTAAGAGAAATAGACTATAAGAACTGAACAACTCGCTGCTGTGTGTGGAGACCAGAGGTCAAACGACCCTACATTCTCTGCCTGAGTTTTTGAGAAAGGGTCTAACTAAGACTAAAGTCCAACCACTTTGGCTACATTGGTGGCCAGAAATCCTCAGGGATATTTTTGTCTCTGTCTCTCAAGGACTGGAATTATAGGCATGGTTCACTGCTCCTAGCTTCACGTGTGAGTCTTACATATCTAAACTTGGCTCTTCCTGCTCTCACAGCATACTCTTTGTCCACTAAGCCATCTATCCAGCTGCAGGCTTTTATATCGCTTAATGTCAATGTATTTGATTGTTTGGTCTGCAAGTAGCCAGAACATAATACACTCATAGGAGCTACTCGAGATTGCCTTAATTAGAGACTTTAAACACTATTGTTCTTCTACTGTCTCCATCAGCCACTCTTGAAGCATTTTCTTGCTGGCTTTCTTCAAGTCCACACAATAGCTCTGCAGCTCGGAGTATCACATGAAGATGGATGGAATAGAATGAAAAGCACGCATATCACTCTTACTAACACTGAAAAAGTAACTTAGAGGGCAAAATTCATGTGTCACCTTACACGTTGTTTTCCAGAAAGTTCCACATACCTATTCAAATTGAAATATCAGAAGTAATAGAGTTTTGATGAGTAAGTGAAACATGAAGCCTTGTGGAAACTATGGGTTCTGCACAAAATATGGATTCTACAGGAAAAATACAGGGTATAAGAGGACTTTGCTGATTGTTACATGGTCATTTAGCAGTGTGTACTACATTGATCAAGTACTTTAGTTGTTAAATATTTAATGAATGTGGACAACACTCTATGCATTATGTGGTCAGAACTACCACAAAAACATAAATAAATAAAAATGAGGTGTTAGACTCAAAATATTTGCATATCAATGAAAGAAATAAAAAATACCGAAATAAAAATAATAGAATGGAATATAGTAAATATTAGTAAAGAAAATCAGAAGATATGGTACATCACAAAAAGATAACTTTTTAATAGAATGGAAGATAAGAAAAAATCTTGGTGGATAATGAATTTATTGATATGAGAAGTATATGATTAATCAGTTATAAGGAAGATATGTGGCCATGTTTTATTGGAAGCATGCCTTATTCAAGTGAAAATGTGACAGCTATGTGAAATATTGTGTACATGACTCAGTTCTTCTAAGAAAACTCTCCAGTAAAAAAAAAAAAATTATATATTCCATTAAATCACTCTTGTTCTCTAGATGGGTTTCATCTGTATGTGTGTGTGTGTGTGTGTGTGTGTGTGTGTGTGTGTGTGTGTGTACGTGTGTGTGTGTGTGTGTGTGTGTGTGTGTGTGTGCAGTGCATGCATGTGAATGTATAGGTATATGTGCCTGTGCACAAAAGGGGCAGAACACATCATCAGGTATTTTCCTTTATTGCTTTCTACCATATTGCCATGAGACAAGATCTCTCACTAAACCAAAACATAAAGTTTTTGCTAGGCTGGCTTTTTCAAGACCTCTAGAGATCAGCTGGTCACTGCCCATTGACAATGTTGGGCTTGCAGCCCTATGCAGCCATTTCTGTATTTTGACATGTGTATTGGGGAATAGAACACAGGTCATCATGTATAAGCACAAATCTTAAAAATTCTTATTAATAAAATCAAACCTGGAGCCAGGTATTGGGGTGAATGCTGGAAGATCAGAGAAGCAGAACAAACCACAGCTAACCTCACCTTGCCAGTTTCTCAGATGATCTCATTTCCTCAGACTGGAAACCTCTGAGTCCTCATCAGGAATAAGTCTCAACTGAACTGCTACTCAAAAGCCTAAAAGCTTAACCATTAGTTCTTGATTTTCACACCTTTTATACCTTTCTGCTTCCTGCCATCACTTCCTGGGATTAAAGGTTCTTGTTACCATGCCTGGCTGTTTCCAGTGTGGCCTTGAACTCACAAAGATCCAGACAGATCTCTGCCTCTGGAATGCTAGGATTAAAGGCGTGTGTGCCACCATTTTCTGGCCTCTATATCTAGTGGCTGTTCTGTTCTCTGACCTAGATAAGTTTATTAGAGTGCACAATATTTTGGGAAACACAATACCACCTCAATCATGTTAGCTGGGCAACTCTCATACTCACTGAGCCATCTCCTCTGTCACTTTCTCTTGGCTTTATTTTTTAAAGTGACATTGAATGGTGAGAACATAAAGTAGCAATATCATTGAGACATAATTTGGTCATGTCTTTGCAAAGCTAAATATATTCTTACCATAAAACCAATAATCTCTCTTTTTAGTATTTTCTCAAATTGATTGAAAACTTGGGTCCTTCCAAAACAGATATAAATAAAAGCTTTATTCATATTTACCCAATCTTTGCAACACTGATAACAATAATACAGTACTGATGAGGCCTGAGGGCTGTATATAGTTGGAGCTGGAGGGGGTGCATGAGAACTATTTCTACTTTCAAATCTTCTGTAAGCCTAAAATTAACTTAAAATATAGTGTTTTTAATTTCTTATGTCTTTAAATTTTTATTTTAAAAAATTTATTATTATTATTATTATTATTATTATTATTATTATTATTATTATTATTTTGTATATTGCCTCCTAACCACAATTTCCCCTCTCTCTCTCCCCTCCCCACAAAAGTATAGAGATTAATTCTAAATTATAAAGATGAGTAGAAATATAAAATATTGATTAAATATTAACCACAGATCCCCCTCTCATTCCTACTCCTGTACCCTCTCACCCCTTTCTCTAACAGGGTAAGTTCTGCCATGGTCGGACAGATAAGACTGGTACATTCAGTTGAAGGAAGAGGTATGAGAGGGGAATCTGTGGTTGGTTTGTAAAATGGATAAAAAAAGATTTGGAAAATAAAAATAAAAATTAAAAATTAAAACTTCTCAAATAGAGTACACATGTTCTGCTTTTTAAAAATATCAGTATTTCCAGGGTGTGGTGGCACATGCCTTTACTCTCAGCACTTGGGAGGCAGAGCCAGGTGGATCTCTGAGAGTTTGTGGCCAGCCTGGGCTACAGAGCAAGATCCAGGACAGTCACCAAAACTACACAGAGAAACCCTGTCTCAAAAAACCAGAGGGGGAAAATATATATATATATATATATCAGTATCATAATAAGTTCATCAAATCCAATTCTTCCAGAAGATTTGATCATTCTTTCTCTCTTGTTCTTAAGAGCCCAGGGATCTTTATACAAATTGCTTTTGCAAAATTAAGAAAGCTAATTTCCTTTTTATTGACTCAATGAACCAATTATTGAAACCTACACATTTTGAACAGAGTGCCCTTTTCCTTGCAATGATGAATAACAATAAGTTGTTAATTATTTCACCATATCAGATTGCTCTAATTAACATAAAGAGACAGTTTAATGAGTAATAATATATTCTTGTGTCAAATAATTTCAGATTTAAAAATTGATAAGAAAAATGACCAAGAACTTAATTCCCAGAAGTTGAATACAGACACTACATTCAATAAATGAGGCATTTATCTGACAGCTTGATAAAGAAAAGATAGACACTGTGCTAGAAGCATTTTGGGGAAAGGTGAGAGAAAAAGGCACCTAATTACATTTAGAGACAGTACCAAACACTGGCCCTGCTCTTCAGTCACAAGGGATGTAGAAGAGATAGAGAGAAGAGCACAGCATTTTTAACTTGGATTTTGACCACAGCTAAAGTTGATTTTTTTTTCCCTGCATGTATGTAATCAAAAGAGCAAAAAGGAAGAGAGGAATGATTTCAGAAAGATTTAGAATAGACTAAGTAAATGTTTATACAACTTTGACATACACAGAGCGATGCTTTCGATAACGATGATGACATGATGAAAGTTATTTGGATGTAACTGTGTGCATCAAGGTTAGTCATTACATTCACAGCAAATCCTACTGTTTCTTACATTTTTTTCTTCACAAGGAATTATGGGGGGAAATGAAGAATATTTATAATGAAGTGTACAGATCCTTGGCAATTTCTGTGGGCCTCGGTGTTGAGCATTTCATAGCCATGCCTCTGAATCACAAACTGGCCTTCTAGAAAAATCATATAACTTTATACATATACTTTTCTTTATATTTCTTAAATTGTTTATGTATTTAAGTATATGTACTATATATGCATACGTATTTGCCACGGTGTGTGTGTGTGTGTGTGTGTGTGTGTGTGTGTGTGTGTGTATGTGTGTGTGTGTGTGTGTGTGTGTGTGTATGTGTGTGGTGTATGTGTGTGTATGTGTGTGTATGTGTGTGTGTATGTGTGTGTGGGGGTATGTGTGTGTGTATGTGTGTGTGTGTGTATGTGTGTGTGTATGTGTGTGTGTGTATGTGTGTGTGTATGTGTGTGTGTGTATGTGTGTGTGTGTGTATGTGTGTGTGTATGTGTGTGTGTATGTGTGTGTATGTGTGTGTGTGTTTGTGTGTGTGTGTATGTGTGTGTGTGTGTATGTGTGTGTGTATGTGTGGTGTATGTGTGTGTGTATGTGTGTGTGTATGTGTGTGTGTTGTGTGTGTATGTGTGTGTTTGTGTGTGTGTGTGTTTGTGTGTGTGTGTATGTGTGGTGTGTATGTGTGTGTGTGTATGTGTGTGTGTGTATGTGTGTGTATGTGTATGTGTGTGTGTATGTGTGTGTGTGTATGTGTGTGTGTGTGTATGTGTGTGTGTGTGTATGTGTGTGTGTGTGTGTACGTGTATGTATGTGTGTGTGTGTGTGTGTGTGTGTGTGGTGTGTGTGTGTGTGTATGTGTGTGTGTGTGTGTGTGTGTGTGTGTGTGTGTGTGTGTAGGTGAGAGGACAACTTGCAGAGTTGGTTCTCTCCTTCTATCAAATGGGTTCCAGAGATGAACCCTAGAAGCTTGGCTTCAACCCCTTTACCTGCTGAGCCTTCTTACTGGCCCTCGTAATCGCTGTGGGAAACTTCCCCCGCCTTTGTGCACTTCATTTAGTGCTTCCTTTTGCATCACCTTGACCCAAGTTCCTTCCCTTGTAATGTCACCACAGACTTGCTCTGATGGCTCCTTTCTTCATTGTTGGAATGTGAGTAGGGCTTCCTCATGAACTCAAAGAAAGAGATTTCTTTTGATTTTTTATTATTTATAAATAATGCTTTTTAATGTTGATTTTAAAGTGTTTATAATGATATCCTTTCTTTTTAAAATGTAATATTGTTGAACATTTCATTGTATGTTTAGTTGTGCAGTATTTTAAATTGAAGTTCAGTTGAATGCAATGCATGATGTGTTTAATAAAACACAATGTTTTAACTAATAAAATACTGGTGTAAAACACAATTACTCTGCTATATTCAAATATTTTTTTATAAAATGAATATTTTTATTGTTCTAACTTCAACACAATGGCTGTGCCTTAACCTATGGCTATCTCAGCCAGCAATTGCAACTCTGCAGTTACCTGCCTGCTTCTAGCAGTGGCCTGGATGTGCAAGTCACAGCCTGGGGAGAATTCTGCTCCTGCAGGCACTGGCCCTGTCACTGCTGCTAAAGGTAGCTTTAACTAAATCTCTGTCTTTCTAATTATGAGTAAGACTCAAGATTCAAAAGGCTGGGGTGAAAACATGTGAGCTCAGAGAGACTGAGTAGCAACTAGCTAACCCTCTCTCCTTGCTAGCTTCCATGGGAGACCTGTGCTTCCACTTTGCTAAACCAGAAATATCTGCACCACTCAAAATCCCACCCTACTACTTCCTGTGTTTCTTTATCTCTCCTGGATGCTCTCTGAGGCTCTACTGCAGACTCCTATCACAAGGTTACTTTTATTTAGTTAACACAAATGCAAACTTAAGGTTTACAATGTGATCAAATATCCCCCAACAGTTACTAATAAAAATTGATACAAATTGTTTCCAAAAAATTATATTTTGCTTCAATATTTTGTATAGTTACTATTAAATATAACCTACATACTTCAGTAGAACTATTAAAAAAGAACATACTGCTGATATTGGGCCTGTAGATTATTGAATACCTACAGTCATTGGTTGATACCCTCTTCAAGACTGTTTTGATGTCATCAATATGCATGCACTATTTTAAAGAAGGGCTGAAGGTATAGCTCCTTGACACAGTCCTTGAAAGGACTGTGAAAAAGCCAAATCAGATTTACAAGGACTGAAACACATGAAATAAATGAAGTTAGTCACAAAATCACCATAGCTTCTTACCTTGAGACCATTTCCAGACTACAGAAATATGAGATGGAGACACAAAGGCTTGTGTCCTAGTTGGCTAGAAGAGAAAAGGATTAGTCCTTGCAACATCCTCAGTTCAATATCACCAAAGTGACATAATCTCCACCTGTCCTGGCAGAGCTAGAAGTTGGCCCACAGGGATCTGAATAGTTGATGATGACTGAAATATCTCTTCAAATAGTAACATTCTTCAAAGGAACACATTCAAATACAGACACTCACAATTTCTAACATGACATAGAATAGTAAATGTTCAAAACCAGAAAGACATAAACCCTTAGCATAAAAATTAGTTAATGGAGACAGACACAGAAAATGACTCATGTAACACCATGGATGGGACAGAGTACTCAAAAAAAGCTACTTAAATAGAGTCCACATGCTCAACAGAACAGAATATAGATGACCACAAAAGAGATTAAAACAATCAAAACTAACTAAATGTAAATCCTAAAGATGGAAAGACATCTTCTGAAATGAAGAGGTCCTTGGGTGAGATTAAGCAGAGAGGCTGAAAAAGAAAGATCACTGAAAATCAAAAAGATAGCAATTAATATAGAATCCTAGTTATGTATTATACAAATCATAAAATCATGAAATGACATAATTCTAATACCAAAAGCAAAAGAAGTCACCAAACAGCATTTTATTCTCTAGAAAAAAAAAATGTCTTTTAAAAAACAGTATAATAAACTTCATTTAAAAAATGACAACTGAAAGGTTTATTTAATAGCAGAGTCAAATCATAAGAATACTAATAGAAATTCTTCAGGAGAATCATTTAAAACAGGAACTCAGATGAATTCAAAGAGATGAAAAGACACACTAAATATAGATAAATCTAAGAGGAGTTACTTTTTTTCTTTTTAACTTTTTAAATACAAATTTTACATATGTTGACAATGGATGGGACTAGTAATAGAATAGAATATTTGTTCACCACAAATAAGTCCCTGAATGTGCTTCCCAGCAATACAATACAATACAATAACACAATACAATACAACATAGTATAGTACAATACAATACAATACAATACAATACAACACAATATTGAAAATTTTTGTAGTCACTCTGGCCAGGGAGGCTGGTAGGATAGCTTCAGATCTTCATTTCTCTCTCCTCTCCTCCAAATCCAACCCCGAAATCTTATTCCAAGATTTATAGCTGACCACCTCCTGCAGACTCTTTTCTCCCATATCCCCATCTCCAGGGGATCACACATATCTCCCCTCCAAACTTCATTACCGCCCTCATTGCTTTATCCCATCCACCAACTCCAACAAGCAATCACAAGGAATAATTAATACCCAGCCAGCGAGTCAAGAGAGGGGACATACATCATCACCACCACCACCACAACAGCAATAACAACAACAACGTAACAGGAATCAACAAACAGCACTCATTGATATCTCTCAGCATCAAGGTCTCACTTCCCCAGTTAAAAGACAAACTGAAGAATGGATGGAAAAACAGGATCCATCTCTGATATATCCAAGAAACACACTTTAACATCAAAGATAGGCATCATCTCAGGATAAAGGATAGAAAAAAATTCCAGGCATGTGGACTTAAGAAGCAAGTTAGTGTTGCCATTTTAAAATATCTGACAAAATAGACTACAGACCAAAACTAATCAGAAGAGATAGGGATGGCACTGCAAACTCATCAGAAAATTCATCAAGAGGACATTATAATAATTATTAACATCTATGAACCAAATAAAAGAGACTCCAAGTTCATAAAAGAAACACCATTATACTAAATAATGGGGTATAGATCTAAACACTCAAATGGCTGAAAAAAAAAACACTTAAAGAAGTGTTCAACATCATTAGTCATCAGAAAAATGAAAAGCAAAACTGCTTTGAAATTTCATCTTACAAAATGTCAGAATGGCTAAGATTAACAATATAGCTGACAGCTTCTGCTGGTGAGGATGTGGAGTAAGGGGAACACTGTCATGGGTGGGAGTGCAAACTTGTACAGTCATTATACAAATCCATGTGCTGGTTTCTCAGGAAGATGGAAATCAATCTACCTCAAAATCCAGCTATACCACTCTTGAGCATATATCCAAAGGATACTTTATCCTACCACAGAGACACTTGCTCAACCATGTTCCTTGCTGCTCTATTCATAATGGCCAGAAATTTAAAACAACCTAGATATCCCTAAAGAGAAAAACAAATAAAGAAAACATGGTATGTGTAAAAAATTGAGTATTACTCAGCTGTTAAAAGAAATAAAATCATTAAATTCACAGGTAAATGGATTGAACTAGAAAGCATCGTCCAGAGTTACTAAAGCCAGGTCCAGGAAGAAAAACATGATATATAATCACTTATATGTCAATAATAATATATAATCACTTAAGTCAATAATAAGCAAACTACAATTCCAATATTGGGATTGGGTTACATCTATTTGTGTTCTTGCTCAGAGGCCCCAATGGGAATTCACAAATAAGCCAGATTGTTGCCAAGACTATAGGTTGACAATATGGCCCCATTGCTGAAGACATAACTCTTTGAAGAGCTTTCACCCCTACATTATTACATCTTTGGTACAGGAAGGTATTTTTTAATATTTTTTTTCATACAGATATTTGTGTTTTAATTTTATGTATCAGCCATGGGTTCCCCTGCCTTCCCACTCCTGTCCCTGACCCCACCTTCCCCCCAACCCCTCTATTCCATTCCCATCTCCTCCAGGGCCAAGACTACCTTGGGGATTCAACTCAACCTGGTAGATTCAGTGCAGGCAGGTCCAGTCCCCTCCTTCAAGGCTGAGCAAAGTGTCCCTGCATAAGCCCCAGGTACCAAACAGCCAGCTCATGCACTAAGGACAGATCCTGGTCCCACAGACTGGGTGCCTCCCAAACAGTTCAAGCTATTCAATTGTCTCACTTATCCAGAGGGCCTGATCCAGCTGGGGGGCTCCACAGCTTTTGGTTCATAATTTATACGTTTCCATTAGTTTGGCTATTTGTCCCTATGCTTTTCCAATCTTGGTCTCAACAATTCACACTCTTACATTCCCTCCTCTTTCTCGACAATTTGACTCCTAGAGCTCCATCTGGGGCCTGGCCATGGATCTCTACATCCACTTACATCAGTTATTGGATGAGAGTTCTAGCATGACAGTTAGGGTGTTTGGCTATCTGATCACCAGACTAGGTCAGATCAGGCTTTCTCTCGACCATTGCCAGCAGTCTACAGAGGATGTATCATTGTGGATTTCTGTGGACCTCTCTAGCACTCTGCTTCTTAAAGGAAGGTATTCTGTAGGCTACCAAAAGAGAAACATAAACACCAAACCAGACACAAACCCTTTGATCTACACTGGTGTCCTGCTTGCAAGATATGCTAGTATAATGGTAGCACAAAGTTTGTGGGACTAACCAATCAACATCTGATTTGACTTGAAGATGTTCTACAAGATGGAACCCATACCCAACACTGCTTGTGTAACCAAGAACCTGAAGCTAGATAGCCCAGGAACCTAGAGTAAAACTAAACACTGCTGTTTTTAAAAAGCAACAATAAAATGACATTCCATTATACACATAGATCAGTGCCTTACTCAGCCATCATCAGAGAAGCTTCCTCCTGTACCGGACAGAAATAAATACAGAGCCTCACAGCCAGACATTATGCATAGAGTGAGAGACCTCAGAACACCCAGCTCAAAAGGGGATGTCTGCATCAAATCCCTTCTCTTGGAGCTCATAAAAGGAGGTAAATAAGACCCAGAGGGTGTGGAAGACCCCATTAAAACAAGCCCCTTTAAATCAACTTGATCAATGCACATATGAACTCACAGAGACTGGGGTAACACAATCAGAATCTGCAAGGGTCTGCACCAGATGGGCTCTAGAACTGAAAGAAGTGAGCATATGTCCCCATTCTTAAACCATTACTAATCTCCATTTGACAACCACTTGCAAATGAAAACTTATTTCCTCCAAGGCAGTCTCACTGGGGAAACAGACTATTTTTATGGGAAGTCCACATGCCCAGCCAAAGATGGCCAACAGAAAATGAACTCAATGGCATCTTTGGATATTCTTTGTTTCATAATGTCATGTCAGGACTCTTCTTTTTTTTCTAATTTTGTATTATTGTTTTAATTTTAGTTTTATTTATATAGGCTTTTTTCTGTTCTCTCTTTTTATCCTGCAGTTCCTTTGTATATATATATATATATTATGGCTTCCAGTTTAGGGTTTTTATGAGATTCCTGAGTGTGCATATGAACAGATCTCTGCTTCTTGTGTCTTCTCTTAGCTGCTTTTCCTTCTGTTTGTTTTGTCTAATTCTAATGTCTTGATTTTTCTTTTAGCTGATTATATTTTATTTTATTATTATCCCTGAGAAACCTGATTTCTTTTCTTTTTTGTTTTAATTTGTGGGGTTTTTTTGGGAGGGGTGTTTCTGTTTTTTATTTTCAAAATAGTCTTACTATGTAGTCCTGCCTGTCCTGGAACCTACTACATACACCAGACTCAAGCTCACAGAGAACCTCCTGCCTCTGACTCCTAAGTGCTGGCATTAAAGACATATACCATTATACCAGGCATCGCCTGCTGGTTTTCTAGTGAGAGACAGAAAGAGGATGGATCTGGATGGGTGGGGAGGTGAAGAGGAGCTGAGAGGAGGAGAGGGTTGGGAAGCTATAATCAGGATATAGTACATAAGGAAAAAAACTTTTTTCAATAAAAGGGAAGAAAAGAAAATGTTTGTAGGATTTACAGTGGATTTTCAATTGTAATGAACCATAAAAATAGATCAAAATATAGAATAAGTGAATATATTTGGCCTAAGAACCATGAATTCAAGGAAGTGACAGAAGTTTTTATTCTGTTTTTTTTTTTAAATAAATTTAGACATGTTAAAATTGTGTACAAACACCGGGAGTGGTAGATCACTCTCCAAAGCACTTGTCTGACAAGTGTGAGGACTACAGTTTGGAGTTTGGAGCTCCCAAAACACAGGGCAAGCATGGCAGTCACCTAGAATTCCAGCACTAGAAAGCCAGAGAGAGGGGATATCTATGCAAGCTAGGTAGCTAGACCAGCTGAGATTTGTAAGCTTTGGATTCAGTGAAAGACCTACCTGCATCAACTTTGATCCTCCACACACATGCTCACACAAATGCCCATTTACCCATACACATATATGTTCACACAAATATGAGCATTCATATATATGAAACATAGACACACACACACACACACACACACACACACACACACACACACACACACACACATTTATTAATACTCCAGAGAAGATGAAGTGGATAAAATGCTTGCTGTAGAAGCATAAACACCTGAGATCAGATCCCTAGCACCAACATAAAAAGCTGGATGTGTTACATTTGTAATCACTGTGTACTAAAGGGGCAGAGAAAGGCCAATCCCAGAGTTGATAGCCAGTGGATTTAATTGATATGGTACCTCCAAATTCAGTGAGAGAGCTTGTCTAAAAAGAAAAAAGGTGTTGAGAAACAGTGGATGAGACACGGGACAGGACATCAACCTCTGGCCTCCAAAAGCACAACATGCATGGGTAAGTTCACACACACACAAACACACATACACATCTATACACAATTTTACATATTTATGTATCATATATATATATATATATATATATATATAATATATATATATATATGTCAATCACACTAGTGGTCACTAAGGAAATAAAATAGAGATATTCTCACTAAGCTAACGGTGATGATGACATGAGAAGTACAAATTACTCTAATAATTTATAAAAAGGAGACAAGGGAAAAAATCATTATGACAAAATTTAAACCTCAATATATTGATAATACGTTAGATACAAATGGTCTAAATATTGTAATTAAAATACATATATTGTCAAGATGTATTTTGAAAAATGGAAATCCAATTATATTTGGCTACTAGAAATTTTTAAAGATTAAAACTCAAATATATTAATGTTAAAAATGCAAATACATGCATTATTATGGTTTAAATGTGAACTATTCACCATAGGCTGATGTGTTTGCAGACTTGGTCCCTTGTAGTAGGAATCTTAAAAGTTCTTATTAATAAAACTCAAACCCGAGGCCAGTTATTGGGGTGAATGCTGGAAGATCAGAGAAGCAGAACAAGCCACAGCTATCTCACCTTGCTAGTTCCTCAGGTGATCCTGTTTCCTCAGGCTGGAAGCTTCTGAGTCCTCCTCCACATGAATCTCAGCTGAACTGTGTTGCTCCAAATCCTGAATGCTTAACCAGCCGAATGCTTAACTAACTACATGCTTTTTTCTTTAGTTCCTGGTCCTCATGCCTTATATACTTTTCTCTTTCTGCCCCCACTCCCTGGGATTAAAGGCTGGGTTTCTGGGATTAATGGCGTGAGTCACCATGCTTAGCTGTTTCTAAAGTGGCCTTGAACTCAGAGATCTGGCTAGCTCTGCCTCCCAAGTGCTGGGATTAAAGGTGTGTACCACCACCACCCAACTTCTGCTATGGCTTACTCTTCCCATTTTCTAGCCACCATTTCTGGCTCTGTTCTAGTGGCTGTCTGTTCTCTGACCCCAGATATGTTTATTTCGGGGAACACACAATATTTCAGGGAACACAATACCCACCACATTTCCCCTGTTTTTGTCTAAAATTTAAAAAAGGTTATAACTAATACAAGAAAAATCATATCCAATAAGTATATACAATATACACAGTCAAGATTACATTAATGATGTCTAGTCCATTAACATTTGACAGATTCAGGCGAAAAACTCCATTATCTATAATAATGTCCAGTCCAGTAACATTTGATAAAACTCAGACAAAAATTTTTCATTACTTATCCTATCTTTTCTTTTCATAATAGATTCAGTAGTCTACCTTTTGTCATTTTTATATCTTCTCCTTTTTCTTTTTAGAGTAGATTCAGTGATCTA
Source organism: Onychomys torridus (assembly GCF_903995425.1). Taxonomy (NCBI): domain Eukaryota; kingdom Metazoa; phylum Chordata; class Mammalia; order Rodentia; family Cricetidae; genus Onychomys; species Onychomys torridus. Next base: position 59,748,778 of record NC_050446.1, read on the forward strand.
CCCATTTATCCTATTATTTCTTTGTCTTTTTTCTCAGGGTTCTTTGTCTTTTTTCTCAGGGTAGATTCAGTGATCTACCTCATATCTATTTTCTCTTTTTCCTTTTCTTTTTTTTTTTTTAACAAAACCTCTGAATCTAATCTTCATGTTCAGCTTTTTTCCTGACCATTAACAATTAACAACTTGTAACCAATCATCATAAACAATGACAATATCCAAAACTCATTAAACGACCGAAAACCTCCCATCCCACCTTTTGGGGATGTGGGCGTCGTCTTAAAATTACTTCCATCTTTAGGGGATCCTGAAAAGAAATTTTTTGGGTTAATTGTCAAGTCTTGTATCATTTGTCCAGCCATTGCATAATGAGAAAGTGCAGGGCTTGTTTCAAGTCCTTGTTCAAGTAGTCTGTCAGGCTGGATCATCTCAGCTAGCCATCTCGAAATTGTCCTGAGCAGTTTGTAGACCAAAGTCAATCTCTCCATGGTGTTAATGGCTTTACCTTAGTCCATGTGGCATCATCATTGTGGAGTCCCATCATCCTTTTGAAGAATTTAAAGTCACTGTTAGGCATGATCATGGTCATAGTTCCTTTTTTTTTTTTTTTTTTTTTTTTTTTTTGTGCCTCCTCTGTGGTTTGGAGTAATCACAGTCTGATAAATGTCTGTCTCTCGGGACCAGATATGTTTATTTCGGGGAACACACAATATTTCAGGGAACACAATACCCACCACAGTCCCTAGCTACTGACAAGGTTTAAGAAGGTTCTGGACCTTTTAGATGTGGAGTCTAACTGGAGAAAATGGATCTCTGGGGTTGACCTTCAGATTTCACAACCCAGGTACATTTTCTGTTCACTCTCTGCTTCTTGACGGTAGGTGCCATGTGACCAGCTGCCTCCCACTCCTGACACTGTGCCTACCAGAGCTGTATATCAAATCAAGCCTTTTGTCCATTAAGGTCTGCTCATTGTCACAACATGGGAAATATAACTACTACATGGATCATACCAAGTGTCATCAAAATAAAGTAGAAATGGAAATAGTGTCAAAAGGTAAATTAGGTTGTAACAGGAAATATTATCAGTGATTAATATGGAATTCCAAGATGACAAAGAAGGCAATTCAACTGGACAATAAAATCACCCTAAATGTATATATGAATTTCAAATTACAAAACTGGGGAGCCAGATAGACATAAGAGATAAAGAAGACAAATTCGTAGTTGTAACAGTTAGAAATAAGGAAAGCAATGTTTTTAGTCTTTATTGAAAAATGAGCAAAGTGACTGTAAACACTGTAATCAATCTGTTTATACATATTACTATGTGATAACAAAGCTAATAGATGGATGTCCATAAAAATGACAGCTAAGATATCATCCTTTTTTGGTGAATTTACCATGAAATTAAAGATATCATCATCATCTTGTGGTAGAGCTACATTTTTGCAGATATTGAGATTAAGCAAATAGCAAGTACTATGAAATTATCTTTTTTACTAATTACTCATGATAAAAATGTTAAATATAAAAGATTAAAGAACATACATATTTCCTAAATATCACATAAATATTAAAGCAACTTTTGACATTATCCCTTTCCCACCTAATTATCATTTTTGATACATGAGTTTCAGATACTAAAATATATTTTAAAAATATAACACATTACTTTTATTTAGAATAATTTTTTATACACCATATATATGCCAGTGAAGCAGAATGCCTCAGACAGAGTCACAGGAAATTATATTATCATTATGGTTTGTTAAAGTCATATATACATATATATATATATATATATATATATATATATATATATATATATGAGGTGAAACACAATGAAACAAAGATGATGATGGAAAACGTATGATGTCCCCTCTGGTCTCTGCATGTGCACACACAGACTCCATATGTGTATTCATGGGCAGGCACACCACTGCAAAAATACATAATACACACACATAGCACATACATGCACAAAAGGAAAAGAAAAGAATTAACAGATAAATTATTCACATGTTTTAGGGTTGACTCCAGGTTTCATCATGATAATTAGCCATTGGGCACATTGGGTTTTGGGTCAGTAAGGTGAGGAATAACAAAGCTATATCATAATGACCCTGAAGAGAAAGGAAATTTTAGTGATGCCGAAGGTGACTGGACATGACAAGGTTACCAAAACAGGTCATACCAGAATTTGATAATAAAACAGCTGCTGTAATACGTAAACTTATGACACAGTTATGTTCATGATTATACTCAGAGTTTGATAGTTTGTAATCAATGTCTTCTAAACTAGTAACCAGATCCCCACACATAAAATCTCATCTAAGAGTTTCTTAATTTTCTCATAAGGGCTTTAAGTCTAAAGTTCTGCCTTTGTTTCAGTTTCCATAATCCAGATATTACACATCTCTCTCCCAAAAGCCACAGTGATAAGTTCTTTCTGTCTCCACCTCTCCTACCATCTGTAAAGGAATGATTGTCCACATAGTTAAAAGCCCCTAATGGCCTCAATATTACCATAATTTTCACTGTACTATCAAATCGTGATGTGAACTAAGAATAAACAAGGAAAATGCTCCATGCATAAAGTCTGTATGATTTTCTCAATAAAGTAAAATATGAGCCTTGCAGAATAATCTGGCTTGTCTTTCCGTCAACCAGTTGCTGGGGCTAGACAAGTTAATAAATGAACTTTCTTGTGTTTCTTTCTTCATAAATCTCTACTATTTCCTCTATCCTACATCATCTTCATCATGTCTTCAGAGTCACTTTGTATCATGGTAGAGTATCAAGGTCTTTACAGTCAACTCATGTCATGGTTCCAGTTAAGTTGATCTAGGATCCAATTTAAGTGCAACCACTTATTTATTAGGAACTTGAAAGAAGTTCCTTAACTTTTCTGAATTTTAGATCCTTCCTTCCAGTAAAAATGGAGATATGGGGTTGGGGATTTAGCTCAGTGGTAGAGTGCTTGCCTAGCAAGCACAAGGCCCTGGGTTCAATCCTCAGCTAAAAAAAAAAAAAAAAAAAAAAAAAAAAAAAAAAAAAAAAAAAACAGGAGATGTGATCACTGATGCTATAATCAATAAAGATTATGCAAATAAATCAATTCGCTCCTTTGCTATGCTTACAAAATACATTTGTAATATAGAAAACATTTCCTTTTGTGTTCTGTGACTATGACAACAATACCTAATAGACTGATTTAAAGGAGAGAAAATTAATTTTGAATCACAGCTGAAGACCTTTCACTCTGTGGTCAATAGCTCTATTCCATTAGTCCTAAGAAGAGACTGGGTATCATGATGGTAGGAGCATGTAAGGGAGGAGGGTATTCACTTCACTGTGGACAGGAAGGAGACAGGAAGACAGGAAAAAGCCCTGGGGAAACTGCTCTAAAGGCCAACTACCAATGACCTACTTCTATCTACCCCCACATCTTAATATTTTAAGCACCTCCCCAAAGAGTAACACTATCTTCAACACATGAGCTATTGAAGGGACATTTTGTACTCTAAGCTTAACACTCTGCTACATATGATTTCTTCCAGTGAGTTCTTAACCCATCCAGAACTATTTAATGTATCTTTAAATACAAAACACTCTTTATGCTATTGTTTTCAGTTTTCCAGTTATGTTTTCCTTTTCACACTCCTGAAGTGCATAGTGTCTAAAAACAAGCCAATTAAACTTCATTTAGACTGAAAAGAATATCCTGTTTCTTAAAAGCCCACCACTCTGTGGTATGTTATTTCTAGCCCCATTTAGGAAGAAAAACTTGAGCAATTGAGCATAATATTATAGATACACTTTTGTGGCTTCCAGCAAGGTCTCAAAGTTGTCAATCACAGTCTAGGAGATCAGCAAGATGGCTCTCCAGAGACATTACACAAGGAAAATCTTTTAATATTTTATCAGTGGCTGTTGATAGGAGGCACTTGAGCTTAGTGAGTCTTTTTATTACTTCCTTTCATTTATTCAGGAGAAGCTTTTATCTCTGTTTATTGATTGCTACCTTTGAAATCCTCATTTAACATCAGCAAACAGGGATATGATTAAAATTTTTGTTTAATTTTTTTCAGTAGAAAATCACTTTAAACAAGCTTTCCAAAATTTAATGCAGCGGTCTTCTGACACACTCATTCTTGTATGTATTTTTACCCTTTCCTTTGTTAGGCTAGTTCTCTGAAGCCTGCCAGAGTAAGGAAGAAAACAGAATTTCAACAAAAGAAAACTTCTGCAAAGGTCTTGGAAGATTCTTTTACATGATTTTCCCTTTTTTGTAGCAATATCCAAGAGACACATGCCAAGGATCAATCATAAACCTCAAATAGAACCAAAATAACAGTTACAAATATGTAGAGACTATTTATGCCCCAAATTATTGGATGTTGCTTGTGCTTCCTCCTCGCGACATGAAACCCCAAATAACAACCAATTGTCACAAGAGAAATTTGCTAAGTGGGCAGAAAAAAAAAATATTCAAAAGCCACTTATAGCTTACTCCAAGTCAGAATCTTGCTGATTTCAGTGTTTCCCTTATTAGCAACTGTGCAAGGACCAAAGCAGGAGATGCTTAGTAGGAATGACAAAAGTTCAGCAGATTCCATAAGCTCAGAGTTTCTTAAGCAGATGTTATGGCTGAGGGTATCACAGCAGCTTTCCAAGTGCTGTGGTGAGTAGGATTCACCATGTGTACCTCAGAGTTCCATGGATCCAAGGCCGATGAGTGTTTCTAAGACTGCATGGATTAGGGCTGAAAGATCTGTTTGCTGTGATAGCGTTGCTTATTTGCATGAATAGAGTAGTAGGTAAGTCTGACTGCTCTGAAACTGGGAGACTTCGTACTCATTCTTATTACAAGAATGTTTGTGATAGAATGTAGGAGAAAGGAACAAGTAATGTAATAAAGATCAGTTCTGCTATAAGCCTCTCAAGAAAAAAAGATAACCTTTGAGGCTGATCTTTCCATACCTGCTCTCCTGGTGAACATGCAAGTGTCCCTCACCAAAGTGACAGCATAATTGATAGGAAAGGAGGCAAAAGCAACCACAACTTGCTTCTAGACACACTCTAGCCCAGAGAAAGAAACGGCCTTTAGCTGGTATTTTGTAATCCAAATAATTAATGTAAAAGAAATTCATTTTCTAGAAATGGCTTTTATATCTCTTGGAAGCATTTTGAATGAGAAGCTAATTAAGACAGCCATGAGAGGTTCTGGTGGATTGTCACACATATCAGGAGACTCATTACATGAAATGGTAGGGTTGACTAGTATCATACATGGAAAGAAATTGCCTTAATCCAAAAGACTAGTTTTTAAACTCTCAATACCAACTGTGCACTAGAACCATGTAGGAAGAATTCACCTGTCTTGATGCACAGGCAACAACATACAAAACAGTTCAGTCAGGGACTCTAGGTATCAACTCAGACACTAGCAATTATAAAACTCCCTCAGGTGCTCTAAATACAGAGCCAAATTAAAGACAGTTACTTAATCTCTTTGCCTATTCCTTCTGCCAGTACTGAGCTACTTTTATTCTTGAAAGCTTGTAAATTCATGCATACAAATATACTTAAATTATTGTTAACTATTTACTATTATGATTTACTTTCATGGCTTCCCTATGCTATAATTACTCCCATATCCTAGGAAATGCAATCATTCTCTGCTAAAAGAAATTGGGTCTTCTTTGAAAAGTAGCTGAATGAGGAGATGAAATTAGAAAATAGGCCTAGACAATGTTAATGGGCCAGAACAAAAAGCGGGGGGGGGGGGGGGGTGTTTAAAGAATACTGAGACCATGACAAAAAAAAAAACCTGAAGATCCATTTAGTGAAATGTAATACAATTTAGGCATAGAAATAAATAAATTTACCCACCTGAATAAATAAATGAAAGATCAAAGTTTTAGTAAATAATGAGATCTTTACACAGTTTAGAGGCATCTCCCCGTAAGACTCTTTCTTATTCATCACAAACATGACATATGTCACTATGCTGTGAAGTCAGGCAGAGATGACATCAGACACATAATCAAGCTGACACAGAAAAATCAAACCAAAGTCAGATGACTCCTTGTAGGAACATAGACTCCCTTTTGCAATGTGCATAACCAAATCTACAAATGGAAAAGACTGGAAAAGCTCAAAGGAAGAGAAATCTGAGAAATAACAAGCCTATTGTCTTCAAAAACTTCAGTATGAGCATCAGGAAAGTGGCACTTCATAAAGTCCCAGATAAGAAAGTAAATGTTATATTTTGTAATATATAAAAGACCATGAAATAATTACTAAAATAAAAACATCTAAGTGGAGTTTTAGTTATCTACAATATCTCTCCCATCTCACATATTCAAGAATTTTTCAATGATGGCCTTTAGTTGAAATTTTTATCACCAAAACTTTATATGACTACGATACATCAATCCTCAAAGCTAAAGTAAAAAGTTCTAAGAGGCACAAATCATTTTGTGATTATGAATTATAAAGAAATATTATAAAAATATTCTAACTGCTTTTAATTATTACTGCAAACAATTCAGAAAAATAAAATATTTTATTCAAATCCTATTTAAACTTCAGCTATATGGTTAGATTTAAATATTTTATTATAGCTAATTTTAATCTTTAACAGAACATTTTCATCAATAGCTGGTTTATTTGTTCTTATCCATCCTTAGAAACATGAACTTTTAAAACTAAAATGCTAGACGGCAGCTGCCAACAACAGATTCAGGTTTTTGCATTGCTAGGCACTTGAATTATTTCCATATGGCTCAATGACTTTTTAAGAACAACAGCAAAGGACAGTGAGCCTTTGCTGCCATGGCATCCACTATCAAGTAGGATGATTTAAAAGTGTGAACTCTTTCAGAGCGATAGATGATATGAGACTTGATCAACTATTTGTCATCACGAGATAAGCTGCTCACATCCAACATCTTCACTTCGACTCTGCTGGACCACATATAACCTCTTCAGAATGTCTTACAGAGCACCTAAAAGCATTTTATCCCACTGGCTCAGAGAGCCTGTATGTCAAACAAACAAAATAAATAAATAAAACAATCGTGCTCTGGTTTGTGCTTCCCCAGAGGAAGAAAACACTTTGAGGCAATTTGTCAAAAGCTGGAGTGGTACTTTAATGGACAATTTACTTTAAATGGCTGCAGTTATTGCTGAACGAAGTTCCAAAGCCTGAAATAAAGAAGCTCTCCCAATTGGTTTTACTCAGATAGACTTAATTTTCTAAGATTAACTAAGAATGCCTAACCTTTTATTCTCTCTGTCTCTCTGTCTCTCTCTCTCTGGAAGCAACAATAAACCCTGCATTTCTCAATTTTATTTATCTTTAATATGTTAGATCCAATTAGTATGTTAAATGGAATTAATTACCCAAAAACTGGGAATATATTAAGACATTTGTATTTGTCAGTCTTTCCATGACTTTAAAAAGCAAGGTTTTATTTTTGATGATGGTTTCACAGTTGCAGTCCAGGGCTGCTTTATCCAATTGCTTTAGGCTATGGTAAGACAGTAGTTTGAAGGTTAGAGTTGGAATGTGTAGCAGATCACAACCAGGAGACTGTAGAACAGAAGAGAGTAAGAGAAGGTTCAACAATCTTCAAGGACTTCCCTCCAGTCCCATCTCTGAAAGTTTCTGCTATCTCCTCAAAGAATCTACCTGCAAACCAAGTCTCCAATCAATGAACATTTGTAGAATATTCAAGGTTCAAACTATAGCAGCATCTGAAGTAAGAGGCAAAAAAAAAAAAAAAAAAAAAATAGTGCCTGTAACTAATGCCTGACTTCCTAAATGCACAGCATGTTTCATCTTTTTAAGCATAACATGACCTTTAAAATGTATGAATGCATTAAAATGCACATATAGGCTCATACATGTACATATCTTAACTCCACTATGTAATTACCAGTTAGACCAAAGATAAACTTTGACATCTAGAAATTTAAGAAAATTCTTTTCTACTTTTTCACATGCTATGCACAAACCATAGCAACAGATTTCTTCCATGCCATTGTTTTTGACAAATGTTTACTAAGATCATAGTTCCTTGTTTCTGTCTGTGGAGGAGTTCTTTAGTTAAGCAGAACTAGACTAGTGGAGTATGTACAAAATGATAAAAGGAGTTTACTAGATTGGTTTACAGGATTGGAGGCTACATAATCCCAGGATGGATGTTTGCTCAAGGCAGGAGCCAAAAAAAAAACAAAAAAACCATTAGTTGCTCAGCCTAAGAACCTAGAAGCCTCAGCGTAAGGGGGATGAATCAAAATGAAAGCATGGAAGTTCCTTAGGGCAATGTTGGTGTAAGTTCTTATTGAGTGGTAAAGAAGGTGCAGTTGGAATGCATAGACCAAGAAGGAGCAGTAGATGTAACTTTCACAATCTGGCTCTTTCTCTTCCTATTTATCTTGCATGGAAATCTACAGTCTATTGGATGATGCCATTTACATTCAGGATAGGCCTTGTAGCTGGATGTTCTACATGCTGATCATCTCTGAAAACACCCTTAGAAACACAACCAGAAATATGTATTAGAAATCTCCTAGGTGTCTCCAAATCTAGTTAAAATTAAGCATCATGTTCTTTTTTTTTGAGCTGAGGTTCAAACCCAGGGCCTTATGCTTGCTAGGCAAGCACTCTACCACTGAGCTAAATCCCCAACCCAAGCATCATGTTCCTAACTCCATGTTAATGTTAATGATATTGACAATTTCACTGAGTAGGATCATGATTATATATAGATAGATAGATAGATAGATAGATAGATAGATAGATATAGATATATGTCATATAATGTGTATATTAATTGAATATCTTCCTACTCTAGATATGCTAATTGTTCAAATTTTAACCCTAAATGTATGAGAGGGGTTAAAAGCAACAAGTATAGCTATTCATATACTAAGTATAGACATGCATGTTTGCCTATAGCTGATCAGAGTTACAGATGCAGTTCCTATAGTATGACTCATACTAAAAACCCTGTCCATTGCCCAGAAAGAAACAGGGTTAAAAATAACTGAAGGTGTTCAAAACTGGATCCACATATTATAGGTCAAATTTTTCTGTGTATTTTCATCCATGTCTCTACACATGATGTAAAGTTTTCCCTTTTGTAAATTGTTTAAGAAGGAAATTCCTTTTGAACGTTTTTCAGTCCCCACTCCTGCTAATTGACCACTTCTTAGAAGCAATAGCTGAGACAGATGCATTAGGTTATCTCATGTGAACACTAATGTTTTAACTGTTTTACAGTAAGTTGTATGCACACTTTACTAGCTCCATTTAAAATCATCATTAAAGTTATCTCAGAATGGGCTAGAGAGATGGCTCAATCATTTAAGAGCACTTCTGCTGTCACAGAGGACTGTTGTTCAAGTTCCTATAGCCACGTGGTGGCTCACAACTCTAGTTCCAAGGGAATCTGATATCTGTGGCACTAATTGTTAGAAGGTCTTATTAATAAAACAAACCTGATGCCAGTTATTGGGGTGAGTGCTGGAGGATCAGAGAAACAGAACAAACCACAGCCACCTCACCTCGCCAATTCCTCAGCTGATCCTGTTTCCTCAGACTGGAAACCTCTGTGTTCTCATCCAAATGGATCTCAGCTGAACTGCTGCTCAAAAGCCTAAAAGCTTAACCAACTCTAGTTCCTGGTTCTCAGGCCTTATAAACCTTTCTGCTTCCTGCTATCACTTCCTGGGATTAAAGGCATGTGTCATCATGCCTGGCTATTTCCAGTGTGGCTTTGAACTCACAGAGATCTGGATGGATTTCTGCCTCCAGAAGATAGGACTAAAGGCATGTGTGCCACTATTTTTTGGCCTCTATGTCTGTCTAGGAGCTGTTCTGTTCTCTGACCCCAGAAAAGTTTGTTAAAGTGCACAATATATTGGGGAACACAGTATTACCACAGATATCCTTTTTCTGACTTCAGTCAGTTCGTGATTACATGTGGTGCACATACATGCAATCAGACATACACTCATACATATAAAATAAAATAAAAACTTTAAATACTAGTTAATAGAACACTTAAAAGGCAGCTTTTTATATATCATCAACTTCTGCACCCAACATAAGAGCATATAAGAAGTTATATGTCTTGATTCTGTTATTTTTAGACATTCTTCAGAGACATGCCTAGAAAACTTTCCCTTCAAAAACAAAATCTTTAGGTTCCTTAAATGGAATTCCGATCTAATTGAAAAGAAATAAACCACTAACATCTCAAAACATCGAATGATCAGTAGTAATTTTACTGAGTGAAAGATGTCAGACAAAAGGCACAGAGAGTGTACAATTCCATCTATATAAAATGATATTTTGGCAAACACATGAGACAGGAAAGTGCATGCAGGGGATTAAAAGGAAATGCTAGGAACCCTTCTGATTGATTTCATATCGAAATCAGTGTTTTGTCTATCAGTGATTCCTAAATAATGATGTTGAATTAAAAATTAAATGAGCCCATCTGGAACAGAGGTGAGTACCTGGGGTTATAGCCAGAGAGGCAACTGCCCCTGGGTCCCACTGCTGACACAGGCCTTCCAGGGAGGACCTGACCAACTTGGCCCCAGTTTCCGGCCAATCAGCTGGCCCTGCAGGAAGGATCTCCTTTTCCAAGACTGCAGGCAGACACTGCAGTCTCCACACCCTGCCCCCTCACCTATTTGCCTGAGACCACAGCCACTTCCTGAGACTCAGAGACCAGGCCCAAGCTCCCATCTGGAACAGAAGTGAGGGCCTGGAGTTATACTAAGAGAGGCAACTGCCCCTGGGTTCCACCACTGGACACAGGCCATCCCAGGAGGAACTGCCCAACTTGGCCCCAGTTTCCAGCCAATTGGTGGGCAATGCAGGAAGGCTCCCCTTTTCCAACACTGCAGGCACACCCTGCAGTCTCCACACCCTGCCCCAACACACATCTGCCAGAGACCCCAGCCACTTCCTGAGAATCACAGACCAGCTCCCAGCTTCCATCCTGCCCTGGAACTCCCATCTGGACCAGAAATCAGAGGAACTCCCATTAAGACAAGAGGAGCTCCCATCTGGACAAAATAAAGAGACCCCACGGACTTCCCGAGACTCAGAGTCCAGCCCCCCAGCTCCTATCCAGCCAGCATTCTAATCTGGACCAGTGCTCCCATCTGGACCAGAGCTTCCATCTGGACCAGAGAGAGGCTCCCTAAACTCCCTAAATCTGTCAGCTCTCTCTGGACCAAGTACACTGATAAGACCAAGAACGAACCCACAAGGAGATGGGCAGACGTCAAGGCAGAAGTACATACAACAAAATAAAGAGCAATACAGCATCTCCAGAACCTATCCCTTCTCCAACAGCTAGACCTGAACATCATAGAATGGAAGAAGCAGAAGAAAACAATCTTATAAGTAACATCATGAAGAGGCTAGAGCCTTATATAGAAGAAATCAAAAATAAAGTCGAGGAACAGACAAACAAAAAATGGGAAGAACGCTATGAAAAAAACTAGAGGAAAGGACAATTAAAGCAGAAGAAAACAATGAGTCCATGAAAGAAAATCATGAAAAAGGAAAGAAAACAGTCCAAGACCTGAAGATGGAAAGAGAAAAAAATGAAGAAGAAACTAGCATAAGGAATGTTGGAAATAGAAAATCTGAGTAAACAAACAGAAACTTCAGATGCAAGTATAACAAACAGAATGCAAGAGATAGAAGAGAGGCTCTCTGGTGTTGAAGATACGTTAGAAGTAGATTCATCGGTCAAAGACAACACTAAAACCAAAAAAGTCATGGCCCAAAATGTCCAAGAAATTTGGGACACCATGAAAAGACCAAACCTACAAATAATAGGGATTGAGGAAGGAGAAGAATACCAACTCAAAGGCACAGAAAATATATTTAACAAGGTCATAGAAGAAAACTTTCCCAACTTAAAGAAGGAAATGCCTATGAAGATACAAGAAGCCTATAGAACACCAAACAGACTAGACCCCCCAAAAAAGTCCCCTTGCCACATGATAATAAAACAACTAAATGTACAGAATAAAGAAAGATTATTGAGGGCAGCAAAGGAAAAAGGCCAAGTGACTTATAAAGGCAAACCCATCAGAATAACATCCAATTTCTCAATGGAGACTTTGAAAGCCAGAAAGACCTGGAGAGATATACTGCAGACACTAAGAGACAATGGATGCCAGCCTAGACTAATATACCCAGTAAAACTTTCAATCATCGTAGATGGAGTGAACAAGACCTTCCAAGACAAAACGAGATGTAAACAATACTTATCCATAAACCTAGCCCTACAGAAAGCACTAGAAGGAAAATTCCAACCTAAGGAAGTCAGATACACCCATAAAAACATAGGTAATAGGTAACACCACAGCAGTAAACCCCAAAGAAGAGAACTATACACACACAACCACCAAAATATAAAAATAATATCAGGAACGAACAATCACTGGACATTAATATCCCTTAATATCAATGGACTTAATTCACCTATAAAAAGACACAGACTAACAGAATGGATATGAAAACAGGATCCATTTTTCTGCTGCATACAAGAAACACACCTCAAATTCAAAGACAGACACCTCCTAAGAATAAAAGGCTGGGAAAAGACTTTCCAATCAAATGGTCTTAAGAAGCAAGCTGGTGTAGCCATCCTAATATCCAGCAAAATAGACTTCAAACTAAAATCAATCAAAAGAGATGATGAAGGACATTACATACTCATCACAGGAAAGATCCACCAAGATGAAGTCTCAATTCTGAACATTTATGCCCCAAAAACAAGGGCACCCACATATGTAAAAGAAACATCACTAAAGCTTAAATCACATATAAAACCCCAAACATTAATAGTGGGAGAATTCAACACCCCACTTTCACCTCTAGACAGATCGGCCAAATTGAAACTTAACAGAGACATAATGGTCTTCACTGATGTTATGGCTCAAATGGACTTAATCAATATCTACAGAACATTCCACCCGAACAAAAAAGCATATACCTTCATCTCAGCACTCCATGGAACCTTCTCTAAAATCAACCACATACTTGGCCACAAAGCAAATCTCAACAGATACAAAACAATTGGAATAACCTCCTGTGTTCTATAGGACCACCATGGTTTAAAGTTAGATTTCAACAACAGAAAAAAAACTACAGAAATCCTACAATCTCATGGAAACTGAATAATGCTCAACTAAATTACCAATGGGTTAAAGAACAAATAAAGAAAGAAATTAAAGACCTCGCAGACATCAATGAAAATGAATATACCACATACCCAAACTGATGGGATTCTATGAAAGCAGTGCTAAGAGGGAAATTCATAGCACTGAATGCCCACATAGAGAAGCTGGAGAAATCTCACACTAGTGACTTGACAGCACACCTGAAAGCCCTTGAACAGGAAGAAGCAAAGTCTCCCAGGAGGAACAGACACCAGGAAATTATCAAATTGAGAGCTGAAACCAATAAAATAGAAATAAAGAGAACAATACAAAGGATTAATGAAACAAAGAGTTGGTTCTTTGAGAAGATCAACAAGATAGACTAGCCCTTATTCAAACTAACCAAAAGACAGAGAGAGAGCATCCAAATTAACAAAATCAGAAATGAAAAGGGGGACATAACAACAGACAATGAGGAAATCCAGAGAATCATCAGGTCATACTTCAAAAAACTCTACTCCACAAAACTGGAAAATCTAAAAGAAATGGATAATTTTCTGGATAGGTACCACATACCTAAGTTAAATCAAGATGAGATAAACTATTTAGATAGTCCAATAACCCCTAAGGAAATAGAAACAGTCATTAAAGTCTCCCAACCAAAAAAAGCCCTGGACCAGATGGTTTCACTGCAGAATTCTACCAGATCTTCAAAGAAGACTTAATACCAATACTCTTTAAATTGTTCCACACAATAGAAGCAAAAGGTATATTAGCAAACTCCTTCTATGAGGCTGCAATTACCCTGATTCCTAAACCAAACAAAGATGCAACTAAGAAAGATAACTACAGATCGATCTCCTTCATGAACATTGATGCAAAAATACTCAATAAAATTCAGGCTCCAAGAACACATCAAAACAATTATCCACCATGATCAAGTAGGCTTCATCCCAGGGATGCAAGGGTGGTTCAACATATGAAAGTCCGTCAATTTAATACATGATATAAACAAACTCAAAGGAAAAAAAAAACCACATGATCATCTCACTAGATGCAGAAAAGGCATTTAACAAAATCCAACACCCCTTCATGATAAAGGTCTTGGAGTGATCAGGAATACAGGGAACATACCTAAACATAATAAAGGCAATCTACAACAAGCCAACAGCCAACATCAAATTAAATGGAGAGAACTCAAAGTAATACCACTAAAATCAGGAACAAGGCAAGGCTGTCCCCTCTCCCCATACTTATTCAATATAGTACTTGAAGTTCTAGCCAGAGCTATAGGACAACACAAAGAGGTTAAGGGGATACAAATTGGAAAAGAAGTCAAGCTTTCCCTATTTGCAGATGACATGATAGTATACATGAGTGACCCCAAAAATGCAACCAAGGAACTGATACAGCTAATAAAAACCTTCAGCAACATAGCAGGATACAAGATCAAGTCAAAAAAATCAGTAGCCCTCCTATATACAATAGATATACAGGCTGAGAAGGAAATCAGAGATACATCACCCTTTACAATAGCCACAAATTATATAAAATACCTTGAGGTTACTCTAACTAAGCATGTGAAGGACCTATATGATAAGAACTTTAAGTCCCTGAAAAAAGAAATTGAAGAAAATGTCAGAAAATGGAAAGATCTCCCATGCTCCTGGATAGGTGGGATTAACATATTAAAAATGGTGATCTTACCAAAAGCAATCTACAGATTCAACACAATCCCCATCAAATTACCAACACAATTCTTCACATATCTGGAAAGAATAACTCAACTTTATATGGAAAAACAAAAACCCCAGGATAGCCAAAAGAATCCTGTACAATAAAACAACTTCTGGAGGCATAATGATCCCCAACCTCAAGCTCTACTATAGAGCTACTGTAATAAAAACAGCTTGGTACTGGCATAAACAATGACATGTGGACCAATGGAATCGAATTGAAGACCCTGACATTAACCCGTACACCTATGAACATATAATTTTTTAAAAGAAGCCAAAGATATATAATGGAAAAAAGAAAGCATCTTCAACAAATGGTGCTGGCATAACTGGATGTCAATGTGTAAAAGGCTGCAAATAGATCCATATCTGTCTCCATGCACAAAACTTAAGTCCAAGTGGATCAAAGACCTCAACAAAAATCCAGTTACTCTGAACCTGATAGAAGAGAAAGTACAAAGTACTCTTGAGCGCATTGGCACCGGAGATAACTTTCTAAATATAACACCAGTAGCACAGACACTGACAGAGACAATCAATCAATAGGACCTGTTGAAACGGAGAAGCTTTTGTAGAGTAAAGGACATGGTCAACAAGACAAAGCGACAGCCTACAGAATGGGAAAAGGTCTTCACCAACCCCACATCTGACAGAGGGCTGATATCCAGAATATATAAAGAACTCAAGAAATTAGACATCAAAATGCCCAACAGTCCAATTAAGAAATGGGCTATAGAACTAAACAGAGAATTTTCAAGAGGAAGCTCAAATGGCTGAAAGACATTTAAGGAATTGCTCAACATCCCTAATTATCTGGGAAATACAAATCAAAACGACTTCGAGATATCACCTTACACCTGTCAGAATGGCTAAGATCAAAAACACAGAAGACAGCTTATGCTGGAGAGGATGTGGAGCAAGGGGAACTCTCCTCCACTGATGGTGGGAATGCAAGCTTGTACAGCCACTTTGGAAATCAATATGGCGCTTCCTTAGAAAATTGGGAATCCATCTCCCCCAAGACCCAGCTGTAGCACTCTTGGGCATATACCCAAGGAATGCTCAATCATACCACAAGGGCATTTGCTCAGCTATGTTCATATCAGCATTGTTTGTAATAGCCAGAACCTGGAAACAATCTAGATGCCCTTCAACTGAAGAATGGATAAAGAAAATATGGTACATATACACAATGGAGTACTACTCAGCAGAGAAAAACAATGACATCATGAGGTTTGCAGGCAAATGGATGGATCTATAAAAAATCATCCTGAGTAAGGTAACCCAGACTCAGAAGGTTAAACATGGTATGTACTCACTCATAGGAGGATACTAGATGTAAAACAAAGATGACTAGACTGCTACACAACTCCAGGGAGACTACCTAGAAAATGGGACCCTAGGAAAGACCCAGGGATCACCCAATGATGGAGAAATGGATGATATCTACATGAACAACCTAGACGACAGTGGGAGTAATGAAGGGCAAGATCTGAGGGAAAGAAAGCTTAGGGGAGCAGGAGATCCCAGCTGGATCAAGAACAGAAAGGGAGAACAAGGAATAACAGACCATAATAAATGAAGACCACATGAGAACAGGAATAGGCAGAGGGCTCGAAAGGTCCCCACAAATCCACAATGATATATCCTCTGTAGACTTCTGGCAGTTGTCGAGGGAGGGCCTGATCTGACCTAGTCTGATGATCAGATGACTAAACACCCTAGCAGTCGTCTTGGAACTCTTGTCCAATAACTGATGGAAGTGGATGCAGAGATCCTCAGCCAGGCCCCAGGTGGAGCTCCAGGTGTCCAACTGTCGAGAAGGAGGAGGGACTGCAAGAGTGTAAATTGTTGAATCCAAGATTGCTAAAATCACAGGGACAAATAGCCAAACAAATGGAAGCATATGAATTATGAACCAATGGCTGTGGAACCCCCAGCTGGTCAGGCCCTCTGGATAAGTGAGACAATTGAATAGCTTGATCTGTTTGGGAGTCTCCCAGGCAGTGGGACCAGGACCTGTCCTTGGTGCATGAGCTGGCTGTTTGGAACCTTGGGCTTACACAGGGACACATGCTCAGCCTGGAAGGAGGTGACAGGTCCTGCCTGTACTGAATCCACCAGGTTTAAATTAGTCCCCAGGGGTGTCTTGGTCCTGGAGGACATAGGAATGGAGGGTAGGGGCTGGGGGGGAAGGTTGGGGGGGGAGCAGGAGCGGGGAGGACAGGGGAACCCATGGCTGATGTATAAAATTAAAACACATAATAATAAAAAATAAATAAATAAAAAATTAAATTAGCTTTTATTAGTTCATTACATTGCCTAAGTGACAAATAGTAATTTTATCTTTATTTATATTGTGTTTTTGCATTACCATTGAATCCAGAGCACTATAGACTCCAGTCCCCACAAAATAATAAATATAATAGTTAATTAAATCAAAGTGCATAAATTAAAAATGTTTTAAATATATTCTTATATTTAATTTGAATTTCATTTACACAATATTCAAAATACACATGAAGGTATTTGTTAAAATCTTTGCATATAAAATACAAAAATTCTATAAGACCTTTAAAGCAAAGACTTTGCCAATGTATTGAGGTATTTGTGTTTGTCTTTGAGAACTAAGTTACTTATTTATATAGAGTTTGAAATTCTGTTCTATTTTCCTAAAATTTGATGTTACATAGTTTTTCCTTTAATATCAGCCCTTCAGGAGTAATGAAAACACTCAAAACTTCCTGCTGTAATCATTCTTAATGTCCTCTGAAGCATTTTTTTCTCTTACATGATAATAGGTAAAAACCACTGCAAAATTATGCTACAGATCATATTTCAGATTTTAAAAATCTTGAACATGTGTTTATTCTAAAAATACACTTGTTTGCAAGAAGGACAAACTATATGCTTGGTAGTTTCCTGATAAATTTCTTTTCTCATCTTAAGTGTATTCCTTGATTATCAAAGCTCCTTTTTATGATAAAAGAAATGGCTGTCATGGGAGTATAAATTATATGAAAAAGTATCTCCTGCTGGCCCAGTTCGAAGCATTGTACTATTCTTCTCAAGCTTTACTCTGTGAAAATAGGACTGCCAATACATTGCATGGTGGCTTTTCGTGGTATGTCTCTACTGAAAATTGTTTTCAAATTCTATTTATTCCTTAAGTACTTTGAAATAGCTTCTTTAATCAAGTTCTGGTTCCCTATTATCCCAAGGAATTTTATTAAATTTGACATTCCCCTAAATTCTTGATTATTTATCTATATTGACTTTACTTCTGTATTAACAATGGTTAACTCTGTGTTATCAATTCAACTCTCATGTATAAATATGTATTATAAAATCACGCCATTTTGCCAGTAGAATTTTGATGAATTTCCAAAATTCTTCTTTGATATGCTGCATAACAAGGAGATTAAGCACAAGAGAATGGTATTATGTAGAAGTGAGTATGTGGTCACATTCCTTGGTGATGGGAAGCAGTAGGAGCACTTTGCAAGAAAGCTCTGTACTGTTTCTCTGAAAGCTAACTTAATCTTACCATATAACCCCTCATTTGGTTATTAACCCAAATGAGCAATAAACTTTTGCCCACATAGACACCTTACACAATATTTAACTTGTATTTATTGTTTATTTGTTTGTTAGGTGTGTGCACAAGTGCACAAGTGCTGTGGATGATTGATTGATAAAACACTGATTGGCCAGTAGCCAGGCAGGAAGTATAGGCGGAACTAGCAGAGAGGAGAATTGAGAGAACAGGAAGGCAGAGAGGAGGAGACACCAGCCTGCCATCCAGGAAGCATAATGTAAAGGCACAGAATATGTGGCAACATATAGATTAACAGAAATGAGCTGAGTATAAGAGTGAGAGCAAGACAATAGTAGGCTTGAGCTAATGGCCAAGCAGTTTAAATAATACAAGAGTCTGTGTGTTTATTTTATAAGTGGGCTATGGGACTGCAGGAGGCTTGGTGGGACACGGAGGGAAGCTCTCCAGCAATACACAAGTGCTACAGCCTTTATGGAGGTCAAAGGACAAATTCCAGAGCCTCTTTCCCCACCACTATGTGCATACATCCCAGTGGCTGAGCACAGGTTGTTAGGCTTGGTGGCAAGTGTCTTTACTCACTAAACCATCTCCTGATCCTATAAGTGAATCTTTATGCAGTTATATTCATTATGCACTCATGTGGAGGGTAGCAATCCCTGACTTCCCCTTTTTTGTCAACCATGGAATTGTGTACTGAGTGACCTATAGTTCATTAACACAGTGTCAGTGAAGAGTCATCATTAAGTTTCAGTCTATGTGTATGCCAGGATTGGAACAGTGAATAAGAGAAGACATGTGCTGACTAGTCTTTATATCAGCTTAACACAAACTAGGAACATCTTGGAGGAAGATATTTTAATCAAGAAAAGGTCTCCATTAGAAGCCTGTAAGAAAGTCTGTACGGCATTTTTTTATGAGTAATGTAGGATCAATCATCTCCATAGATACTTGTCCTGGGGACTATAAAAAAGCCAGCTGAGTAAGCCATGGAGAGCAATCCAGTAAACAGTATTCCTCTATGGCCTCTACTCAGTTTCTGCCTCCAGGTTCCTGTCTTTAGTTCATGCCCTGATTTCCTTTGATGACAGACCATGACCTGATATTTGTAAACTGTAATAAACACTTTTCTCTCCAAGTTGCTTTTGGGTAAGGTGTTTTTTCAATCACAACAGTAGTAACTAAGACAGAAAATTGGTACCAGGCCATAGGATATTGCTGTGACAGACCACATGTTTCTGACAGGATTGTGATGGCATTCGAATTTTGGACTAGAAATGGCACTGACTGCTCATAACTCAATGGACAATTCTGTTGGAGCTTGGAAGATAAGAGTATCAAGAGAAATGCAAACAGTGGTGACCTAGTTTATGAGGTTTCATAGGGAAGTTTGAGAATTCCTCAAAGACTCAATCAGGGATATTTATGAAGTATTTTGAATTAAGAACCACTACAGTGAAAACTTTGCTTTGCTGGGAAAATTGATGCTGGTAAACTGGAATTAGAGAATCAGCTGTGATCAAGAATTGGCCATCATGTCAAGTGGTAGTGGTGCATGCCTTAAATCCCACCACTTGGAAGGCAGAGCCAGGCAGACCTCTGTGAGTTCAAGGCCAGCCTGGGCTACACAGCAAGATGTAGTACAAGCACCAAAACTACACAGAGAAACTCTGTCTTAAAAAATAAAACGAAGAAGAAGAAGAAGAAGAAGAAGAAGAAGAAGAAGAAGAAGAAGAAGAAGAAGAAGAAGAAGAAAGAGAAGAAGGAGAAGAAGGAGAAGAAGAAGAAGAAGAAGAAGAAGAAGAAGAAGAAGAAGAAGAAGAAGAAGAAGAAGAAGAAGAAGAAGAAGAAGAAGAAGAAGAAGAGCAGAAGAAGCAGAAGAATCAGCAGGAGAAGGAGGAGAAGGAGGAGAAGGAGGAGAAGGAGGAGAAGAAGAAGAAGAAGAAGAAGAAGAAGAAGAAGAAGAAGAAGAAGAAGAAGAAGAAGAAGAAGAAGAAGAAGAAGAAGAAGAAGAAGAAGAAGAAGAAGAAAAGAACTAGCCAGCACCATTTAGGCAAAATCTTCTGGAAAGTATTTCCACAGAATCTGTGGTCCAGAAGGGACAGGCTACTTCTCATACTGGTTTCCAACCTTGATGGATTTGTAAAAATCATCCAAGAGGTACTGGTTCTGAAGATATGAAGGGGTCATGGAGAGAACTGAGAAAGTGGGGCTTGATGCTATGAGGCAGGCTCAGAATCCCTGAAGAGAGCCTTTGTAGAGACTGTTGTTTAAGATGCAACCCAGTTAGTGACTCCAACATTTGGGAGATGCCAAAACAGCAGCAGCCATGTGGTGGAGCTGTCCTGAGCCTAGAAAACAAGCTGAATGTGTTGCAGAAGATGTGACTAGAGAAGGGACCCAGGACTTGTGAAAGAGCCAGGAAATCATGAGTGAATCCCAGACATTGGGAACTGAGTTATTCAGTGTTGGAACTTGGTATTGCTTTGTTCAGATTGTGACTGTGCCCTGGTTCTTCCTTCTCTGAGTAAGAAAGTATTTAACTTATTTTTTTTTTAATTTTAGAAAAGCCTGCAGTTGAGTGATTTTGAACTTTTAGAGAGACTTTAGACTTTTACAAGACTTTGGAGTTTTATGGAGATTATAGATGTTTTAAAATGTTAAAATTTTTAAACGCAATGGGATTGTTAAATGTTGAGATGTTTTAGATTGTCATATTAATATAATATCTTGGGAACAACAAGAAAGCAAAGGTTATTGATTAATAAATGATGTGTTTGTGTGTCAAGTTGACAAGGGGTCAATAGTGCTGGGTAGTTTTTATGTCAACTTGACACAAGCTTCGGTCATTTGGGAAGAAGAAATCTTAATCAAGAAAAATGTCTCTTGGTAGGTAGAGCTGTAGGTGATGCTGTAGAACATTTTCTTTATTCATGATTGATGTACCCATTCACTATAGTCAGTCCTTCCCCTGGGCTGGTGATTTTGGATGCTATAAGAAAACAGGCTGAGTGAGCCATAAAGAGGAAGCCAGTAAGCAGTACTCCTCTATGGTCTCTGCAACAATTATTTTCTCCAGTTTTGTGCCTCAGTGATGGACTGTTCTCTGGAAGTGTAAGATGAAATAAACCCTTTTCTTCCAAAGTTGCTTTTTGGTCATCATGCTTTATCATAGCAACAGAAACCCTAACTGACACAACAGGCTTTCATACATGGGGTAAAACAAATCACATTCCAAGTTTGGTCCTTTGTGAGCAAATGGTGGAAGAGAACAGGTTTACAGTGTGCTTACCCTGCTCTTCCTATACCGACATATGTTCCCATGAAGAAACAGTAGTAACATGAAGAAACTCAGGCACTGGCATAAGTCTGTGACTCTGCATATATTTTTTTGCAAGATATCCAGGTTACTTAGGAGTGTGTTGAAAATGGCTGTGCACTGCTTAAAGCAACTGTAATTCTCAAGAAAGGGCTAAAGAAAAATATTTATTAGAATAAATATTTATTAGAATAACATCTGGAAGTTCCTGATTTATTTTTTCATATAGCAAAACTAATTTCTTGGTATGTCATTTTTATTCTACCAGCAAGCTAATCTGAGGAGGTAGGTGTGCAATGAAATGCTCACACCCAATGAACATCAATCTAATGAGACCATTGAGACCTTTCCCACTTCATTGCATATTATGTACCATAAAATGTTTATTTTCAGCCAGAACCACATTAATTCATTTAAAACCCAGTCTTAAAATCAGTTTTGTCTGACTTACAGATTATACTTTGCTGGGAAGCTTTTCAATACCTTTACTTTCATCTGGCATTGGTAAAACCCCAAGTTATTTGGTGCAGATATTCAATGCTTCTGTACAGTTCCTTATCATGTAGGCTAGAGGTACCCTGCTTAATAGAAAATAGTACTTAACAATGTGCTGAGACTTAGGTTCACCAAATGCATTTTTAAGAAGATAATTAAAATGCCGTTTAATTAATTTCATGTCCTATATTTCATAATGCTTCAGTTACAAATATTTGTACATGAGTAGAGAATAATTCATTGTGTTTTTAAATGTATATTAGCGAATAGACATCTTTGAGCAATTATCAAACTAGGAAAAGAATCATGAAATTATTTTGAAACTCCAGATGACACTCATGGGCAATGCTTGTTGCATAGTAAGGAGTCAAATTAAATGCAGTGGATTCTGAGACAGAAACGTATCTTTGTTTTGGTGGTGGTGGTGGTGGTGGTGGTGGTTTTGTTTTTAATCACCTACCACTTTTAAATTTAATTTATGACTGTTGTTAAAGTAGTTTATTTCCCAAATAATATGTATTTATTGATGCTGATTAAGCCAAGAACAACAACCACAAAGTCCCTCGAAATGATCCCCAGCACTGTTTCTGTTCTGTTTTCCAGCTAAACAATGACAATGTAGGATTTTCAGGCAAGAACACAACAACGTTGTCAGGAATAAAATTGCTCTTAAAACTGAAGCTAAAAGGCCTTTAGCAGAAAAATTGGGGTCAGGCCCTTTATCATGTAGCAGATAAATGCAGAATCAGTTTAATATGTTCTGTGCTTGGAGAGTTAAAAAAATAATTGATATCTGATCAATGGTGGTGTCGAGAGCACAAAGGTTTTCAGGCATTCACAGCAGGAAATCAATAGAAAATAAAGTTTCTGACTTATCAAGCATAACAAATGGCAACAAACACAATGATATCCACATGGTCATGACAGGAGTTTTGGCAGAACATGAAGTTTATTATCAAAGAATCATGTGACACATTTAATGTCACTGGTAATTTCATTTCTCCTTGGGTAATGGCTATGTGTGGGTACAGTACAGTTGAGTGACTCATTTAAATCTAAACAAGTGATTTTCTGTGTCATAACAGGACTTTCTTTTCACAGTTTACTTTTTGGAATTGCCCAATTATATGTACTGCAGAAGAATTAAGTAAAAGGACAACACGGTGAAAGCAATCAAAGGACGCACTGCAAGTAAATTCCTACCTGAAATGACAACCGTGGCGCTCTGTACTCTTCTGGTTAGTAGGAAAGGACTAGAGAATTTCAAGGCGTATTTTTTGCCAGGTGTGGTGGCACAAACCTGTAATTCCCAGCACCTAGGGAACTGAGTAAGTAAGATGGAGTTCCAGGCTTATTTGGGCAGAATAATAAAATGCTGTTAATATAGATAGATAGTTAGATAAATGACAGGCAGATGATAGATAGATAGATAGATAGATAGATAGATAGATAGATAGATAGATAGACGGATGGATGTAGATGTATATACATATATATGTATATACTTATATGTGTCTCTATACATCATTGAATCTTTTATTCTTTTATAAGGGAACTAATACTACTCATGAGGGTTTTATCACCATGTCTAAATCAATTTCCTAAAGAACCCCAACCCCTTTCAAATACCATTACATGAAAGGATAGGGTTTCAATGTATGAAGGGGCACAAGAGCTAACATTGAGTCATGGTACAGACCTCCTCCATTGATACTGTGACCTTCTTATTTACAACTGTGCTATTGGTATTTATGCAGACACCCAATTGCATTCAATAATTAAATCTTGACAACATCAATAAAGACAAGAATGATTCCACTATCCAAAGCTCCAAATTTACAAACAGCATATTAGGTAAATTTATAAAACTTAAAAGTCTTCAATTAAGGTACAAAATCATTTTGATATCATGTTGATGACTTTTACTTTTATTTCAATAATCTGATTACAGATTAGTAAATAATGAGAAAATACACATAATTAACAATTATTTTAGTTGATTAGCAAAGAATCTAAGGAGAGTATATAAAAGGCTGTGATTAAAATAAACTAATTTGCTAAGATTGAGAGGAGTTCTTTTTCTAGGTGAGATGTTAATAAATTATTTGTAATTAGGAAAAAATAAAAGTATAGTAGGAGAGACAACTCCTGAGGGTCATACTATGTATAGAGCACTGTGGAAGACTATGGAGATTTTAACATAAGGGAAGTGTGTTTTTTAATCTCCAAAAGGTGAAATCAAATTGGGAAGAGTACTCTTTTCAGAGGAGAAAGAGAACTTAAACTTGTATTTGAGGAATCATCCTCATTAATACAAAGAAGAGAACGATTACTTCCAGCTGAAGAAGGGAGACTTCAGGGAGATGAACTAAATGATGAAAGAATGAAGGATTTAACAAATGTTTTTGTCGAAACACAAGAAGACAACTCCACCTGACATCAAAGTACCACCATAGAAGGAAATTGTACTTCAGTGTAGGATTCTCACTTCTATGTGTTTTTTCTAACTTGGGCAAGAAAAAAGGCAAAAAAGAAAAGTTTGAACATAAAGGAACTAAGGGTACAACTATTTTTCCTTTTAAGCTTTATTGTTCAAAACCAGCTCAATAAAATTCTTCCCCTCAGGAAATACTTTCACTTAAGTCCAATTGAAAGTTGGCACAGTTAATAGCTTAAAATTAATAAGAATCTCCACAGCCTCAAAATACTGGGTATGAGAGCTGACTGAAAACCCACATGAAGGTCTGACCCAGCTTCCACGGGCCTCACAAGGTTCTCACAGTGAATGGCCCCCTTCTGAAATTTCTTGACATGTTCGGCCCTTGGATATGCATACACATTTTTACTCCAAAGATGAGAACTTTGGCTCTCTGTCCAACTTCTCAGGGCTTTTACTTTCCCTCAACGTGAAGTAAAAAGTGTTTTTTTGTTGTTTGTTTGTTTTGATTTTCCAAGACAAAGTTTTTCTTTGTAGCTTGGCTGTCCTTGCATTTGCCTTGTAGACCAGGCTGGCCTTGAGCTCAGAGATCTGCCTGCCTCTGCCTCCCAAGTAAAGGGATTAACAGTGTGCACTGAAACACCCAGCCCCAAGAAGTTCATTATTTCTGGTAAATATCTTTGATCAAGAAATCAGTGATTTTTGGATGATTTTTCCATTACTTTATACAGAAGACAGGACATTAAATAGCATTCTTATTTGTAGGATTTAGAATATATACATACACACTCTTCAGGAAGGCAGGTACCAATCACTTGGCCCCTGCGTTATTAGCTCTTTTCTTTTCAAAAATAATGAAAAAAGTGTAACAAAAATAAAATTTCTTAAACTAAAAAATGTATAAATTAAATGTTTTTATCTTCTGAACTCTTTTGCCTGAAGATTATTTGATCCCATACTATTCTTGAACCTCATCTCTCCCTAAACCTAACAAGAATCATATACAATATCAAGGGCATTACTGTCCTTACAGAAAATCTAACTTGGAAGTTTGATCAAATATTATTTCTTTGAAAACTAGACTACCAAATCCACTAAATTAGGTTCTGCAACACTAGAAATACATAGAGATGGTGATAAACCTCTACCCAATTTGGTGGTTTTAAGAAAATTGCAACTTTTTAGGCCCTTTATATAAATAATATTTTCATATATTATATTCAAAATTTGTTCCTGCTATATTCTATTATCACACTCCTGTGGTAGAGGATGCCAACCAAACAAAACTCGAAACATCCTAAAGGTCATGGCCATAGAAAAAGCAGTTAGTTTTCGTTCTTTTTATTAATATTATTATTATTTAATTTTATAATTTAATTTTATATATCCCGGCCCTCCCTCCTCCTGCCCTCCTCCCCCCAACCCACCCCCTATTCCCATCTCCTCCAGGGCAAGAACTCCCCTGGGGATTCAGCTCAGCCTGGTAGATTCAGTCCAGGCAGGTCCAGTCCTCTCCTCCCTTCACCCAGGCTGAGTATAGGCCCCAGGCTCCATAAAGCCAACTCATGCACTAAGGACAGGTCCAGGTCCCACATCCTGGGTGGCTCCCAAACAGTTCAAGCTAATCAACTGTCTCACTTACCCAGAGAGCCTGATCCAGTTGGGGGCTCCTCAGCTATTGCTTCATAGTTCATGTGTTTCCACTAGTTTGGCTCTTTGTCCCTGTGCTTTTTCCAATCTTGGTCTCAACATCTCTTCCCTCATACAATCCTTCCTCTTTCTCGCCAATTGGACTCCTGGAGCTCCACCTGGGGCCTGGCCATGGATCTCTGTATCTGCTTCTATGAGTCATTAGATGAGAGTTCTAGCACGACAGTTAGTGTGTTTGGCCATCCAATCACCAGAGCAGGTCAGTTTGGGCTTTCTCTTGACCATTGCCAGTAGTCTATTGTGGAGGTATCTTTGTGGATTTCTGGGGACCTCTCCAGTACTTTACTTCTTCCTATTCCCATGGGGTCTTCATTTATCATGGCTTCTCCTTCCTTGTTCTCCCTCTCTGTTCTCGATCCAGCTGGGATCTCCCACTCCTCTAAACTCTCTTTTCCCTGACCCTTGTCCTTCATTACCCACCCCCTCAAGTCCTGTTTGCTCATGTAGATGTCATTCATTTCCCTGTCATTAGGCAATCCCTGTGTCTTTCTTAGGGTCTTCTTTACTAGGTAGACTCCCTGTAGTTGTGAGTAGCACTCTAGTCATCCTTTGAGTAACCACAGTCATGACATGGAAGCAAGAAGCCAAGGACAAAAATCTACAAGGGACCAAAATATACAGCAGTAATGTTAATTTTTTTTTATTTAAAAATTTGAAAGCTTTTTGTTTTGTCTTGTTTGAGCAGCAGTACTCAACAATGTAACATCTAGAAGCTTAATTAAATGAATTTATCATGTAGAGTGCTAATTGGTAACACTCAGTACATAGTAAACCCTTAATTTTTCACCAGAATATTCCACAAGCATATGTAGGCAGTAAGGAGCACACACACACACACACACACACACACACACACAAAAAAAAAAAAAAAAAAAAAAAAAAAAAAAAAAAACACCTTAATACAGAAAAAAAGCCAGACCAAAGACACGTTTATTTTTTACTTAACCATTGCTACATGGTCACGATTCAGGATGAAAACATATATAAAATAAAACATCCCTCAAGTATACAAAAAGTAAAGGATTTTGTGTGCTATCAAAAGCACATATATTGGTTAACAGAGGAAGTTTATGAAGCATAGTTTGATAAGACAACCTACATAAGGATGGACCTTAGAGGAAGAAGCTAAGGAATGAACAGCATGTCTATAGTAGATTCCAGGGAGGAATCTTTACAAAACGAAATGGTATGAACACAGGTGTGTAGGAAAGAAAGATATACTATGTAATCAGTAAAAACCCAGGATACTGGCCATGCACAAATTATAACAACAGTGATCATAGTAAATAAGCACAAAAATAACATTAGGAGATACCAGTGTGTAAACAAAGATCATTTTAAATAACAACATATATTTGTTCATTCTTAGACAAAAATATTCATTATCCTCACTTTGTTATTTTATTCTTTGCAGCAAAATAAAAACAATAATTATCACAATCCAATTATACAGTAAGATAATTTTTAAAGCAGAATTCATTGTGCTTGAATGGGATTATATTTGACAAGATAAACAATAAAATTAAAAAACAAAGACAAATTACAAGAGTCAAGAAACAAAACCTATGCAGATAATTTTTTAGCCTTGTTTACTCCTGCCATTTACAGAAATAATAAAAAGCAGGTAAATTTTTAATGAAAGAAAACAGAAGACAAATATAACATATACTAAGAAAACCTGAAAAATATAAATTTTCAATTTTAAAACATTCCCTACTTTCTGCTGTAAAGGTGTGCTGTAGATAAAAGGGAGAGCAGTTTTTTCCTGGTCACAATACACAACCAGAACAAAAACCCAAACTTTTTCATACATTTTCAGTTCTCTATTTTTCCTTACATGACAGTTATTGGGAACTATTTTGTTCTCTCTCTGACTTTCTGAAGCTTTTGTGATTTAAAATGAGGGATTTCTATGGCCACAGACAAAACGGATGTGAAAAATGCTGGATAAACATGTATAAACTTATTTTATCCTCCAAGAAAACACCCATCCTGTCAATCGTGAACTAAGCCTAAAGAAACACAAAGAGGAAAAAAAATCACTGATCTTTATGAGGTTTTTTTCACATCTTATTCCTGACTTGTTATAAGACAAAGTCAGTTCTACACTTATGAGAATTCCAAGTGGCCCTGTTCTGTGTCCTTGTTCACAAAGTTAAAATGTTGCACTTTGCAGGATGAGCTTCTACTGAAGACAATATGGAAAGTTATATTCTCTGCTTAAACATATCCTTCCTATCCTCAAGTGACCTTTATCGCACCAGTTCCACTATACTGGCCTTCACAGCCTTTGGGCAAGAGTTATGGAAGGCTCCAGAACACCCTATTCTGTTTTTCCTGCTCAGGAAGTCTGTACCAAGTCATGCTGTCTTTAATGTGCATCTAGAAATTCCACAGAGAGCTACATTTAAAGCTAGACCTTCCAGAACTGCCTGTTCTACTGCCTCTCTCCATCACTGCAACTTCTCCCCACAATGTCACAGTAGGTGACCAAGCAACCAGCATTCCCTCACATTAAAACACCATCAGCCTCACTCTGATAACCACTAAAAGACTAATTCCAAGAAAAATATTTAGTTAGTGTTTATTGAACACAACTCCCCAAAGATCTATAAGACTAATTCTGACCACTTGTATTTCAGATAATAACAGAAGCTCAAGTCTCCCTCATTCCACTCTGTGGCAATTACTATATACCCCACCAAGCTGTGTCACAGTTAACCATGCTGTGATGACTATTCTTGGTTGTCGACTTGACTATATCTGGAATGAACTATAATCCAAAAATGGAAGGCACACTTGTGATCCAGACCTTGAAGCAAGAGAGAACAAGACAACATGAATTTGATCTGGATCTTGAGGCTGGATGACACACACCTTTAATCTAGACCTTGAGGTTGGAAGGTACACCTTTTATCTGGGCCACGTTTTCTGCTGGAAGGACAATAGAAGAAAGAAGAGGGTGTATTCCTTCTTTGCCTGCTTGCCCTCACCCTGTCAGGACATCCATTTCTTCACTGGCATTGGAGTCTACATCTTTGAGATTCCAACATATACAGAGACCAAATGAAACAGCCAGCCTCATGGAACTGAGTAACTACTAGATTCTTGGACATTTTATTCACAACTAGCCATTGTTGAACTATAGTCTGTAAGTCATTCCAATAAATTCCTATAGATGATAGATAGATAGATAGATAGATAGATAGATAGATAGATAGATAGACAGACAGATAGAAATACAGATTTGGTTTGGTTTGGTTTGGTTTGGTTTGGTTTGGTTTGGTTTGGTTTGGTTTTCAAGACAGGGTTTCTCTATGTAGCTTTGCGCCTTTCCTGGAACTCACTTGGTAGCCCAGGCTGGCCTCAAACTCACAGAGATCCGCCTGGCTCTGTCTTCTGAGTGCTGGGATTAAAGGCGTGCGCCACCACCGCCCAGCCAGATATATATATTCATTCTTTAAGTTCTGTTACTTTAGAAAACCCTGACTAATACACAAGACTTCTTGAAACATCTTTTCTCTCCTCACACACATCAACCTCCCAGATCCTAAAAGGTCACTTTCTACACTTCCTCTTCACAGCCAATGTTTCTTCCTGTCCAGTTCTTTAGAATTGAAATGGTTCTTTTTCAACACTTGAGACTTTGCTTTGTTTATTTGGGCTCCAGAGTTGATCTTGCTCAGTTTCACACCGTGAATGTAAAGATGAATATCAAATTTTCAAACTCTACCCATTGACCAAGATTTGTCTATCCACTTTTCTGAACAACATGGTCACTTCAATGTCTAATTATATAAGAGGACTCTTAATTTATTCATTTGTAAAAAAAGTGTTCTACACCTCCCAGATTCTCATTCATTTCAGTAAGTGGTACCACTATTACTTAGGCCAATAATAAAACATTTTATAAAAAATTCATTCCTATTTTCAAATATCAAATTTGTTATCAAATGAAGCCAGGTGTATCTTCAACATGTTGACTGAATCAAGCAATAATGCTCACATCCACAATGACTGCTCAAGCTCAAGCCAGCATCACCTCCTTTGAGAGTCGCTAGAACAACTAGGTCCAGTTATTCACTCTCCACCCATTTCCATCTGTTCCTACATGTCTTTGCCATGTTAACACCTGTTGGCATCAATTCTTTTTTGTGCTATGTATTTAATTTTCCAAAATGGACAAACAATTGACAATTTTCTTCAGAGTGTGTTGTGAGAGAAAAGAAACATGTTTCTTATTTTTATTATTATTTTCTACGCACAGGTGTTTTGTTTGTGTATGTGCCACCTGTATGCCTGGTACTGGAAGAAGCCAGGAAAGTGTATCAGATCCCCTGGAACTGGAGTTACAATTCTGAGCCATCATGTGGGTGTTGGAAATGGAACCCAGGTCCTCTGAAAGAGCAGCCGGTGCTCTTAATCTCGGAGCCATCATTTCAGCCACAGAAACAAGTGTCTTGTAATTTCTTGCCTACCAAGTGCATGCCACATCCTCTTTGTCCATAAAAATAAAACTCAGTTTAAAAAAATTGATGCTCTGGTGGTGTCCATGATCTCTTAGGTTTATAAAATAATGTCATTTCTTTGATTTTCATTCTTCCTTCCTTCCTTCCTTGTGTCTCTGCTCTCAGTATGCATATTAACTTCTTTTTGTGGTTATTGTTAGCCTATCAAAAGTATTTTTCTTTTCTTCATTTTTTGAGTTTTGAAAATACATTTTTCCCTTTTAAAAAAAATATATTCTTCACTCATACAATACATCTCAACTGCAGCCTCCCCTTCTTCCCATCTCTCTCACTTCTCCTTTCCCCCAATCCACTGCTCCTCCATTTCCCTTCAGAGAAGAACAGGCTTCCCAGAGATATTAACCTAACACAGCATAACAAGGTGCAGTAAGACTAGGCATAAACTCTCATATCAAGGCTGGAGGAAGCAACCCAGTGGGAGAAAGAGTCCCAGGAGCAGATGAAAGCATCAGAGACACACGAATGCATCTGACCTCACCTGCACATGAACTTCTAACCTAATGCCTTTTTCTTCTCTAAACATTTCTTACTCTCTTCTTCAGCTTTGAGAAATACCACGTCCTTCCTCCTTCGCCCACCACTCATTCCTCAGCAAGCACGTTTCCTCTTTAAAAATAAATCCTGTCAGTTGAACTCCCCTTCGTTGGAAAACTAAAGAGGACTTGAAATTTAGAATGATTTTAGGGTTAGAGAGTGTGCTTAATATGTGTTGCAGTTTTCCATTTTGGAATTCTATTACTAATGTTTTGTAGAAGTATATATTTTCAAATAACACTCATTAGAAAAATGAATTTATTTTTATCTCAATATCTGTCCTAAACTCCCTAAATGTATTCCCTGTGTCTGGAACAGTTGCTGTTAATTGTGCTCCATCCATCCCTAAGGATGGCTTCCTCTAATGCCCCATTTCTGATCAGTAATTTTTCCATTTCAGCACTTCTTACAACTTCCCATTTCTTCCCATTGCTGTTCAGGCTCTTATCGTCTCTAAATCAAATTCCTTCAGTAGAATTATAACTGGTCTCTAGGTTTCAAATGCTTCTCCTTATTCTTGATCTTGCTCACTATTGACAGATTAATCTTCCTAAAAGTCCTACATCACACATTTAGTCATGTTATCTCTCTGGTCAAAACTCTTTAATAGGAGAGAAGATGGAAAGATGAAAATAGATTGCCTTCTTGGGGAACAGATTTCGGAGCAAAAAGGGCTTTATATTTATTTTTGTATCTTATTTTATTTCACAATGATTTAATAATTGTCATTTGTAATTATTATGACCAAATTAATTACAATTAAATTGAACTCTGTAACAAGGTTTCCACATTTTATGTACTACTTATTCCACTGTCCTATGAAACAAAATTTCTACTTTTTCTCTATTGTCTCTAATTTTATACTATTAAAATTAGCCTACATTCCAGTCTTTTATTAGCTTCTTGATTATATGAACAACAACTAATTATAGTTTGTACTAAATCTTGTTTTCCACTGAAATTTCTGATTTATCCTTTTCCTCATGTTAAAGAAAAATATATTCTTAACAAGACCTTTTCCCTTTGCAATAGAAATCACAAAGCTTAAAAACACAAAATAAGTCTTGACTAGATATTTATGACTCCATTAGGCTAACAATGAAGTAGGCCACAGCTATTTTCTTGTGGGATAATTTTTGCTTTGCTTCAAAATTAAAAGCAAAATCAGAGATGAGTAACCATTGGAGACACTGCAAAAGAATCCCTGTTGCAATGGCTTAATCTAGTACTGAGAGCTTAGCTTAAATGTGACCCATTCAGGAAGGATACTCACTAGTTGGGTATAAGCATCACTCTTTTCTAGTCGAGATAACTTGCTGGGTGCCACTCTCAGCATCTGGTTCTTCAACATGACTTCAAGGTACAGAGAGTATGGGCAGCTCCATAAGTGTCCCTTCATTAGATTTCATGTCAGTGTGCAACCTTCAGAGGTGAACATTTGCTTGATTCCTATCATTGTGCCACCTGAAAAAGAAAAATGCATGAGCAATGCCATTAATGACTTTTTAATGAAGGAGTAAATCGCTGTGTCACACAGTACATGAAATGAGCCAGCTTAACCACAGACTAAGCAAAACAGAAATAAAAATCTTGTAAACATATACATAACTTGGACAACGTTTTTCTTTTCCCTTCATCACAGAGGACAGAATGAAACTGACTCAGAGAAAACAAACGAACATATCCAGCTTCTTGAGCAGATTAACTGATATTTTTACTTCATGTTTGATCCAAGTTTCACTGCAGTCAGGCAAAGATCTGATTACTCAATTTATCATTTGATGGTCTTTACAAAAGCTGAAAATTACCCTCTCCCTAAGTCTTATGTTAGTTGGCAATAAGCACAGAAATGCTGGCCAAGAGTTTACTTACATAATGCTGGTAAAGTGCCAAAACATACACAATAGCTCTTTTGGCCTCCGCTTTGCACCACAGCTGATGACACAGGAGAGATGTAGCAACACAGTCCCCACTTTAGCTTCCAGCTGCTGCTTCTGTGAGTTTCCCTGGTAAACTACACAGGCACCAACAACAACAGCAGTCACACACTAACAGACTGCCTATTCACAGGCATGTGCTCAACCTGAGGAAGATTTCAGCATGGTGGACAAGTAACTTAGTAATTGAGAAAGTTACTGTTAAAATATTTTAAAAGATAGAGGAAAGGGGAAATTACATAGGAAGTTACTTTATTTTAAAAAATTAGACACAATAAATAAGGATATATAAAGAAGGTATTGAGAATTTCCCTTTTCCTCTTTCTCTCCATATTGACACTAGACTCAACTACAAAAATTTCTAAAAGAAAGATTCCTTTTGACTCTGTTTACTATAACTCAATCTCTTAAACATATACATGAAACATTATGTCTTTAAATTCTTGGTCTTTTGGTTCTAAATCAAGTGCTGCTGACAGCCCCAGCTACCACTGCTTACTGCAGCACTTAACATCAATCACACATCATTGATACTACTTACTTATATTGTCAGTTCCCACCTTCTGGCTTTATCCAAATAATTCTGTAACCAGGATGAATCCTGTGGTGGTTGGTGTTGTCAACTTGCTGGAATCTAGAATCATTTGGGATGTGGGTCTCTGGGCATGTCAAGAAGGCTGGTGTTTTGCTTGTATTAATTAATGTGGGAAGACCTTTCTTGACTATGCAATGTATTCATCCACTCTAAGCTCCTACTCCTTTGACTCCCTTAAACTATGAGCCAGAACAAACCCTTTCTCCCTTAAGTTGCCTTTTCATTCCTATTACAGCAATAGTTAAAGAAACAAGACAACTCCTATCCACATGTCTTTGTGGCACCAGTGAGTATCTATAAAGAATTGTTTAGTAAAGTGTCTGGAATGGTGATTGGCTAATTTTTCTTTCTTCTGAATGCTGGTTCTCCCTCCTAATTGCTTCAGTTTATGCTGTATTTCAACACTTTTCTTAACAGTGTCATCTTCCATACCTCTCGTGATTTTTTGACATCGTTTTCTATCTAGAATGACAAAATTGGGCTTTAAGAAATTTTTATTTACTGATAGGATGACACATCCTTCTGGCAGTGGGAGGCCTGTGTTAAGAATTTAAGAAAACACCACATACAACACTCTGGAAACAACTATACAGAAGGAGGCTGCATCTTATTCTTTATTGAGAAGGTTGATGTGCTACCAACATCTTGAAAAGTTTTCACATTTGCAAGTAGAATGACTCTTTGACATAATCATTTCATCATCACTTGGTTTCTATTGAAATCTGCTTATAAGATGGTAAACTGTTTTTATACAAAATTATTTTACTGTCATTACCCAAAGCATGTCACATTAACATTTGTTAAACAAATCAAGTGAAATCTGTAACTTTGAGCCCTTGTGTCAAAGCAAATGATACTCTAATGCAAATTGAGTGCCTTGGCATGCTGAGTGCTTTGAGCTGAGGGTCATTAGAGCAACTTCAAATGACTTCCATATGGCCTGATTTTTCTTCTCTTATGCCCATTTTTCTCTTGCCAGAACAATTCCTAGATGTTAGGTGTAGTAGGACAGGCCCATAGGGTTGAGGAAATTGGATCAGACCAGTTGCCAAGGCATACACATAACACACTCCTTAAGAGTGTGTCTGAAGTCTGTCTGAGGGCCTAGCAACAGGAACTGTCAGAGTTCCTGATCATGCCCAGCAAGTGAGAGACAACCACACAGACTGGGTGCTGGGAGGAGGGTATATAAGGTCTTCTGTGTTATTTAATAAATGAGTTCCTCATTTGCCTTCAATGGACTCCCAGTGTCTGTGTTGTTGATGCCACACCTTCTCATTCCCACCCCACCCCCCCGCCCAAAGGAGCCATTAGGATCCAAGCTACAGTCAGGATTCCTCTTCTTCAGTATGCATTATGACACTGATGAATGTGCCAGAGTGGATGGGAAAAAGCCTCTGAGATCTCAGCTCTACACTGCGGCTGAATGTAATAACAACTAGTGAAAAGAGAGGCTATGAATTTGGAGGAGAGCTGGGAGGGATATGTAAGAGTGTTTTGGGGAAGGAAAGGGACAGGAGAAATGCTGTAATTATACTTTAATCCAAAAAGAAAATAAAGCAGCTTTTACTTTCTATCCTCCCTTGCCACTTTCTGGGTATGATCTGGCCATAAAAAAAAATTTCAAACCTACTTTGTCAAAGAATCCTATTGCAGAAATCTCTTCCCTCATATTCAAGAAGGAGGAAGACTCTACACAAGGACCTCAAGAAGAATATGAACAAAGAGCCTAGATGTTTTTCCCTCTCAGTCTCTTGTTGTTAAGTCATGACCTCTGTCTGATCACATTTCTAAAATGGCATCCATTGTTTATCAAAGATAAACAGAACAAAGAATATCTCTTTCCTAGGTCGGATAGTCTTCACTATTGAATGTTCCCATGTCACATAAAACATGGATGAAATGCATTATTCATGCCTTTCTTTTAGGCATGACCCATGGGATACAGAAGCAAGGCCTCATGACTTGCTGCTCCCACTGCCATCCTACATCCTTGCACAAACCAATATCAATGTTACCTGCATCCAAATCTATGTAAATCCCAGGAATAGTTTATCCCAGATGCTCTTTAATCTTTCCAGCGTTCACATAATCAGAAATGGATTACAAGAACCCTCAGATTCTATTACTTGAATTCAGAAAATTATTGCCAGTATTTTGTTTTGCTCTGTAATTTCTAAACTCTAACAAGTTATGATGGTATGTTCCCCACTTTATTAGAATTTTGGCTCTCATGAGCAAAAAAGATAACAAATCAAATTTAAATCTGTCATCTGAAAAGTATATATAGAATCTATTGTTATGTTTATAAGTTTACTTCCAAAGACATTTAACTAATTTTAAACCAATTAAAAAAAACTTCATGAATCAATAAGTAGATGAAATATGTCAACAGTGTTAGTCTTATTTATATTTAGTTATGCAACTCTAGTTGCTCAATGTATGTGTACATAGTCTCTGAAATTTCAGGATTACAAATTTCCAGCTTAATCTCAAGATTAAGCTCTGAACTTAGTTAATTAAAGTCATTGTGACCTAATTGCCTTGTCTTCCCTTCCCTTCCAACTCTGTAAGGCTGCTCTCTATTCCAGGAGGATGTTCCTACTCAAATACAGAGAAAAATGCTTTTTTAAATTTCAATTGTCAATATAGAAAGTGAGCTATGATTAAGGTTCATGCCAGATGTACATCTACAGTGCTTTTAAGTACCTTTAACAACACCATTTCAAACCCTAATCGCTTTTGATTTGTACTGCATCAAAAATCTCCTGTCTAAACCTGACCCTTGTCTCCTTTTTCTCTTACTCCAATTGATCAAATTTGGTTCAGTCCAGCTGAAACATATCAATTATTAAGAGCTGATGGGTGCACACTCGCTAGACTGCTTCTTCCTGGATACAGTGCTGCTTCTATGGTGACCCTACTCAAATGCTCTGTGGAAACTCATTTCTAGTGAAGACAGAGAGAAATACCTCATATTCTAGCTGCACATTTCTTATCTGAATAACTGTATTGAACTTATTTGATTCACATTTTCTTTAAAAGAAATCTTATGTTTGGCAGCAGATAGTCATAAATTGCAAGTACCAACTCATCATCTCTTTTATGATTTATCCATCAACTGTCCTTACTCATCATTTTGCATTTTATAAAGTTCTATGTATGCTTCCTCGACAT
This sequence comes from Onychomys torridus, assembly GCF_903995425.1. Taxonomy (NCBI): domain Eukaryota; kingdom Metazoa; phylum Chordata; class Mammalia; order Rodentia; family Cricetidae; genus Onychomys; species Onychomys torridus. The sequence goes on from NC_050446.1 coordinate 59,786,012, forward strand.
GTATGAGACTGATTAGAGATGAATTAAACGTTGCTAATCCAAGGCTTGGACTGGCTGCTGTCCGCTGATGTTTAGTGACTTAATTATGTTAGACAAACTAAATTGTTTCAAATGAACCTTCACAAAGGTCCTTAATAAAATAAAGCAGTGATTTTATTTTGTGTTATCTGCTTGCTGCCAGAAAGCTCTCTTGGGGTTTCTGCAGTTTGCCTTTCTCTCCTATTAGCTAGCAAGCACAATCTACTGAGCCTGTGAACCTTGCAGGAGCTTACGCCGAAAATATTTCTTTCTTTGACAGGCACTGTGGTAAGATTTGGAGCTGCTGTGTAAGCAGCAAGATTTAGTGGTTTTCTCTTAAGGGAGCTGGTTACAGAAGTGCCTTAGAATGCCGCAGGAAAGAAAGAAGAACTTTCATACTGATAGTGTGTGGAGGGGATAACTTTATATACAATCCTACGTTGAGTGGATATTTGAAATAGAGAGGCAGTTTTCACAGCAGAATTTAAAATGTCAGCAAATTCATAGAGGCCTTGCCTTCAACTGCAGGCAGTAAAAGGTATTAAATTTTAAAATAAGAGGTTCCATTATTTCTTCACTTTGCTCTGTGCATGCCAGAAGTTCAGCAGGAGTGGGGAAGCTCGGTCTGTTATCTCTAAGATGTCCCATATTAGCCATGATTTCCTCAGAATGAGGACCTCCACCTTGCACCTGTGATGAAAGGCTGATGTGCACAAAATAGTTCTCATGCCCACAGCAGTCGGACAAGAAGGTCAAATCAGTAAAAAATATAATGGGATAATTCAGTTACTACACTTCTGAGCAAGGTATGCACTGTGTAGCAGCTAGAGTGGGGACCTCTGTGGAAAGGGGTGAAACAAAAGGGGTTCTCTGTGGGAAGAACTCTGTGGGACAGGGGAAGCTTTCCTGACTTTTTGTTGCTATTCTTAGAGGTCCCTTGGCATGAAGCCTGAGCTCAGCAGAACTGGTCTATTGTACAGAATGATTTCTTTCTCCTCCTGTGCACATTCCCACAAGAAAACATCAGCACACCAACAATATAGAACTCTTGTCTTTCAAAACTGTTCTATCTCCAAAACTCGTCTTGCTTATCAAATACCAAGCCGCAGTGGGACTTCTTGGTGTTTTAGTTATTTTACTTTGCTAGAGCATGATGAAGCTGACACATCCAAAATACAGGAGGAAAAGGCAGCATTTCAATTACTCTTATTAGAATGCTTTGACTTTGCAATACACACCTTAGCTTCTAACTGGTGTATATGTATCAAAAATATATCTCTAGATCTGTCTTTACATATTTCAGCTGGACAATGTCAGAAAGCATGAAAAATACACTTTAAATGTAAAACATTAAAAATTTGAATTGGAGCTGACAAGGAGGAGCATCAGGCAAAGACTCTTGCTGCATAAGCCTGATGATCTTAAATAATCCCCAGAATCAAGTGAAGGATGAAGGAAAGAACGGTGCCCACAAAATTAACCTGTGCCCTCCACACAGATGTCATGCCACACACACACACACACACACACACACACACACACACACACACATTCACACACACACACACACACACACACAAAATGTCACACACACACACACATCCCATCACATACACACAAACATCACATACATATACACACAAGCATCTCTCTCTCTCTCTCTCTCTCTCTCTCTCTCTCTCTCTCTCTCTCACACACACACACACACACACACACACACAAAGTCATGTACACACATTTTAATCATCTAAATAAGCAATTTTATTATATTCTTCACTAGAAAAAAAGAAAACACAATGTAAATATCCTTTATTCCACACACAAGTAAAGTAGAACACAATGAGAAAATAAACAGCTTCCTTCCAGCAAGCTTGGGGAAATATTAACAAAGAACTCCCAGAAATTTAAGCCTTAATAGCACTCAGAAGAGGTCTAGGGGGAATTCATAATTAGGCCCTTGGGGAAACATAAGAAGGAAATATAGAGCTGAAGAGGTATAAAGAAAAGTCTGTTAAAAAATTACTCTGGAAAATAAGGGACCTAGTTTCATTTTTAAAATATGAACTCTCCAAAAACCATACCTGATGCAGAATCTTTGAATGCCCAACATAAAATGCAACAGACTTAGCAGGCAAACAAATAACAACAGCAACAACAAGAACTCCCACAGCCACCTCAATACCAGGACTAACGGTCAACTTACAGCAATCATGTACTACATGTACTAATGTGTGTTAAAATGTGCTAGGAATCAATCATAGTCCTCAGACTTTGAGCAAAGCATCAACATTAGGAATACATGGCTTTGGTTCTCTCGATTTTCTGGGCAAATAAACACAAAAACTCTGTAAGTCATAAAATGGCCATCATTTTTATTTCTCTCAAGCAGTTTGGGAACTTATCTTCTGCCTCCTTTGTAGTTATTTTCATTCTCCTGTAAGTTTTCTTTCTTTTTTCTTTTTTCCTGAGACAAAGATTCCTAGAAAAGGATAATTAGAAAAGTACAGAAGGAAGGGAATGGTGTTAAGAGGTCATCTGATTAACACACTCTTTTAAAAATTAATTAAATTTGTTTTTGACAATTTCACATATGTACATAGCCCATAGTGACCACTTTCACCCCAACCCCTCACCCGTTTCCCTGCTATTGCTGTCTACTCCCTGTCTTCCCTAAAGGTTTGTTTGTTTGTTTGTTGTTGTTTTTTTTTTTTTAATCCATGCTTACTCCTGTTGTTTTGTGTCACTGAATTTAATCAGAGTCACGCATGTGAACATGGGCTTGGGGCTTTCTGTTGGACCCTGATAGACCCAGCAGTAGATACAAAACTGGAGACAGCCAGGCAGTGGTGGTGCACGCCCTTAATCCCAGCATTTGGGAGGCAGAGCCAGGCAGATCTCTGTGAGTTCAAGGCCAGCCTGATCTACAGAGCAAGATCCAGGACAGGTACCAGTGAGACCTAGGACAAGTTTCAAGAAACCCTGTTTAGGAAAAACAACAAACAAACAAACAAAAAAACCCCTGGAGACAATGATTTCTCTTCCCCAAGAAATAAGTAGCCAATAGTTCAATAATAAAGCTAACTAGAAAGTAGAAAGTCAATGAATTCATTATATTTTGAAGACTATAATTTTTTCATGTACCTTTTCCTATGTGAGCACCGTAAGCCCAATCGATAGACTTGGCAGTCCATGCATCTTACAACACTAGTTCTACAATTCTTACATTGGACTAAAAGCAATATTCCTCTTTGTTTGATTGGGTTTTTGATTATTTTTTTTGTTTTGTTGTGTTTTACTATCATTCAAGAAGACCCAATCCTTACTTAAGTCAACAATAACATGATTAAGCATTCAGTATTTTTGTCAATGTTTCATCAGCAGATCCTTATCTTTTGAGCATGAGAATGAATGATGGACAATATCAAAATCAATAAAAATAGTAAAAAAATTAATAAACAATAAAAAATAAGAAAAATTTAGTTCTTTCAAAGCTTTGTTTGTGAATACCAAAACTACATATATGGTACAAAAATGAAACAAGTGTCACATTTTGCATGGAAGATTCTTGGTGAATGGTGTTGAATCTTTCATTCACTGCAAACACTACCATAATGCAGGTATCAGAAAGCAACTGTTTCAATTCTAAACATATGGAAAAGTATAGTATATTTGTTTACATTAATACTAGCTAGTCCAAAATATGATCTATTAAATATCTCCCTAGAAAATAGCTTAAAATAAAGGCAATTGTAATTACAACTTCTTAGCTCTAGCTGGTTTATTGTATATAATATAGAGGCTTACAAAATATTACCCTACAACCAGCACCCCAGAATTTTCAATGAATATAAAATCACACACACAACCAACACACATACATATATATACTAATACCCAACACATACACGTGTGCATCTACAGGAAAAAATTTTTTACAGCAAAGAGTTTGAAACTTTTGCCTTGAGGCTTATAGGAAATGATGAAAGAATTGAAACCTTGGAGAAAAAGCCAACAATTCCCACTGATACCTTCTGGCTCCCAGTTCTCCTTTTCTTTCTTTCTTTTTTTTTAATTTATTTTTTCCAGTCCAATCACAGTTTCCTCTCTCCCTCTCCTCTCCTCCCAGTCCCTCCTCCCAACCTCTCCTCTTCTCTCCAGTCTACTCCTTCTCCTATCTCTTCTGAAAAGGGCAGGCCTCCCATGGATATCAGCCAGCCATGGCATATCAAGTTTCAGTAAATCTGGGCACCTCCTCTCCTTTTAAGGATGGATTAATCAACAACCCAGTAAGAGGAAAGATTCCCAAAGCAGGTAACAGAGTCATAGACAGCCCCTGCTCCCACTGTTAAGGGTCCCACAAGAAGACCAAGCTGCATATGTATGCAAAGGGCCTAAGTCAGTCCCATGCAGACTCTCTGGTTGGTTGTTCAGTATCTATGAGGCACTGATTGCCACAGCCATATCTGATGGGAACAGCAAAAGTCATAAGGCCAGCACAGCTATTTGACAAGGATCCAGCAAGCTGAGCTACATGATGCCTGCCATACCACCTTTGGTTTTCATCTCTACCTGCTGCATACTTAGGAGACTTTTAATATTTGCACAATTTAGGGAATATTGGATTGATGGAAATTTTCTTATGAATCATTGATGCCTTCTCCCAGGAGCACTGTTTCTAAATTTCCCCCAGGAAAATCCTGAACATACTACCCCTCCTGCTTTTAGAGAGATATCCTTATCCACTTGAAGGTCTTCTTTATACGATGGAGGTTGTGACACATGAAAGGAAGCCAGAGATTTCTTTATGAGGCTATGAGTCATTGTTGAAACATCTGTCCCTGTACTTAAGCAGGAACAAGATATTCAAAACAAAGTAAACTTGAAAAGGTCAACAAGATTTGGTGGACTAGAGGAGTTGATCACAGTTCAGATCACAAGCCTCTCCCCACTATACACTCAGGCAATTACGTGACATATACAGCAACAAGGTTAGTTTAGCTGAAGTTACCTCTTTCCTACATAGAGACTTATATTGATGAGCAAAGTATGAAATAGAAAGATGATAAAAGAATGAGATGTCTGGAACTCCCTTTCTTAGAAAATTAGTACATGCAGTCACTGTAATGTCTTAGGACCAAAGAACAACAAAATTCCAGGATTAGACATATAAACAAATCCTATGAAAATATAAAATATAAACATTGTATTATGCCAGAATTTGAATAATAACTGAAGCAGCTTTGGCCTGAGGATTTTTCCGTTGCACTCTGACCTTTAAGAGTTAATAATACACTGCTTGGGACACAGCAATATATCCAGGCTGGCTTGAAGATTTTGTTTTGGTCTAGCATCCTTGAAGCAACCAAAGCTACCAGCCTGAGAACAGGCTGTCACATGCCTCTAGATTCTTACAAAATGGGTTATGGGTTAATGAATAAAAAATGATAACTCTGTTCATCAATGTTGTCAAAACTTGAGGCAAATGATTAGAAATGATAATTCTGTCATAGTTTATTAATAATGACTAAAAGATGAGCAAGAAAAGGTGAAACACATGTCCAAAACCAAAAATGATATTATCTGTGTTTTGGAACAATATGAACCTATCCCTGCTTACTAAGTGTTGTATAAATATAAAAGCACTCTGGTGGCTAATGAGTAAGTCTGCAAGATTTTCCTGATTATTATGCCTGGTTCATTCCTTCCCCTGCTGACTCTTTATACCCTCTGCTGGGGCCTGTTCACTGCCAGGGATGGCCCCTGACATATGATCCCAGGTTAGTTGATTCTGTGGGTTTTCATGAGATTTTTTTTGGTCCCTCTGGCTCCCATAATCCTTCCTCCCCCTTTTCCACAGGATTCCCCAACTCCACCTAATGTTTGGCTGTGGGTCTCTGCATCAGTTTCCATCAGTTGCTGGTCCCTTCTGTTCCTGTACTCACCCACCCATCCAGACCTCTCCCCATCCCATCCACCTGTGATATCTGTTCTATTCCCCTTCACAGTGAGGTTCATGTGTCCAGCCTTGAGCCTTCCTTGTTACTTAACTTCTTTGTGTCTGTGTGTTCTAGCATGGTTATCCTTTATTTATCAGCTAATATCTACTTATAAGTGAATATGTACCATGTTTGTCTTTCTGGATCTAGGTTACTCCACTCAGGATGATCTTTTCTAGTTCCATCCCTTTGCCAGAAAATTTTAAAAATTTCTTGATGTCATTGTTTTTAACAGCTGGCTAATATTCTATCGTGTAAATGTACTATATTTTCTTTATCCATTTTTTGGTTTCTGGACAGCTAGGTTGTTTCCAGGTTCTAGGTATAATGAATAAAGCTACTATGAACATAGGAGAGCAAGTATCATCATGGTAGGATGGAGCATCCTTTTGGTATATGTCCAGGAGTCAAATAGTCGGGTCATAAGGTAGGTCGATTCCCAACTTTCAGAGAAAATATCATTTTGATTTCCAAAGTGGCTGTACAAGTTTGCACTCCAACCTGAAGGAGTATTCCCCTGGTTTCAAATCCTCACCAGCATGGGTGTCACATTCTGACAGGTGTAAGATAGAATCTCAAAGTAGATTTGATTTGCATTTCCCTGATGGCTAAGGATGTTGAACATTTCTTTGTTTCTCAGCCATTTGAGGCTCATCTGTTGAGAATTCTCTGCTTAACCCTGTACCCCATTTTTAAATTGGATGATTTGGTTTGTTGATGCCTGATTTCTTGAGTTCTTTATATATTTTAAATATTAGCTCTCTGTCAGATGTGGAGTTGGTGAAAATATTTTGCAATTTTGTCCTATTGACAGTGTCCTTTGCCTTACAGAAGCTTTTCAGTTTCATGAGGTCCCATTTATTATTGGTTTATCTTAGTGCCTGCACAATTAGCATTCTGTTCAGAAAGTTGTCTCCTATGCCAATGAACTCAAGGCTATTCCCCACTTCCTCTTCTATCTTGTTCAATTTTTCTGGTTTTATGTTGAGATCTTTGATCCACTTGAACTTGAGTTTTGTGCAGGCTGATAGATATATATCTATTTGCATTCTTCTACAGGCTGACATCCAGTTAGACCAGCATTTGTTGAAGATTCTTTCTGTTTTCCATTTTGTAATTTTTACTTCTTTGTCAAAATGAGGTGTCCACAGGTGTATAGATTTATATCTGGGTCTTCAATTCAACTCCGTTGATCCACCTGTCTGTTTTTATGCCAATACCATGTTGTTTTTATTCCTATAACTCTGTAGTAAAGCTTAGGATCAGAGATGGTGATACCTCCAGAAGTTCTTTTATTAAACAGGATTGTTTTAGCCATCATGTTTTTTTTATTTCCACATGAAGCTGAGTATTGTCTTTCAAGGTTTGTAAAAAAAAATTGTGTTGGAATTTTGATGGGAATTTCCTTGAATCAGTAGATTGTTTTGGTAAAATGGTCATTTTTACTATGTTAATCCTACAAATCCATGAGCGTGGGAGATCTTTCCATATTCTGATATATTTACAAGTTTATTTCTTCAAAGAATTGAAATTCTTGTTATACAGATGTTTCACTTGCTTGGTTAGAGTTACCCCAAGATATTTTATATCATCATGCCTGATGTGAAGAGTGCTGTTTCCCTAATTTCTTCCTCAGCCTGTTTATCATTTGTATATAGGAGCACTACTGATTATTTTCAGATTATTTCGTATCCAGCCACTTCACTGAAGGTGTTTGTCAACTGTAGGAGTTCCCTGGTAGAATTTTTGAGGTCTCTTATGTATACTATCATATCATCTGCAAATAATGATGCTTTGACTTTTTCCTTTCTAATTTGTATCCCCTTGATTTCCTTTAGTTGTCTAATTCCTCTAGCTAAAACTTTGACCACTATATTGAATAGATATGGAGAGAGTGGACAGCTTACCTTGTCCCTGATTTTTAGTGAAATTGCTTTGAGTATCTCTCTAATTTTATGTAGGCTACTGGCTTGCTGTATATTGCCTTTATATTGTTTTGATACATCCCTTGTGTCCCTGATCTCTCCACGACTTTTATCATGAAAGGGTGTTGGATTTTATCAAACACTTTTTCAGCATTAAATTAGATGATCATGTAGTTTTTTTTTCTTTCAGTTTATTTATATGGTGGATTACATCGACAGATTTTCATATGTTATACCATTACCTGCATCTCTTGGATGAAGCCTACTTGATCTTGGTGGATGATATTTTTGATGTGTTCTTAATTCTGTTTTGCAATATTTTATTGAATATTTTTGCATCAATGTTCATGAGGTTAATTGGTCTGTAATTCTATTTCTTTGTTGAATCTTTGTGTGGTTTGGGTATCAGGGTGACTGTGACTCATAAAATGAATTTTGAAATGTTCTTTCTGTTTCTATTATGTGGAATAATTTGAGTAGTATTGACATTAGCTCCTCTTTAAAAGTCTCCTAGAATTCTTCACTTTCCATAGTGTGAAGAATGGGGACCTTGATTAGGATTCTATAAATTAATATACTTCTGGTATATCTTTTCCAAAGGGTTTTGACATGATAAATAGAAAATATTCTAAATCAATGTTCGTATTAATTAGAGGCACAAATATCATAAAGATTAATTTTACCCAAAATAAGTTATAAATTCAATGAGTCTCTGTTTGAAATCTCAACAATGATTTTTGTGAGAATAAGACAAATTTGACATAAAATGTATATGCAAGGTGGAAGTCACAGACAATTTTGAAAAAATATTTATGAGTCACTCTATAGAGATCAGGAATCAGAATGTGAGTATTGGTGCCAAAGAAAATAAATATATTAAGAAAATGAACAGAGCTAAAAATGAACGCATACATCCTATGCATCTTCTATCCATGGCATAAAATTCTCTGAGCAGGTGAATCACGGTCTGGTCAACTGACAAAACTAAGCAACTGGCTCAGCCTGTTACCCAGTAGTTACAGAAGGTCCGCTGTGTCAGGCACTGCTATAATCTTTTACTCCTTTCATTTAGTTTTCACCATGGCTTAGAAAGTGAAATGACCCATTTCATTAGTGGAAAACTATGCTACAGGAAAGGCAAGTAACTAAGAGACAATATACTACTAATAGGTGGCAGGGTCACCATATATGTATGAAAAGAAATTAATTGAATCCCTACCTCATGCCATAAAGAAAGAACTTACATTTACATGTTAAGACTTTATGATGTCAGTGAGATGATTCAGTGAGTAAAAGCACATCCAACTGACAATCTGAGGTAGACCACCAGGACACACATGGCAAAGAGAGAAAACTAATTTCCCCCTGTTGTCCTCAGACAACCATGAGTGCCCTGTGGCCCACCTACATATGTATACACATGCCTGCAAGTGTATTCTCTCTCTCTCTCTCTCTCTCTCTCTCTCTCTCTCTCTCTCTCTCTCTCTCTCTCTCACACACACACACACACACACAAACACACACACACACACACAGAATTTTAATAATAAAAGGTATAAGAAGCCTAAGGGTGTAGGACATGGCTCAGCCAGCAAAAGAGTCCTTATTAAGAAACTAAGTTTGAGCCCAGTTTCTTGCCATTCTGCGGGCCCTATGGGAAGGCTCCCCTTTTCCAAGATTGCAGGCAAACCCTGTAGTCTCCACACCCTGCACCCACACCCATTTGCCCAAGACCCCAGCCACTTCCTAAGATTCAGAAACCAGCCCCCAGTTCCCATCTACCCCCGAAACTCCCATCTGGACCAGAGGTGACTGCCTGGGGTCACACCCAGAGAGGTCCTCACCTGGGTCCCAGCCCAGGGCACCAGCCACTCTGGGGAAGACCTGCCCCAGGTTCTGGCCACACGCAGAACCCTCATCCCCACCAGGAAGGTTGCCACTCTCCAAGACCCTCAGGTGAACACTACAACCTCCACACCCTGCCCGCACACCCATCTGCAGGAGACCACAGCCACTTCCTGAGACTTAGAAACCAGCCCCCAGCCTCCATCCTGCCCTGGAAATCCCATCTAGACCAGAGGTGAGTGCTTGGGGTTGTAGTCAGAGAGGCATCCAACTCTGGGTCCCACCCCTGGGCACCAGCCATCCCTGGAGGACCTGCCCAACTTGGCCCCAGTTTCCAGCCATTTCTCAGGCCCTTCAGGAAGGCTCCCCTTTTCCAACACTGCAGGCAGACCCTGCGATCTCCACACCCTGCGCCCATACCCATTTGCCTGAAACCCCAGCCAATTCCTGAGACTCATAGACCAGCCCCCAGCTCCCATCCACCCCAGAACTCCCATAAGGACCAGAGAGACCATCTGGTGGACACTACAACCTCAACGCCTTGGCCCCATACCCATCTGCTGGAGACCCCAGCCACTTCCAGAGACTTAGAGACCAGCATCCAGCATTCCATCCTGCCCTGGAACACCCATCTGGACCAGAGAGCCCCCTGCTACCATATGACCTGGAACTCCCATCTAGACCAGAGCTTCCATCCTGTCCTGGAACTTCCATCTGGACAAGTGGAGCTCCCATCTGTACAAGATAAGGAGACCCCAGGGACTTCCTGAGACTCAGAGTCCAGCCTCCCAGCTCCTATCCAGCCAGCACTCTCAACTGGACCAGAGCTCCCATCCGGCCCAGAGCTTCCATCTGGACCAGAGAGAGGCTCCCTAAATCTATGAGCTCTGTCTGCACCAAGTACACTGATAAGACCAAGAACGAAGCCACAGGAGATGGTCAGACCTCAAGGCAGAAGTACGTACAACAAAATAAAGAGCAATATGGCATCACCAGATCCTAGCCCTTCTTCAATAGCTAGACCCGAACATCACAGAATGGAAGAAGCAGAAGAAAACAACCTTATAAGTAACATCACAAAGAGGCTAGAGCCTTATATAGAAGAAATCAAAAATAAAGTGGAGGAACAGACAAACAAAATGGGAAGAACGTTATAAAAAACAAGAGAAAAGGACAATTAAAGCAGAAGAAAACAATAAGTCCCTGAAAGAAAATCATGAAAAAGCAACAAAACAGTTGAGGGAAAAAGTCCAAGACCTGAAGAGGGAAATAGAAAAAATGAAGAAGACATTAGCAGAAGGAATGCTAGAAATAGAAAATCTGAGTAAACAAACAGGAACTTCAGATGCAAGTATAACCAACAGAATGGAAGAGATGGAAGAGAGGATCTCTGATGTTGAAGATACGTTAGAAAAAGTAGATTCATCAGTCAAAGAAAACAGTAAAACCAAAAAAGTCATGACCCAAAATGTCCAAGAAATTTGGGACACCAAGAAAAGACCAAACCTATGAATAATAGGGGTAGAGGAAGGAGAAGAATACCAACTCAAAGGCACAGAAAATATATTTAAGAAGATCATAGAAGAAAACTTTCCCAACTTAAAGAAGGAAATGCCTATGAAGATACAAGAAGCCTACAGAACACCAAACAGAATAGATACCCCAAAAAAGTCCCCTCGCCACATAATAATTAAACAACTAAACATACAGAATAAACAAAGAATATTAAGTACAGCAAAGGAAAAAGGCCAAGTGACATATAAAGGCAAACCCATCAGAATAACACCCGAATTCTCAATGGAGACTTTGAAAGCCAGAAGGACCTGGACAGATATAATGCAGACACTAAGAGACCATGGATGCCAGCCCAGACTAATATACCCAGCAAAACTTTCAATCACCATAGATGGAGTGAACAAGACCTTCCAAGACAAAACCAGATTTAAATAATACTTATCCATAAACCCAGGCCTACAGAAAGCACTAGAAGGAAAATTCCAACCTAAGGAAGTCAGATACACCCATGAAAACACAGGCAATAGATAGATAACACCACAGCAGTAAACCCCAAAGAAGAGTAGTACACACATACCACCACAAAAAAATAAAAATAATAACAGGAATGAACAATCACTGGTCATTAATATCCCTTAATATCAATGGACTTAATTCAACTATAAAAAGACACAGACTAACAGAATGGATATGAAAACAGGATCCAACTTTCTGCTGCATACAAGACACATACCTCAAATTCAAAGATAAACACCGCCTAAGAATAAAAGGCTGGGAAAAGACTTTCCAATCAAATGGTCTTAAGAAGCAAGCTGGTGTAGCCATCTTAATATCCAGCAAAATAGACTTCAAACTAACATCAATCAAAAGAGATGATGAAGGACATTACATACTCATTGCAGGAAAGATCCACCAAGATGAAGTCTCAATTCTGAACATTTATGCCCCAAACACAAGGGCACCCACATATGTAAAAGAAACATTTCTAAAGCTCAAATCACATATAAAAATCCACACATTAATAGTGGGAGACTTCAACACCCCATATTCACCTCTGGACAAATTGGCCGAATTGAAACTTAACAGAGACATAATGGTCTTAACTGATGTTATGGCTCAAATGGACTTAATCAATATCTACAAAACATTCCACCCAAACACCTTATGGTACAGCACCATATGGAACCTTCTCTAAAATTGACCACATACTTGGCCACAAAGCAAATCTCACCAGATACAAAACAATTGGAATAACCTGTGTTCTATCAGACCACGTTGGTTTAAAGTTAGATTTCAACACACACACACACACACAAAAAAAAAAAAAAAAAAAACAGATATCCTACAAGCTCATGGAAACTGAATAATGCTCAACTGAATCACCAATGGGTTAAGGAAGAAATAAAGAAAGAAATTAAAGACTTCCTAGAGATCAATGAAAATGAATACACCACATACCCAAACTTATGGGACACTATGAAAGCAGTGCTAAGAGGGAAATTCATAGCACTGAATGCCCACATAAAGAAGCTGGAGAAATCTCACACTAGTGACTTGACAGCACACCTGGAAGCCCTTGAACAGGAAGAAGCAAAGACTCCCAGGAGGAACAGAACCCAGGAAATTATCAAATTGAGAGCTGAATCAATAAAACAGAAATAAAGAGAAAAATACAAAGGATTAATGAAACAAAGAGTTGGTTCTTTGAGAGGATCAACAAGATAGACAATCCCTTACCCAAACTAAACAAAAGACACAGAGAGGGCATCCAAATAAACAAAATCAGACATGAAAAGGGGGACAATACAACAGATAGTGAGGAAATCCAGGGAATTATCAGGTCACATTTCAAAAAACTCTACTCCACAAAACTGGAAAATCTAAAAGAAATGGATAATTTTCTGGAGAGGTACCACATACCTAAGTTAAATCAAGACCAGATAAACCATCTAAATAGTCCAATAACCCCTAAGGAAAAAGAATCAGTCATTAAAAGTCTCCCAAGCAAAAGAAGCCCAGGACCAGATGGTTTCAATGCAGAATTCTAGTAGATCTTCAAAGAAGACTTAATACCAATACTCTTTAAATTTTTCCACACAATAGAAGCAGAAGGAATATTACCAAACTCCTTTTTTGAGGCTACAATTACCCTGATTCCTAAACCAAACAAAGATGCAACAAAGAAAGAGAACTACAGACCAATCTGCCTCATGAACATTGATGCAAAAATACTCAATAAAATACTGGCAAACAGACTCCAAGAACACATCAAAACAATTATCCACCATGATCAAGTAGGCTTCATCCCAGGGATGCAAGGTTGGTTCAACATACAAAAGTTCATCAATGTAATACACCATATAAACAAACTCAAAGAAAAAAAAAAAAAAAACACAGGATCATCTCATTAGATGCAGAAAAGGCATTTGACAAAATTCAATGCCCCTTCATAATAGAGGTCTTGGAGTGATCAGGAATAAAGGAAACATACCTAAACATAATAAAGGCAATCTACAGCGAGCCAACAGCCAGCATCAAATTAAATGGAGAGAAACTCAAAGCAATACCACTAAAATCAGGAACAAGGCTGTCCTCTCTCCCCATACTTATTCAATATAGTACTTGAAGTTCTAGCCAGAGCTATAAGATAACATAAGGAGATTAAGGGGATACAAATTGGAAAGGAAGAAGTCCAGCTTTCCCTATTTGCAGCTGGCATGATATTATACATGATTGACCCCAAAAATTCAACCAAGGAACTGATACAGCTAATAAAAACTTTCAGCAACATAGCAGGATACAAGATCAACTCAAAAAAATCAGTAGCCCTCCTACATAAAATAGACAAAGAGGCTGAGAAGGAAATCAGAGATACATCACCCTTTTTAATAGCGACAAACCTGGGGGGTTACTCTAACTAAGCATGTGAAGGACCTATATGAAAAGAAGTTTAAGTCCCTGAAAAAATAAATTGAAGATGTCAGAAAATGGAAAGACCTCTCATGCTCATGGATAGGTAGGATTAACATAGTAAAAGTGGCGATCTTACCAAAAGCAATCTACAGTTTCAACACAATCCCCATCAAATTACCAACACAATTCTTCACATATCTGGAAAGAATAATACTCAACTTCATATGGAAACACAAAAAAACCAGGATAGCCAAAAGAATCCTGTACAATAAAACAACCTCTGGAGGCATCACGATCCCCAACCTCAAGCTCTACTATAGAGCTACTGTAATAAAAACAGCTTGTTACTGGCATAAACAACGACATGTGGACCAATGGAATCGAATTGAAGGATCTGACATTATCCCACACACCTATGAACATATAATTTTTGACAAAGAAGCCAAAAATGGACAATGGCAAAAAGAAAGCATCTTCAACAAATGGTGCTGGCATAACTGGATGTCAACGTGTAGAAGGCTGCAAATAGATCCATATCTGTCACCGTGCACAAAACTTAAGTCCAAGTGGATCAAAGACCTCAACATAAATCCAGTTACTTTGAACCTGATAGAAGAGAATTTAGGAAGTACTATTGAATGCATTGGCACTGGAGATCACTTTTTAAATATAATACCAGTAGCACAGACACTGAGAGAGACAATCAATCAATGGGACTTGTGAAAACTGAGAAGCTTTTGTAGAGCAAAGGACATGGTCAACATGACAAAGAGACAGCCTACAGAATGGGAAAAGGTCTTCACCAACCCCACATCTGACAGAGGGCTGATATCCAGAATATATAAAGAACACAAGAAATTAGACATCAAAATGCCCAACAGTCCAATTAAGAAATGGGCTATAGAACTAAACAGAGAATTCTCAACAGAGGAAGTTCAAATGGCTGAAAGACATTTAAGGAATTGCTCAACATCCCTAAATATCTGGGAAATGCAAATCAAAATGACTCTGAGAAACCACCTTACACCTGTCAGAATGGCTAAGATCAAAAACACAGAAGACAGCTTATGCTAGAGAGGATGTGGAGCAAGGGGAACTCTCCTCCACTGCTGGTGGGAATGCAAGCTTGTACAGCCACTTTGGAAATCAATATGGTGCTTCCTTAGAAAATTGGGAATCCATCTCCCCCAAGACCCAGCTGTAGCATTCTTGGGCATATACCCAAGGAATGCTCAATCATAAGACAAGGGCATTTGCTCAGCTATGTTCATATCAGCATTGTTTGTAATAGCCAGAACCTGGAAACAACCTACATGCCCTTCAACTGAAGAATGGATAAAGAAAATATGGTACATATACACAATGGAGTACTACTCAGCAGAGAAAAACAATGACATCATGAGGTTTGCAGGCAAATGGATGGATCTAGAAAAAAAATCATCCTGAGTGAGGTAACCCAGACTCAGAAGGACAAACATGGTATGTAGTCACTAATAGGAGGATACTAGATGTAAAACAAAGATGACTAGACTGCTACACAACTCCAGGGAGGCTACCTAGAAAACGGGACCCTAGGAAATACCCAGGGATCACCCAATGACAGAGAAATGGATGAGATCTACATGAACAACCTGGATGACAGTGGGAGTAATGAAGGGCAAGGTTTGAGGGAAAGAGAGCTTAAGGGAGCAGGAGATCCCAGCTGGATCAAGTACAGAACAAGGAATAACAGACCATGATAAATGATGACCACATGAGAACAGGAATAGGCAGAGTGCCGGAGAGGTCCCCAGAAATCCACAATGATAGATCTTCTGTAGACTGCTGGCAATGATTGAGAGAAAGCCTGATCTGACCTAGTCTGGTGATCAGATGGCCAAACACCCTAAAGGTTGTGCGGGAACTCTCATCCAATAACTGATCGAAGTGGATGCAGAGATCCTCAGCCAGTCCTCAGGTGGAGCTCCAGGAGTCCAATTGTTGAGAAAGAGGAGGGACTGTAAGAGTGTGAATTGTTGAGACCAAGATTGGAGAGGCAGAGGGACAAATAGCCAAACGAATGGAAGCACATGAATTATGAACCAAAGGCTGGGGAGCCCCCAGGTGGATCAGGCCCTCTGGATAAGTGAGACAATTGAATAGCACCCAGGCTGTGGTACTGCGACCTCTCCTTAGTGCATGGGCTGGCTGTTTAGAACCTGGGCCTTACACAGGGACACTTTGCTCAGCCTGGAAGTAGGGAGCTGGATCTGCCTGTTCTGAATCCACCAGTTTTAAATGAGTCCCCAGGGGAGTCTTGGCCCTGAAGGAGATGGGAATGGAGGGGAGGTGATGGGAGAAAGGTGGGTTTGGGGGCGGGAAAGGGGAAGACAGGGGAACCCATGGCTGATGTGTAAAATTAAAACACAAAAATAATAATAAAAAATGCAAAAAAAAAGAAACTAAGTTTGAGAACAATCTGAATCATATGTGACCTTGTCCAAGAAAGGGGAAAACAAGAAAGTAAATTTTGAAAAGAAAAAGCCTTCAAATTAAAATAAAAACTTTACTCTCCATTTTGAAAGGAAATACTTTGTTAGCAATAGACTTCTTAATGAAGATAAACAAAGCACTGATCATAAAGAAGATGGATTCCTCCTACTTCACGAAATAGGCCATATTTTCCAAATTGTTTAAGTGTACAAAACATGCTACTTAACAAACAAAAAGAGCAACAAATGAGTGATAAAGGATATTTAAAATTACAGCTAATCTTCAAGCAGCACAGAAGGAAGGCCATGGTCACCTTCAAACCAGCCCACACCAGCTATAATTAATGAGGGTGGCTCTGTGCCTTGCTCATGGCCCTTTGAACACTTTCTGGAGCCCCGCACTCATCATGATGCAGGCAGAGGACCTCCAGTCACCCTTCCTAAGCCTGTGCTAAATTATCTGAGTCTCATCCTTGCTTGTAACTCACAAGACCAATAAAGAGCATAAGAATCACTACAGAGTGTTATTAAAGCTATAATAATCAATTATTTTAAAACACAGAGGCAACTGGTATGAAAATAACAAAATATTTACATGATAGCTTTATTGATGCTCTTTCCAGCTTTGTACATTTGAAATATTAGTTAACAATAAATGGGCATTACATATCACCTATCAAGAAAGTAAATGCTTCTAGATTTTAATCCTTTAATCTTATTGCCATAAAAAGCAACAAGCCATAATCATTTAATACTTTGCACTTCTACAAAATAAAGCTGGAAATGACCACTGTTTTACTTTACACCTTACATCAAGTGACGGTTCTAAATTCCTTGCAAAATCTCTTTACTCCCTGACTTTGGAGCCTATTCACAAACCTTTGGCTTTTTGTGTCACTAACGTTCTCTGTCTCTAGAAAACCTGATGTTTAGTAATGTGCTGTGGGCAGTACATAAAATAATCCTCAGGGGGTTCCATCATTTTACTAACTTTGGAGTATAAGAGGAGGTCATGGTGGTTCTCATCCCTTACCCTTCCTATTCCCCAAATAGAATGATGCCCACAACCACCTGTGAATCTGTACTATTGGCCAGCAATATGATGCTTCACTTACTCTTCTGTGGTCTGTAATGGGGTTGCTACCGTGCCAACACTGCTCTGCTGAGCACTGGTATCTGATATACTCTCACCCACAATGCCTGAAGACTGCCCTTGGCTGGTGAAAGGCCACATGTCTCTAGCACCCTGGTCTGGACAGCTCCATGGACTAGCTACTTACCAAGACATCAAAGAAGACATGCAGGCCCTTTGTGGTTCTCTGGTTCTACCAGAGACTTAGAATTCCATCTGTCAAGTAATTCATATGGTGAAGTAAGAGTCCCAGGAGATGAGGCAGTATCCGAGTACAAAGGAAGAACAGATTGAATGCAACTACTTAAAGATTTTCTGGAAGGATATTATTTATACTTTTGTCAATCATTTTTATGGGGTTTAAATGAAATGCAATAGTTGCTATGTCAAGTATTAAACTATCAGTTTATAATTATTGTGCAGTCTTTAATAATCAAAGTTATAAGTCTGTGGAGCAACAGAAAACCCAACTTGGAGAGTCTCAATAAAATGATTCTTTGAAGTTGAGTTTAAGTATGAAAATCCATTTCTGAAAATAGGAATAAAAGAGAAAATGGTAGTAATTGCTGATTTAATTTGACTTGTTTTAAGATTTTTTAAAATTCTCTGATATTATATAGATCACATTATAAAAGTAAACTTTAAATATTTGACACTAGGTATTGTTGAGTCATATCTACCTCCAGATTAAAGATTTATTTTTTTTCTCAGTAAATTTGGTTTAAATCAAGCCAGTCAGGGATTGTTTTTAATTTTCCTGTGTGAACTAAATCTATTGACATTTTCAAAGACAGCTGATGAAGGGGTTTGTACAAGTTAATTTCCTTTTCTGTTCTTCTTTGTTGGTTGCTAACATTAAGGGTGAAGATGGAAGTGGGTATGTGAATAAATCTGATGGAATCTTTGGTTGATCTTTCATTTCATGGGAAGCTTATTTTACACAAGTCAAGAACAGAGCAAATTTGAACAGCTCACCAAGGTGATTAACCAGAACATTCTGCTCCTTTAAAATCCTCATACACTTGCAAAGGTATCGAACCCTCATCACAAATGTCAGTGTATCAATGTACTATAAATATAGTTATATTTTATTGAAACTTAGATGCTCTGTTTTTAATTTCATACCCATGTAATAAATAAAATAGTGATGTTAATCATTAAAATTTTTAATTTATAGAACAGTTTCCACTCTGTACTGATTTTATTTATTAATGCAGTAATATGACAGATATTGTATTTGTCGTTTTAGATTTTGAATATTTCACTATAGGTTAGAAAATTAACACTACTACTCTGTGGAGTAGTACTTTTCTACCTTGTGTGAGACCCAAAATTCAGTCCCAGTCACTGATAAGGACAAAACAAAACAGTAACAATCTCCTTTAAAAAAATCATGTGTTGAGTCTACAACAATGATGGTTTGGTCATTTTCTATAGATGTTAAAGATTTATGCCATTCTTTATTTTAAGTTCCTCCTGTCGGATCATACTTTTGAAGTCTGAACTTGTCTCTACCTTTTAAATCTGCATTCCTTTCATTGTGAAGTTTTAATCCTAACTTTAGCAAAATCTATTTTGACAACAGATCACGTAAAAACATTGCTGTCATCTACTCTAAAATAGATATCCACATCCAGCTGGAGTAGAATTGATTTTTCCATGCTTTTTTTGTTGGTTTTTTTTATGATATCATCATGTCCTTCAGTATTGAGTATTTGATTCTGTGACCTGCCCAGCTTGTTATGCCAACACGCACCAGGAGAAAGCAAAGATGCTGAAGCCAAAACTGCTCAGATTTCTAAGAAATACAGACAGATTACTTCCTTCTAGACTTGCCACACATACACACACACAAAGAATCTTAGCACAATAGAGTGAATTGTACCCCACCTGCTGATCTGTAAGTTAGCCACATATTATGAACTAACTGGCCCAGAGATACTAAGGACTCTGATTGGTATGCTGCACACATCAGGAGCCCTGAGAGAATTGTTGCAGGATATAAATACATTCTTGTGACAGTTGAAGGTATTATTGTCTCTACAAACAACACACACACACACACACACACACACACACACACACACACACACAAATACAAAGTAAACACTAAAGAAAGAATGTGTTATAAATATAATAAATGACTTCCATTTTCATCTTCCAAAATAGAGAAAGGAAGAAATGTCCATTCACGTTGCATTTAAATACCAATCATACTTAACTCTGAAGTTCACAAATTAATCTTTTTTCAAATATCCATATGCAGTAAATGGACATTTTCTATGCACTGTGTGAACTAATCTAAGCAAGATTGTTGTGTTTCAAAATACATCAACTGGCAGAGGAGAAGGTGCTCCAGACACCACCAGTTCCTTGGCAGGAGGCTGCCAACATGCATATAAAATTCTGTGCAGGGGTAATTGAAAATTAATTCTAAGTGTATAATTTACTATTAATAATTTAGGTAACTGTAAATAAGAATGCAATCTATTCAAAATGGTAACTTAACTGCAACAGAATGAAGACTGTATCTATAGAAAATAATAGCATTCCTAGGATACCTTGTTTTTATCAGACTGTGTAGCATGCTTAGGGTGATGCAAAATAAAACAGCATGCAGATAGAAGAGAATTATCTGGACTATGGAAGAAATATACATTCATGCTATAAGATACAACAACGATTTGACTTGACAAGTAGACATAGATGACAAGCCCGATGCACCAGATCACATGAAAGAGGAAACTATAGCAACAAGAGAACACAGGACCAACCAAGTCAGAAGAGTTCATGAGAGAGCAGTGTAGTTTTGGTGCCTGTCCTGAAACTCACTTTGTAGACCAGGCTGGCCTGAAACTCATAAAGATCCCCCTGCCTCTGCCTCCTGAATACTGAGACTAAAAGTGTGTGCCACCACCGCCCAGTTATTCTTAATTCAAATACAATTATCTCATTTTTCCACTCCTTTTCTTTTCTCCATGTTCTTCCAACTACCCTTGCTTGAACCTCTCCCCTTCTCCCCTCTCTCAAGTTGATAGCCTCTTTTTACTTGGTTGTTACATATGCATGTGCATATTGTGATATATATTTAGTATGTATGTACATCCACCTTTCCTGAATAAATGTTGCTTCAACCCCTTATCAAAGAAACTTCTCTTTATAGAAAGTGGAAACCATCACAGGAAGACATAATTTGATCAATGCAAAGCAGAGGATTGTGGGGAGCTCAGACCCAAGGGATATATCTACATCACAGTTCTTGCAGATATAGCTCAGGGAACATCATGAAAGAGGGGAAAGAACATAAGAGCCAGAACATCAGAGACAACTGTGAGTCTGTCTCAGAAATGGCTTCATAAACAAGACTGGAACAGTGGCAATATCTGTAGACGTGTTAACAGGAAAGGTGAAAGTTTTCACTTACTTTTCTTTATTCTTGTATCTAACTCTAATTTAATATGATTACCTCATTCGCTCTTTTAATATATTAATACACTCAATGAGATTATGATAAAATCTACCAGGAGGGAAAAACATTTCATCTATACACTAATGTTTTACTACTAAGCACTTAATTTTGAAAGGACTAATTGACTTATAATTCTTGCATGAAGTTTCTCACTGAAGATCCTGGCTGCTCACTGGAAGCTATTTATGGGATACAAGGTCCTAGAGACTTTGACAAAAGAAAGTATCTTCTATCAAGATAGAGGAGACAGATGGGGACAGAGGAGTAGACTGTGAATGGTAGCAAAGAAAATGAAAAGTTAAAGAGGTAGCTTGATTCAAAAAAATATATTTAAAAAAATCAATGCACAAAACATGCTTAATGAATTAAAAGTTTAGTAAGATAGATGTTATAAAGTTTAGAAAGCCAGAGATAGAATTGAAAAGCCTTATTGAAGACCTCAAACAAAGAATAAGCTTCATTCAGTCAATGCTAAAGCATTATAGAAAAGATAATGACTTGGGAGTTCATCTTCATTGTAGTGATACTGGATCTGTTCATCCTTGTTAGTTTGTGATACCCTCAACTACTTATGATGCTAGAAGGTGTGTTTACAGAAACCAGCATCATTCCTGCATTGGTGCCTCACAATGTCCACTCAGTCCTCAAAGCATGCTTCCTTACCTTGAAAGCTGGGGTCAAGGAGCAGTGGGCTAAGGAGAGAAGCAGGTGGTGGAGACCAATTCAAACTACATTGTGTGTGAAAAGCCCATGAGAAAACCTGATACTCTGCTATTCAGCTCCCAATCTGGAACTCTGGTATTATCAGTTGGCGTGGATGAGAATCTCTATGCAGCTGCTTTTCGAAAAACATGCTGACTCCTCACAGAGAGGCTACATTGTCAAACCTCATTATCAGAAGCATTACCACCAGATTTGAACTGAAATGTGGGACACAGGTGTCTACAAACATAATGTTCCAAGTTATGGTCAAAATGTTGCATTCAGTTTATTATTGCCTCCATGAGAAACTCATCTGTGCAATTATTTGTCTTTGTGAGTCTGGTTTATTTTCTTATCATAATGTTCTGTCATTTCATCCATTTTCCTAAACAGCATAAATTTGTTTTTCTTTATAAGCAGAATAAAACTACATTAGGTAAATATGTACCTCATTTCCTTTAACCACTAATTGATTAATGGGCACCCAAGTGGACTCTACATGTTCTCAATTTTTCTTTTAAATTATTGAACTGACATGCAGAGTTACAGGTTTTCTCATGGCCTTTTCATACACAGCACAGTTGGGATTGATTTCCCCTACCTGTTTCTCTCCTTAGCCCTTTGGTCCCTGACCCCAGTTATACCCTTCAGTCTCCAGTATCCCCTTCCCACTGTCATGTCACATGTGTTCTATTTCCCTCTTCACTCTGTTTCCTTAGAGTTTGTTTTACATTTTATAACCTATGCTCATAATCACCCTCATTCATTATTCATGTAACATTGTTACATGAATACATTCATGTTTTTTTTTTTTCTATTAGAGTTCATCCTCTCAATGACTTGAGAAAATCCATTGGGCAATTTATTCATTAGAGATAGCACTTATCATACAATATAATTTCAAATATAAAGTCTTGGATGAATTGTGTGTGTGTGTGTGTGTGTGTGTGTGTGTGTGTGAGAGAGAGAGAGAGAGAGAGAGAGAGAGAGAGAGAGAGAGAGAATAAGGTAATGATGAGGTGTAAATGTCAGTGTGTCATAATCTGGAATCATTTGGAAGGAGAGTATTTTATATATTAAAGTATGATTGTATAAATCCCCCTCTCTCTCTTCCCTCAAACCCTACCCATCTATCCCTCCCCACTAACTCACAATAGCCTCCTCTTCTTTAAGCATTGTTATGACATATACACAAATAAATATATAAACTCCAACTGCTAAGTCCATTCTGTGTTGCCTGACAAGATATTTTCCTAGTCCTGACTACTTCATATTAGATAACCAGTCAGGGTACTCATCCCTGAAGAAGCCTAATTCCCTGTCTTTCAGTAGATTATTCCTTGCAGCTCTTCATCTAGGTGTGGGGCCCCATGCTATTTTCGCCATCTACATTAGGAATGTCAACTGCTGTTGGACTTATTCAGGTCCTGCATAGGCAGCCATGTTGTTGATAACTCATGTGTGTAGCTTTCTTATCATATCCAGAAAGGACAATTGCACAGCAAACTTTCTGATCCTCTGGCTCTTAGAATGTTTCTGCCCATGTTCAACAATGTTTCCTGAGCTTGGGCAAAGGAATAGTGTTGTAGGTGTATCAATTAGAGTTTGGAACCCACAGTCAGTTCTTGTGGTGATATTTTATCTTTGTATCCCAAAAAAGCTTATCTGAGTATCAGAGGAAAAAGTCAGCCACTCCATTAAACATAGAAGTCAGGCAATGGTAGCACATGCTTTTAATCCTAGCATTTGGGAGGCAGAGATCCATCTGGATCGCTGAGTTCAAGGCCACACTGGGAACAGAGTCAGGCATGGTAGTACACACCTTTATTCCCTGCACTAGTTAACCATGGAGGTCTGGAGGTCTGTACAGACACACAGGAAGTGACAGATCTGGGCAGAAAAAGGAAATGATGTAGCTGGATGGAAAGAAGAAGTGAGATGACAGAGACAGAAGGATATAGGCATGAGTATGCAGGAAGTGACCCTTTCTGGAGGCTGGGGTGTTGGTGAGGTGAAGTTGGCTGTGGTTTGTCCTATTCTTCTGATCTCTCCATTTTCATCCCAATATCTGACTCCAGGTTTTTATTAATAAGACTGTTTAGCAACTCAGCTTACAAGTTCTGTGCCTTTGGACCAGTTGTAGCTTTCTGTAGTGTCTCCTGCTATTGCCAAAGAAGCTGCTTTGATGAGGGATGATATACTTATCTGTGGGTATAAGGATAGGTACTTAAAATTATGCAGGTTTGAGAAGGGAAGGTACTACTTTCTCCTCTAAGACACATGATCTCACTAGTTGACTTGGGTTAAAGTAGGAGACTGCTGTGGAATAATGCTTTTGTACACTGGTTTATTAAAATGCTATTGGCCAGACAGGAAGTATAGGTGGAATAAACAGACAAGGAGAAGAGGAAAACTGAGTCAGGAGACACCAGCCTGCAGTCCAGGGAGCAGCATGTAATGGCGCGCTGGTAAAGCCATTGAACACATGGAGACATATAGATAAACAGAAATGAGCTGAGTTTGAGTGCAAGAGGTAGTTAGTAGTAAGCCTGAGCTAATGGCCAAGCAGTTTTAATTAATATAAGCCTCTGTGTGTTTACTTGGGTCTGAGTAGCTGTGGACTGGATGGGACACAAGAAAACTTTCAGCTACAGGAAACATGATTTCCTTCCTGCTAATTGTGCTTTAAATCCAATTAAATAGGCTTGGTGATAGCCAGAACACGAGTGCCACTACTGCACCTTCATGATACATTGCCATAGTGGTCATTGTGGTTTATAGGCATTACAGATAGGTAGAGCTTTTCTTAAGGACAATTGTGAGGATCAGGTTAGCATGTTCCCATGTCTGTGGGAAATTATCCTAAGTGTTAATTTATGTGGGAAGACTCAGCCTGATTATGGACAGAACCAATTGATGGGCTGGGCCTTGGGCTATATAAGAGTGAAGAGTCACAGCAGGCCAAAAGCAAGCAGGAAGCGTGAGTGTATTTGTCTCTCTATGCTGTTTTCTGCAGCTGCGCCATGTGACAAGGTGCTCAAGTCCCTGCTTTGACTTCACTGAAATGATGAACTCCAGCTTGGAATTCTAGGCCAAATAAATCCTATATTGCTCCCTATATTGCTTTTGATCAGGGTATTTTATCACAGCAACAGAAATGCCTCTTGAACATATGAAATTGTATAAAAAAACATTTGATTTATAATATCAAAATATGGACTCAAAATTCAATTCTCGATATTTATGTGTTTGGTCAACTTGGATAATTGACACTATGTATCCATGATACTTTTGTCATGCAAATTATTTAATAAAATGGAAATAAATGTTTGAAATAACTTAAAATATTATAAAGTATCTTTAAATATTATAAAGAATAACAGTGCTTTGATTTTTTTTTCACTTCAGGTATGTGTGTTCCTTTGAGTATGGCATATTTTACCCATTGAAGTGCATCAAGAATGTTTGGTGTACTAAACAACATTCTATGGTAAGGAAAAAAAAATGACCTGCTTCTGACATTTAAATAGCTGTGAAAACTGGGAGGAAAGAGTCTTCCTTAAGTCCTATTTTTAGATTTACCAATGGTTCATAAAATCTATCAGGGTCTTCTTTAAAACATACAAAATCTAAAGGTACAGTGCATCATAATCTTCATGTGATATTCAGTTAACATAATCCTGATGTAATATTGATTAACAGAAGGACAGTAAGTCAGGCCATAGCAGCAATTGGAGTCTGTTTTACTTATTATAGTAATGAATTATAAATTCTAAGTATTTAATACTGTGCACAGAACATAGGGCATGTACATAATCTCAAAGTACACAACATATCATACTCTTCTAATTTTGTTCATTTCTTGATACAGAACTTACCATAATAAGTATCATCAAAACAGTAATGCTCCACAGAGCAAAGAAAGCATCTTCAGTTCCTTGTTCCCTTCAAAGAAGACACTTCTTTTCTTTGAGCCATAGCTCAGATGTTAATTATAGTTTTCAACAACAAAAAGACAAGACAAGCTAAAAGATGGCAGGAAACGAAATGCTTTAAAGACCATAACCACAAAGTAATAGAAGAATGCACATCCACTTTAAATGTAGAAGCTCTTTTTTCATTTTCTAGTGAGCACAAGCCACCATGTACAATGTCTGACTTTCTAGGATTGTATGTTATAACATCCTTAAAATACATAGTTTCATATTTATCACTCCTGCATAACAACAAAATGAGGTATATTTTAAGGGTCTAAGAGCATTAACCAAGAAGCTTAGATTTCCTTGCAGCTGATTATCATGGCTACCAATGCTCTCCTTCAATTTTGGTTTTTAATGGTATTAACTTCATTTTAATGATAATTTTCTTCATTTCTTTAATTTGTATTTTATAAGGCACCCCAAATATCTATAATACCAAACCACTGATTCATCACTCTCAAGTATGGTTGATTTTTTTCCCTATATTTCCAGCCAACTGAACCAAAGTTCCCAATTGCCTGTCTTTCCATTGAGAACTCCTATTTTCTGATTTCTCTATCATGAACATTTTTACACACACACACACACACACACACACACACACACACACACATACGCGCGCGCGCGTGCATGCGCGCATGTGTGTGTGTGTGTGTGTCTTCACTTTTCTTTTCCCATGCTTAAATTTCAGAGACAACCATTAAAATTATTTTGTTCCCCAAATTTTCTATTTCCATCATGTTTTCACCATCTTTCTTACATGGTCATTCAAAGTCCTACTGATTTCTTCTTGATCCCAGTAAAGGAAAATCTCTGGTTAAAAATCTCATACATTGGCTTCCTTAGCATATATTCAGGATCATCAGCATTAACGCAGTTGTCAGAAAAGCTATGAATCTTATTAAACTGTCAGCATAGTTGGCAAAATACTGAAATCAATGTCTTTGTCTATACAGCAACCGTTGTAACCAAATCTCTCCTTTCTGGTTTATTTCTTATCAACTGATCACCTCAGCTACAGCTTTACTGTATAATGGATCTTGAGCCATTAGACAAGAATTCGTTATATCATCAAATACAGTTTGCCATGATTCTGCTTCAGTTCTCTCTTCATTGACGTTGACGTTAGTATTTTCCTTCTCCTAAAAGACAATATGGCCATAGAACACTACACCCCATTGTCACTCTTCTTACAGTCTTAAGATCGTTGATTATAAATGCTTTTTATCAAGTCATTCTATGAATATTCATACATCATTGGACATTTTCCATACTGAAGAAACGCAATTTTGTCCCTGAGTCCCATATATTCCTAATCATAATCTGTAATATTCTCTCATACTTTTCAAGTCAAGTTTTGAGAATTTTTCACACACCATTTTATCAACTGGATATGTACCCATTAATCATCTGTCTGTTACATCAAAACTCTGGTATTAAGATATAAGCAATGTGTTCTACATACGCTAAACTCTTCACCTAAATAATTCCTATTTAGTTTTCAGAGGGTCACAAATCTTGTCCTCTCAAAGCTTCTTTCACAGCCTGTATAGTTATCCTACCGCAATGCCATGCACCAAGTCTTATTTGGATTTATCAATGGAAATTGTAATCAAATGCATTGTTTCTCTGCTTCAAGTTATATAACTGTATGGTAATACAACTAAATGAAAAGTCTGACCCCAAAGCATTAATGAAAATAAAGCCCAGAAAAACCCATTTTAAAATCTATTGCAGTTATCCCTTTAAAGACTCATTCAACAACACAATTGCTCTAGAAACTTTTCCATTTCTCCCTGCTTAAAACACCTTGAGTTTTACCTCCAGCTAATCAGCTGTCTTCCTCATATTACCTAATTATTCTGGTACCCACTATTAGATAAATAAGTTTCTTCTTTCATAGCAGAATGAACAAAACATCTTTTAAAAAGGATTCCAGCCAGTTAAGAAAGAAAAGTTTGAACCATGTCAATATGTGTGCCCTACAAACTTTTCTGTCTTTCTTGGATCTTTTTTATAAAAGAAAGAAAGAATAAATAAATGTGGGGAAAACAGAACTGAAAATGATTTTTTAATTCACTGAGAATGTATTAAGGAAGAAGAATAAGCATTGTTAAATGAAATATTTATGTCACTTTATGATTTTGAATCTCTGCCCTTTCTTTTAGAGGTCTAAGTAATTAGAATTCCAATATCTTTATTTAATTTTGCTTTGTTGAAGAACTATGAAGAACACAGCGATGACATGTCATATAATTACTTTTTGATTTGATGTGCCATTTTAATTAATTTGGAGTTAAGTTCCCTCAGTATAAGATAAAATGGTAGAGTTTATATTATCCCTTCAGCTTTCCTGTTACTCTAGGGAGGAGAAAGAAGAATACTAAATCACTTAATACAAAACCCTATGAGCTGATAGCACAGACTCTTTTGCTGCTCCGGTAGACATGCACTATCTGAGAAATGCCTAAGCATCAAATATACTTTCAGATTATCACAAAGATTTTTTTATTCTTGAAAAATGAATAGTTTCTTAGTGAACCACTGTCAGGTTAGTTTTAAAGCAGATTCATTGTTGTTATCTTTATAACTCAATTGGTATTTATCCTTTGCTAAAGTATTTCTCTGTTCAAAATAAAAATAGTGCTTCTGACTCACTGAAATAAAAATGAAAGTCACCATTACTCCTATCTAGATTATCAAGTGGCTAACATCCTGCTTCCCCACTAATTTTACTTAATACTTAGGTTCTCACTTAGCCAAGTATCCTATGAGTCTGTTCTACAACAGTTGGC
The DNA here is from genome assembly GCF_903995425.1 of Onychomys torridus. Lineage (NCBI taxonomy): Eukaryota > Metazoa > Chordata > Mammalia > Rodentia > Cricetidae > Onychomys > Onychomys torridus. The sequence continues at coordinate 59,814,773 of NC_050446.1, forward strand.
ATACATACTATGATTTTATTCATTAGGCTACATACATCATTGCTGAATTAATGTCATTATTTTCTCTACTGCTTTGGATCACTCCAGAATACCTACCTTTTCATAATAAGAAATGCCTAATTGTCTATGTTTAGCTATCATCACACAAATCTCTAGTAGGATACTCACATTTTTTCTTTCCAAAATAACTTCTTTTTATGATGCACATACCATTTGTCATGTATTAATAGATTCAAGTAACTGTTCTGCCCTAAAGTTTAGCAAAATGGAGAGATAGCAGATGCCATTGTCATTGCCAGCTATATTATTTGCTAGACTGCTCTGTCCTTCCACTGTACCTTGGAACTCAAAAGCAACCGCAGACAATTCATAAGTAGATGATTCTGGCTATGCAGCAATATTTTTAACCACTATTCTAAAAACCAGTGGTACAACAGGTTTATCATAGCCCCTGGTTTTCTGGCCCTTATATTGAGTTCACTATTAATAGTCAGCAAAGCAGACAGCATAGAAGAAAAAAATATAGTTACTGAAGTCAGACCAACAAAGGTATTGAGACCCTGGTGCTGGCAATTCATATAAAATTCAGAGTAAGACATAATTTATTTTTGAATTTATTTTGAGACTTTTTAAAAGGATATTACATCATTGTGGAGACTATTTCAGAGATCCATAACTATCAAATGCCAAAAATACATGTTTATGGTATATCCAACTACAATTGGTGCATCTACAGTGAAACCCCTAACACCAAGGGTCAGGAAGACAGGGCAAAGAGGTTGACAGATTCAGATGACCAGGATGCCTTCTAGACATGGCAAGGAAGTTCCACCAATGAAATCTCAGCAATATGCTTTCCTAAACAAGACCTGTATAATGACAATACTAGTCTACACACCAACATGGATGGAGGAGATCTGGAAATCTCACAAGACCACACTTACAGATGAAGAGCTAAAGTAATTGAAGGTTGGGGAGAGACTGTTGCAGGGAGAAAGAACAGAGGTTTCTCTAATCCCTTGGGTTATCTGATCCCAAGCAGTCAGCCCTAAATGCTTGTACATAAGAGCAGCACTAAATGGACTCATTGGCTTGGCATGTGTGTGTATAAAGCTATAATAAATAAAGAGGAAGAGGTCATGAATTTGTGAGGGAGTATGGGGACATGGGAGGAGTTGGACAGAAAAAAAAAGGCATATAAATGACATAAATACAGTATATATGGATAAAATTCTCAACTGTAAACTATTTAAATTTTTAAAAACAAAGAAAAGTGCAGAGGATATTACATCTTTTCACATGTTTTGTATATATCAAATGTCAAATGCATAGACATAGCTTGAACATAATTTTTATAATAAGGAAAGAAGCATTACTATTTTTGTGGCTAGCACCCATTATTATTTCTAATTCTATGAAATTCCAAACTCAGTTTGTTTGTGTTAAGCTGTGTACCACAGTTTGGACATAATTTGATTGTGTTTTCTCCAGGGTCCATCTTTGGAACCCGGGCCCCAGAGTGGCAGTATTTAGGGATGGTGGTGAGGAATAGTTAAGAGGTAGGGCCTAATGAGAGGTATTTTAGCCAGTGAAGGGGTTGTACTAATAGGGAACTAAGTGAGTCCTCTTGAAATCATTTAATAATTCCTCTGGGAAGTTGGTTATGAAATCCTGAGTCCAGCCCCACCCAGGTCTCTCTGGATTCCTGCAGCATCATGATGCAATCTCTTATTCCTGCCCACACCCCTGAAGTTGCTATTGGCCATCATGAGACTTAGCTGAGACTGCCCTCAACAGAACTGAGTCAATGTAGATGCTACAACCTTGAACTTCTAAAACTGAGAGCTAAATAAACTTCCTCCCTTAATACTTACATTGTCCCAAGTATTTCAGTATAATGATGAGAAGTGGACTAAGACAGGATCCAAAACACAAGAAATATGAAACTTCAATTTCCTAAATGGGTATCAAAAGTTTTTGTAGTCTGTTATACACCTTATACTTCAACCAAGACTAATTACTTTATTACTTTCACTAAACATATATCTTGATGAGTGCAATAGATGCCATATAATATAACTTGACCAAACTTCTACAGTATGGTTACTTTTGACATAATCCACTTTTCAGTGCTCAGAAGCAAATTCTGGGACATGTGTACATAAGGAACATTCTACCACTAAGATATACCCAAGCATAACTTAATCTTCACGGTGAAAACATTTCATTGTAAAATTACTTTCATCTATTTATAATAATTTTTATTATTTTATTTGTGTGTTTGTGTGCATGTCTGCACATAATGTGTATAGATGCCAAAAAAGCCACAGGCCACTGACTAAGTGGAAATTTCGGACTGTGGGCACCCAGCACCCTAATTCCTGAGTTAAAACTCTCCTGAGGCAAGAGAAAACACCTTTGACAAAGACACCTTCCACTTCCTGTATCACTGGGATATACAGACAGCACAGGGTCTTCACCCAAGCATGTTCAGTGTTCCAAAGCACAGAACACAAAGTTTCAGCACAGAGGAGAGCGAGTTTGCCACCTAGGACTCAAGGCTTGTCAGTGAAAATTTAAGAATAAAAGTGAAAAAAGATGTGAGAGACAGTTACATTCCAGTCAAGACTGTGGTGTTGAGTTCATGCTTCAAGATACTCATTCTATATCATAAAAACAAAGCAATGGAGAGAGAGTTAGAGGAACTCATAGTTAGAAAGAGAAAGCGTGGTGATATATTGTGTTCCCTAATAAACTTGCCTGAGGATCAGAGGGCAGAGCCAGCAACTGGGTTAGACATAAAGGTCAGGCAGTGGTGGCACACACCCTTAATCCTATCAGGAAATGGAGGCACACATGCCTTTAATCCCAAGAAGTAATATCTGGCAGAGGAAGGTATATAAGGCCTAAAGGAACAGGATCTCACTCTCTTTAGGCTGAGGATTTCATAGAAGTAAGAACTAGTGGCTGGTTATTCTGCTTCTCTGATCTTTCAGCTTTCATCTTGATATCTGGATTTGGTTTCTTATTAAAAGGCCATCTAAGATTCAAACAAGAAAGTAATTCAGAGCTCCCTGAGGTGGCAGCTTCTTCCCAGAAGGCATTGCAAGAAGAGGCCAAGGGAAGGCACTGGGGCAGGCATCTAAGTAGGATGAACAGTGTGAATGCAGAAGTGCCTGAATGCAGTGTTGGCAGGAGGCTTCTTTAAGATTTGTGGTAGAGCTGGGCATGGGCACAAAAATTCCCAGCTTACCAGGAGGCAGAGGCAAACAGATTGTAAATCAAGTTCTGCCCAGACTACAGAGTGAGTCACAGCAGTTGGACAACTCAGTAAGACTCTGTCTCAAAATACCAAGTACAGCAAGATTGGGGCTATATAACTCAGTGGTGGAGGGCTTACATAGCTGTGCAACACTACAGAATAGGTGCTTATCCCGCTGTGAAAGAAGAGACATAACCCTTTGCCGGCAGCAGCATCCAGACCCATGTTGCCTTTAGAACCTTCTGTGCTAGAGGAACAGCTCGTGTTGAACTGTCCATCAGCACCTGTGATTAATGCACACCTGAAATACTTCTAATACCGCTGAACAACTAAAATGTAGTTTTGAATAATTATAATTAAACTTACATTTAGCCTAGGATTTTGTACAGCACCGATCTAAATAATATCCAATTCAGCTCTCACTAAATCTAGTCAGAAATGAATAAAGACAAGAGGAAAATGGAAACTGTAACTGTTCGAAGTTAAATACTAGGTATTAGGAAGACAATTATACTTCCATACGCTCTTGATCCTCTTATTTAACTGACCTAATGACCATTCACCAAATTTGTCTCAACTGTCCGTATTAATAGTCAAATCTGTATCTGTGAGATTTAAAATTTGAAATTATCCCTGTTAATTCAAAGTGTCTAGTGAAGAATGGTAAAACTGTGCACTCAAATGTGGTCATTTACACGTGTAAAAATGAAAAAAAGTGTCTTAAAGAAACCCCTTGATACAAGTGTACTCAGTTTCAGATGGGGGCTGCTCTGGACAGGAGCTAGATGCACAGAGCAGTGGGCAGGCTCCCACTCACTTGCTCTCTGCACATCACTTCCTCTCATTCCCTAAATATCCATTCACCACTCCCTTTTCCCAGGGAAACAACTTCTTGCCTGGAGTTCAATTCATAACTCCTTGACAATATTCTAAAGCCTTACCTTGGAAGAGTAAAAAGTTCAAACCAAAAATAAAGTAGAAAATTCAAATTAAGGAGTCCATTTAATTTTGGTAGATTTTTCTATCTCTTACAAAGCTTTGTGGGTTGTTTCCTTTGAATGTAAAACTTCTCAAGCATCTACAACCTTAATATTCCATATTCCACATTCCATATTCCATATCTGGGTGGAAGAAACTCACATAACAAGTCTGTGTGACACTGCCAACCCTATTTGTGAAAGCAAATGAAATAGTAACTTGATATACTGTGGATGTAGCTCAGTTTAAATTCCCATAGCTGTTGTCACTTTGAGTCATGTGAGATTTCCCATTAAAATGTAAATATTTCTAATTTGATATTACCCTAGTATCCTTTCTGTTGCTGTAATAAAATAGCATGCATTTATTTTATTTGGCTTAGAATTTCAGGTTGCAGTCCTCCCCAGCAAAAGAGGAAGACCAGTAAGAAGTTTGAAGCAGCTGGTCACATTCTGTCCATGGTTAAAAACAGAGAAGAGGGGCTGGAGGGATGGCTCAGCAGTTAAGAGCACTGGCTACTCTTCCAAAGGACCCGGGTTCAATTCCCAGCACCCACATGGCAGCTTACAACTGTCTGTAACTTCAGTTCTAGGGGACACCCTCACGTAAATATTCATGCAGGCAAAACACCAATACACACAAAATAAAAATGAATATATTTTTAAAAGGGACAGAGAGGAATGAGTGTATCAATGGGCATTTGCTTTCTTACTTGCTCATGTTCCCCTCTAACACTAGTTAAGAACTCCTGCCTAGGGACTGGTATTAGCCACACTGGGCTGTGCCTTCCCACATCAATTAACTTAAGACAATCCCTCACCAATATGCCCATGGGGCAACCCAAGTCCTTCATTGAGACTCCTTTTCCAAGACATTCTAGATTATAACAAATTGACAATTAAAGCTAATCATGCCAGCTCTATTATTTTCATTTAGTTAAAAAAACAGTATATTTATCTAGTGGTATGAATAAAAATATACAACCTAAACACTGACTAATATTATCTATGGCAATGAAAAAAAAAAACATCTATGATAACCAAGGAAACGACTTTTACCTAAGATTTAGTTTCAATTAAAAATTTGCCCTTTTAATTGATCTTTTCTTTCTCTAAATTCTTTTATACAAATAGTTTTCATTTCAGTTCCTACAGTAAACCTAGAGGATGAAAATAATCAGAGCAGTGTGCAGTTTAAGGTCTTGACAACAAGTATAAAAATTTTGTTTTATGCTTGAGGGAACTGAGCACAGACCATCTGCTGCCTCGGTGATCCCCAGGATGCCTGTCAAAGCGTGCATGCATGCATGAAGAAGCAGAGAATAAAGAGAGAGGCACTCACAGCCATTGGAACAGGAATCTGGAAAACCACAGCATCCACTTTGGACATCATTCAAATAAATAATGAGGCCCATGTGGTGTATTTTAGGTCTACCTACTACACCAAACTCCAAAAGAAAAATGCCATTGAGAATTTTTACAATTACAATATCATTGTGCATCTCTTTCAGCTTGGGTTATGGAGATAACTGAATAGAGCCTCATGCTGCATTTGTACTGTTCTATGAGGCACACAATGAAATCAACATAGGAGCTATGTAGAGAAGGCAACTTACGCTTTTTTATCAAATGTTCCCAGCATGATAGGTTCACACAATCTATAAATTTATTCCTCAAACAGCACACAGTTTCTCCTTGCTTACCATTCATAGAAATACTTGTGTTAGCAATACCTCCTAGCTCCTAGAGCTTGATATTTGAGCAAAAGGCAAGTCAATATGACAGATCCATATAGAATCTACCTATAGAATTGGAAAAGTTCTAGCCATCACCTCCTACATAATCAAAATTTTGAATTCCCAATCCTCTCTCTCCCTAGGAGTATTAAGTAAGAGGTTTCAGACTTGTACTACCCATACTGGCCATGCAGTAAATTATTTCTGGAGCTAGATATGAAGGAAGAACATAAATTATTTACAGATGCCTCTAAATGTATTACCTGACATTCTGGCCTGCTTCTTAGTTGTTATGACAAACTCCATCACCAAAAGCAACTTAGGGGAAAAGTTTATTTTATCTACTAGGTCTCCATGAAGATTGAGGGAAGCTAAGACAGGAACTCAAGGCAGGCACTTGAGTCAGAAACTCAGAAGAATGCTTCTTACTGGCCTGCTCTCTCTGGCTTGCTCACCTACCTTTCTTATACAGTACAGGCCTACTTGTGTGAGGATGGCACTGCTTACAGTGGACTGGGGTCATCTACATCAATTAGCGATTTGAAAAGTGCCCCGGAGACATGCTCCTGGGCCGATCTGATAAAGGCATTTCCAAAGTTCCTTCTATAAGTGATTGTAGATTTCACAGCTGAAACTCAGATATTTGCCAATAAAGAATACCATATAAAACAACTCACATTTTATTCTAGATCATCATCATCATACTCGTTGACAGGACTATATTTAACATACCTAGAAATTAAATTATGGGAAACTACTTACCCTGAGCCCATGAGTGGAAGAGATCCTAGTACAGAAAGCATAGTTCTACTCTACTCTGGACACAGGGGAGGGTCCGTTCTTACAGATAGCAAACCAGCATGAAAGCTATAACCCAGGATATAGTTTTTATAGTATTTATACTTGAGTTCAGCTGAGCATTGAATGCAGATCAGTATTTGCAAAAGCTTATTGAAAAAGCTGATATTTAACAGAAATTGTAATCTAATTAATAGATCATAATAGATCAGTTGGAATGAGGGAAGACATAAAATTGTTGCATAAGTAAGTAGAATGTATGGCTAGTGCTACTGCAAATATTATAAATAATTATATTCCATGTCATAGTATTGAACAGTTATACAAACACACTGCTGAATGGTGTGACCCTGCCCTTTGTGTGTGGGGGGGGGGCGGGGAGAGAGAGAGAAAGAGAGAGAGAGAGAGAGAGAGAGAGAGAGAGAGAGAGAATTTGCTGCATAAAGTTAGTGAAGAATGACATGCATTGGAGTCCCAGCACTCAAGAGGCTGAGGAAGAAGATCTAGAGTTCTGGGTCAACCAGAACTACATAACAAAACCCTGTCTGAAAAAAAAAAAAAGAAAAGAAATAAAGAGAGGGGAAGAAATCAAGGAGGACAGGATAAAGGAGAGAGAGAGAGAGAGAGAGAGAGAGAGAGAGACTTCAATGGGTTCAACAACAAGTCTGGATTCTCTTGGACAAACAAAGACCAAATTCCTAGCATCCTTTCCAGGAATGTGGAGCTAAGAATTAAGTTCTGGCCAGCAGGATGGTAGAAGTGAGGCACAGTGCTTCCAACAATGGAGGTTAAAGGCATCTTAAGCAATCTTACAAACTCTTCCTTTCCTACTATGCCACTGTCAGAAGACATGTGGGCAAATGGCATATGTGGAAAACAGACACACATCTTTTATCTTATAGGACTGAAGGAAAAATCCTGTCTTAGAACCATTACATTTAAATGTTCTTCTTACTCCTTCTTTTCTTCTCTTCTTTCCTCTCATCTAATCTCTCCAGCATAAACAAGCATATACTGGAAAAGCCCCAAAATTTTCAAAATGTCTTATAATGCTTTGGGGTGAAGTGTGCTTGAGTAGCTTCCTCAGTCACTCTCTGCCTTATTTTTAGGCACAGGATTTCTTACCGAACATGGCTGGAGCTTGCTCTGTGGTCTAGACTGGCTGGCCAGTCTATGACGCTTGCTAACTCCACCCCTCAGTCCTGGGATTAGATGTCCTCCACCATGGCAGGCCTTTTACACAGAAGTGTTAAGCATGGAACTCTGATTTTCAAGGTAGAAGCAAACATGGTACATACTGAATCATTTCTCCAGCCCCTTATTATGGTTTTGATACCTTTCCAAGCTGGTACAGAGAATGAGTTGAAGAATTTGTCTAGCTATTCTAATTTCCTTTTCAAAGAAAAACAGCAGAGGTCACAGGTGCAGGAGGCTTTATAGCAGGATAGTCACCTTTGTGCACAGTTTCCTGAGAACAGAAGCATAGGTGATGAACATTCTGTGTGTAACTGTCACTTGCTCATTTGTATGGCATGGGTGATATCATTCAAGATTTATGGAATTGTTTCAAATTAGTTATTTCTTACTTGTAGCATAGTTAAGTGACCATCAATACATAGCATTAATGGTACATTTGAGTCCAAGACATTGCCATGTAAATCACTTACAAAATCGTGTCTGGGGCTGGAGAGATGGCTCAGCCATTAAAGGCTAGGCTCACAAGGTCTGAAAATATTATTATAAAACCAATAATTATTATAAGACTTTATTTAGTATATCTTACCTTGTTGGATATACCTTAAGGATTTGTTCCTAGTGATTGTTTAAACACTGTAGTTTATAGTAACACTTACATGTAAGTGTCAATATATAGTTATAATTATTTATATTAATGGTTCAGCAAACAAGACATAGTGAAAAAAGACCATTTAACATTTAAGTTCCCAGTGGAGCACAAAGGCAGCTTTGCACAAGGGTCCCTGCTGGTTGAAGAAGTGAAGCAGCTCAGGATCTTGACAGACGGTGAATGCTGGACAGTTAGGGTCTGCACGGTAATTGGATTTTGATGTCTAGACCACTAGTAATCCTTAGAATAGCACTCACTCAAATCTGGTAGAGTTTGACCTTGCTTCACCGGCTCCTCTTTCAAGAGAAGGCACTAGAGGAGTGAAAACTCATATTAATGAACCAGCATGCTTGTATTTAACTGTCTTTCATTCCATAATTTACAGTGGAATTTTAGAAAAGCCAAACTTACTATCTTTTCAGTTGCCTCAGGGATGAAATTATTTGTTTCAAATTTTAAAAAATTAAGTATCAATTACAACATAGTTATTTTTTTGTTAGAAGCAAAGAGAAAATATTTTCAATCCCAATACAAAATAACTAAATTAAGACATTTGCTGGGGGGAGGCTTATTTACAACTAACAACGTAGATTATAATGGATATTTTGAAATTTATATTCTCATATTAATTTCTAAAGAATCAGATTATTTCAAGCTCATGTTTTCAGATATGACCATACTACACTTAAGAAAATTTTTTTCTCTATTCTGAACTCATGATTCTGAAAATTAGAATATTCTCATTTTTTAATTTTCATAAACTTTGTATATTTAAAAATCACTTGAGTTCTCAATAGCCTTTAAGGAGATATTATGCATTAGTTTGCTTTTTCTAAGGTTCATATCATTTACTTAGTAATTTATTTATACATTATTTCAACCATCTTGCAGTACATGCTCAGTTCTGTTCCTTTAATAATGAGGAAATAGCATAGTGTTTATGAGCAAGCACTACAGTCCCCCATCCTGTTGCAGTGAAGATTCTGATGGTAATGGCATTGGCCTTACTCCTCTGAAGGAATTCTTCCTTGATTTAACATCATCCAGTGTAATTTTTGGTCTGTCAGGGTAAACCAGAAAGTCTCCAGGGGAAATTTGCTTACTTTAAAATACTCCATTTCTATGAAAAGAGCCTTTTTATTAATGTTGAACGTGAAAAAAAGTGGTAGGCATTTTATAGAATGTAAAACAAGATCTGATGAAGCTTAAATTGTCAAAAAAAAAAAAAAAAGTATAGGGCTACATGACATCCTGCTTTAAAACAGAACAGTATTACCCTTCTTTGTGAAGGAACTCTGTTGCCTGTCATATCTTTGACTGTGTCCTTCCTTCCATCTTCACAGGGATCTTTATCGAGGTCTTTGTTTCAATTTGTATATTCAATATAGCTATTGTAGACTGTAAATATATACCAAATAAATCTGAAAGAATGACTTAATAAATGGAGATTTAGTGTCACTTAACCCTTGACACTTCTCTCTATAATTATAAATGGCAATATGAATGTCTGGTATATTTCTAAATCCTCACCTTGTATAGGGCCCTCAAACCCCCAAACTGTTGCCTGCTTGCCTGCTGACCTTGACCAGATGTCCTCCCTATGCTGATTCCCTGCTGGTTTCCTTCCTACTGAACTCTCACCTGAGGTTCTTTGTTCATCCTGCATTTGGTGTAAACATTCTGCCCTCGAGGTTCCTCCATTGAGCTGTAAGCCTGTATTTAAGGTTTCCTCCCTCCTTCAATAAATGGCATCCGAATGACCCACTGTCTCTTGTCTCTATTTTTCGATCCACAGCCCCTCGCTCAGACATGGTGAACAGGTGGTGGTAGCACGGGTGCTACCTCAACAACCTTGCATATTTTAGGTGGCCAGAGAGATGGAAATTCTTTTAAATATTGCTATGATGTAGGAAATGAATGAGATACTTAAATGTTACAGTGGTCATGTGACTAATAGATTGTATATTCAAATCAATATTTGGCTTATAATCCTCACAAGTAAAGGACAAATGCCGCGTGGAGGTAGCACATAACATGCTTTCCATCATCAGTCACCGAACAATGTCACTATTACTTAACAACATGCCTTCTTTACTTCACAAGGAAAGCTGTCCCTGGGCAAGAAACCACATTTGTGATCCATAACAAGGAATATGCAGTTTCTGCCCATGACTAATCTGCTCAGAAATTGTCCCATGTAAGTTAGTGCTGGGGTAATGAACAATCTGCAGTGGAAGACGCCATACAGAAAGATTTCAGGAACCTTTGCTGACTAGAACTTCAAGTGTCTTACCACAGTGTTTGTGAAAGTCTGCCTGAAATTCATGGTGCAGAAATGTAACTGCTGTAAGGTGCATGCCCATGACAAAGGGCTGAAGCTGCTTGAAGAGAATCGGGGCAAAAACCCAGACCTTCCCAAGCCTGTGTGTCTCCCTGGCTTGCCAACTGTGTAGGAAAGTATACCAGGGGCTGTGTGGGAGGAAATAGAAAATTATCCAGAGCTACAAGCTACCCATTTATCTTTCCCCTTGCTTTTCAACAACAAAAAAGGAAGGAAGAGGGCACTCCCCTGGCTAGGGAGGAAGGAATCCTCAAGTCCTCAAACAAGCTCCCAATGAGATTAGCAAGAAATTTACACTTTCAAACTGCATCAGCTGTCTTGTCATTTTCACTTTTTTGTTTGTGGTAAATCACAATCTGAAAGCAAGCATGATCCTGGCCTCAGTAGAACTGAAAATAATTCAAGAAAGTAAACGTCAACTATGTGAGCTAACAGTGCAAATCAGAAGTAGAGCACTTGCCTGGTGTATAGAAGGCCCTGTATTCAATCCCCAGCCATGAGAAAAATAATAAAACAAAACTTATATTAATCACTGTGGTGGTTAGAATGAGAATGGCCCTCATAGGCTCCTGTGTTTCAATATTCCGTCCCGAGTTAATGGAGCTGTTTGGGAAGGATTGGTTTTGTTGGAAGAAGTGTGTCACTAAGGGTGGGCTTTGAGGTTTCAAAAGACATCTCCGTGTGTGTGTGTGTGTGTGTGTGTGTGTGTGTGTGTGTGTGTGTGTGTGTGTCTGTCTTTGCTTCTCCGCCTCTGCCTCTCTCACCTCATGTTGTGGATCAACATGTGATTGCTCAGCTGTTCCTGCTGCCATGCCTTTCCTCTGCCATCATGGACTCTAACTCTCTGAAACTGTAAGCCTAACTAAACACTTTCTTTTTTAAATTGCCTTGGTCATGGTATTTTGTCACAGCAACTAAGACATCTTTATTTTGATGTTCAGACTACTTAAGGAGACAGAAACCTCTTCTAGGCTTTGAAAGTACTCTTTTATGATAAGCAAACTTTACTACTTTGTGTAGCTTAGTTTTGTGGAAGTGCTGACTCTTAGTTACCATGTAAGGGCAGACCTTGATGTCAGGATTTCTAGTTTGTATTGGCTATTTGGGGTATTCTAATGTACACTGAACAGCTAGTCATACTAAAGTTTGAAAAGGACTGTTGGAGTAGGTTCTAAGCTGCCTTTCCTAGATAAACAATAGTGCTGTTTATAACCCCTAGTTAAGTAGGCCTGAGTACTGGGCTCCAGGTTATGGGAGATCTCTGGGATTGTTCCTTGATTATGTAAGACAGAGAGGAATAGAGGAACTCTACAAAAAGTGTAGGATTGGACCTGCCTCTTAGCATATGTACAGTAGGTTCTTTGCATACAAATGGATATGTTTTGATCATTTTCACTGCGCTTCTGGATTGAATTGGATCAAATGTTCCATCCACAGGTAATCATTGGCTTTTCAATAGCCTTCCCCTGAATGTTTTTCAAGGTCAGTGAACTATCTTGTATTGAAGGCTAAAAATTAAAGTCCAGGAGGCTTGTGGAATATGTTTCCTCCAGTAGATTGTTACTATTGCATATTTATGATGAATTACTTCTGTTAACTTGACTACAAAGCCAGCACCAAGATCCACATGCCATTTCCTGTGACTCTGCTGTCAGTCTTTGTTAACTGACTCCAGACAATCTAGCACTTCTGTTACTTTAATAGTTTGAATGAGATGAGACAGAAATATTTTGCAAGACATCAGGGAACATGAATACATACCTCCAACTCAGCTTCCCATTATAGAAATTCTAGATCTAGAATTCTGTATAGTCTAATGCCAGCCGGAAGAAGGGAAGGAAATAGAATTAATCATCTTACAGGTAATGACTTTTCTCAAATCTGTAGTCTAAGGGAATAGCTCAGTCTCACTCCCAAATTCTAGAGTAATTAGGATGCTATTTTTCCCTGTGGAAATTTTCTAGCTAATTTTCTGTGGGACAGAGAGAAAACTGAAGAACTCCCACATCACCACTTTATTGGTGTTATTTCCCCATAACTATTTTAAGATAAATATTTAAAAAATTGTGTCTAATAGTGGCATAAATTAGAAAATACTTATTTGCATATTATAAATGAACTTTTTCTATTATAATAAAACTATTGGCAAATTAAAGAAAAAAATAAATCTTTCAAGGCTCCAGTATTCAGAGAAATATTTCATAAGAATTGTGCTGTAGATAAGAACAGGTGGCAATAGTCAAATTTCCCATCTGCAGATAGTAAAATCACCTACAGGTTGGTTTTTGCAAGTATTATAGCCAATATGCAGAAACCTATTCATTCGCAATTCATGCCAGATGGACCCTGACCAAATTCAGAGAGCCACATAGGACCAATGTTCTTTTGGATGCTTTTTTTAAAGTTTAAAGCAGATGACCCTGCCATTTGCACAGCAAAATAGGAGCTGTGAGCAGTACATGAGCAGAATTTACTTAGTGACTGGAAAAGAGGAACAGTTAATGATATCGGAGCTCCTTTAAGGATTCTAATAGTCAGAATCCTCTGCAGATGTGGCCCAGTCAGAGGTAAAGATAAGATTGGCAATTATGTGTTTATAACTGGAATACAGAATTTCTGCTCTTCCCCAGAAAACAAATCAAGCAATTTCCAGACATGCATAATTAAGCATTATTATTCTCTCATTGTGACTTGGATTGTTTTATATTATTATCACTCACTGTTTAGAGCTGTATAATAAGCTAGCTAGATGATTTACATTTTGTTTTGGTATCTTTATATCTTTGAGCTGCTTCAGTTAAAAAGAGCCTCTATGTCCACACACGAAGTAATAATAATAATAAACCTATCAATATTGTGTGCCCACAGCACTGTGCATTGCTACTACTGTCGGCACCCACACTCACTATATATTTTTATAATCACAAAAGGGCTGTAGTACTTCTTCCCAGATGAGTAAGGTAGAAGTGTGGTTTTATAATTCAAATAAAGAAAAGGAAACAAGATTAATTAAGGAAAAAAGAGAATGACTTTGAAGAGTGAAAAGCAAGAAAGAAAAACAGTTTGTTAAAAGAGATATTCTGTAAACTTAATTAAATCTCCTCAAAATTCATATGCTAAGGCCCAAGGCTGGAGACCTCAGATTACATTTGGAGACAGGGCCTTTAAAGAAGTAATTAAGTTAAATGAGGCCATTAAGATGGGTCCTAATCCAATCTGATTTATAAAAAAATATTAGATGCTACCCTTCTGAGTTCTTAATTGGGAGCAAAGAAAAACAGATTAATGAAAGAAACAGAAACAGAAGGGAGTGTGTGTGTGTGTGTGTGTGTGTGTGTGTGTGTGTGTGTGTGTGTGTGTGTGTGTGTGTGTGTGTGTGTGTGTGTGTGTGTGTGAGTGTAGAAAGAGAGAGAAGTTCCCACATTTGCATGGTACTTGCATACAAAAATGACTCAAACTTAAAGAGGTAGCTAGAATTAGTCTACATGTCATCTTCTGGGGAAAATAGGGCATTGGGGAAATCAGTGATGGGAAGTGACCAGGAAACTCAATGGTAAACCAATGTTGTAAATTTAAAAGACAGATTTCCATCTCTACCTCCTCTTATTAACTAATGCATTTCATCATATCTTAGGTCTGATTCCATACAGACATAAGAGATTATCAGTACCCTTGTTATATTTTGTTATATACTTTGTGTTGATAAATTTTAGTTTCCAAATAAGTCCAATCATGAAATTTTGTTTCAGTTTTGTGTTTTTCTACCTGTAGCCAGTTTCTTTGGTTTTAGTTTCTTTCTTTTTGATTTTCATTTTCTGATTTTATTTGTCTCTCTCTTACTTCCTTCTCCCCACCCCCTTTTATTTCTTGGTAGTTAATGGATATACTATAGAAAACTCCTCTTTCTATCAGAATCTCAGATAGATAGAGTCATCTTTAAAGGTCTTTTTCTATGACAATTATTGCTTCACTCTATTTGATTCAAAAGAACTGATGTACCTTTAAGAGCAATAGAGTCGTTCTCAACTCTTGGCGAGCCTTGGCTTGGGGAACTAGAATCCTGAAAAATTTAATGGCCATCAAAAATACCCCCAAGACAGTGGTTTTCTTGTCTTGGCTCACAAATTTGGAAAATACAATTTAAGGACCATAGAGGATGAATTTCAGTATAGTACAAATGCAAAGGTGAGAACTAGAGAGAGACAAGAGACAGATAGACAGACATACAGACAGACAGAACAGAGCTCTTGTACAGCAGGAGAGGCTCCCAGAAACTAAGACACCATTGAGCCAACAATAGTCTTTGGTCTTTTTAAAGGACTTATAACAGAAATAGGGACAAGGCATGGAGAGGAATTCATTCTACTCAGTCTAATTGGCCCAACCATGAGGTGGCCAGGTGCCACCTATCAGCTTCAGTCACACCCCACATACAGTCTCTGTTCATTTAGAAGAAAAGTAAACACGGAAGTGGAAAACAAAATCTCTTCTGGTGTTCCTGTCCTCCAGCAAGGACATCCTCAAAACTGCTGCTTTGTGCTCCCTGGCCTACCTTCCTGCTGCTGGCTCCTGTTCTCATCAAGTGGATGAGCCCCAGGTTTAAGTGGTGTTAGTGCCTGTCTGTGACACAAGGCTGTCTTTAATGATGTGCCCCAACAGCTTTTGAGATACAGTTCTTGTTTGGGACTAGGACAAAGTAGTACGAAGAAAGGTGTTTTGTATTTTTCATCTTTTCAGTGACACATTTCTTTCCCGTTTATAGGTACTTTAAAAAGTATTACAGCAAGAATGTAGTATGTGATAAGCTCTCAATACAGTTTAATTATATAATACTATATTGCTATTTATGAGTAGGATAAAATACAACGATCTGTAGAACTTTGTATTTTCTGAGCATTAGTTAACCGGTTCCCCTTCCACCTTTGAAAGCACCAACCAGTTTTATTTCTGTAAATGATTATGTGAAATACCTCCTATAAAGCAAGTGATATAGAGTTCCTCTCTGTGCGACTTATTTCACTTAGCACAGTCTCCCTGTTTATCTAACCTATTACATCTTACAAAGAGTGTGGATCTCAGCACAGCATGGCACAGTTGCACCAAAGTGCCTGAGGCCTAAGGAGCCGCTTAAGTCCAATGAGCTATTACACAAGCTGGCTAGGAAAAGAAGGTCCGGGTCCTGGGATGTGTTTCCACAACTTTTGCCAACTAATCTACTTAGCAGCAGAAAAGTTTACAAGGCCAAGAGCTAAGAGGATTTTCACTAAAATTTTAGGAGAGACGGCCTAAGGTATAGTCATTGAGCCTGCATTGACTACAGATAGTAAAGACAAAGTAGCATCAAGCAGAGAATGTACATGGGTATAAGAGTCACAGACAAGGAGTAATTGATGGTTCTGGACTGTTGTCAACAGCCTGGAGATTGAACATAAATAACATGGTAGCTACAAATATAAGAACTTAAGTCACAGTTACATTCTAGAATGTGGACCCATCCTTTGGTTTCAAGACAGCTGCTGGTTGAATCACCTTGCTTCTTCTTACACTCAGTTCTCTGACCCCTGGCATTGAATTTAAAACATCCTGGAATTTTTCTGTTATCGTGACTCTGTTTCCTTCATTTGAGCAGAGGACCATCAATGGAGACCTAGGCCAGAAACCTGATGCTGGATATCCCAACAGACCAGATTCAATCATGCATTACCTTCAGAGTCCATAGAGATAAAAAATGAATTATGGAGAGAAAATAAAAGGAATTTATTTAGTGTAGTCACCCTGGGAAGGAACAGGGTCCATCAAGCTCAGTCCTGCCTTTGAGTCACTTCTGAGACCTTCAGGAATAAAAATAATAAAAGCTTGTCCACTTTGGGGGATGAGGGACAAGTATACATCATCAAGGAGTCTAGGTCAAACTATAAACTGACTGATCAGCACTTCAGTTGTGTTTTGGGGGTCCAGCTGGCTCTGGGGAAATTGTTGTTCTAACAAGTTCAGTTCACTCCCTACTAAGACAGAACTGCTCACGTTTAGGAAGTTACCCTGTATTTCTATTGTGGGGCCATTGCTCCTATTGAGTAGACAGCCTCAGATTGAATGTCACGGTGGCTCACTCACTCTTCCTGGGATCTGGAAGCTACCTATTGTACTTGCTCTTACAATGCAATTCAGCCTTGAAGGCAGATGAGAGTGGTAAGGTCACTAGCGCTGATTAAATTTGTATTGCTAATGCTTAGACAGAAACCACTTAGATGATTAACATGTCTGTGTACAGAGTTGAGGGAGAATCTGATGCAAGCATTTCTGTTAGCAATGCAAATGGCTGCAGACCCAAGTGAAGCCAGAGCATGTAGCCAAGCCACCTCTAACCCTGTTACAACTGCCACTGCATCCTTTACATCATAAGCCTTTCCTTAAGTAGTCTATAAAGCCAGAGTTAATATGCTCACCACAGATGCTTTGTTTTGTTTATTATTACATTTTTTAGTTTTATATATTTTTCCTTTTAAAGGTCTAGGTTCTTCATTATTCCTATAAAAAAAAAAAAAAATCTCCACCCTAATTCTGTCCACTGCCCATAAAACTGTTTTCCACCTACTTCTGCTCATTTGTGGTTTGGTTTTTGACTTTCTGAGTTAAGTTTAGCTTCGGATCATTTGCAATCTGCAGATATTTGTTTAGGTGTTTAGTTCAACTTGATGGTCATGAGATTGTTCCACTTTATAATAGTTTGGGGAGAGGTTTTTTTTTTTCAGCTGAAATATTTTAGTGCTCACTATTTTTTTTTCACTTGAAGCTGTGTAAGGATGACTTCTGCCTCTGCATTTGATAATGTTCTCTGAATGGCTGACAGTCTTTTATTCCAAGACAACTTTTTTCCATTAGTATAGCAGACAGCATTTCCTTTATTAGCCGGGCTTTTGGAGAGGCGTGACTGTGTGTTCTTTGAATTCCCTTTCTCTTTTTGCCTCGTAAGATCTTAAATTTTTCTCCTTGACTTCTTTTGCCTTGCCTGGATGAACCATGTTAATCATTTTGTCTCCCTCTCTCTGAAAGCATTACCCTCTAAAAACTACCTTCTTCCTGATTCTCGCTTGCACGTTTAAGTTCCCTTCCTGTGGTTATAGTTTTTCTCTGTCTGGACTCATCCTCGGTGTCTCACATTCTGAACTGTCTTTCTTTGTCAGGACTTTGCATGCTTTGTCCTCTTTGCCCTCCTCATCATGGAATTATCAAAGTTCCGTCTTCTGAGTGAGAAATGTCTCCTATAAGCTTATGTACTTGGACGGTGGGTTTGGAGTTCATAGTGCTGTTTGGAGAAGTAACCTTTAACACCTTTAGCACCTGAATATTTGTGGGAGGAAATCCATCACTGGGGGCAGACTATGCAAGTTTATAGCCTCACCCCACTTCTAGTTTGCACTCTGATCCCGTGTGTGTGTGTGTGTGTGTGTGTGTGTGTGTGTGTGAGAGAGAGAGAGAGAGAGAGAGAGAGAGAGAGAGAGAGAGAGAGAGAGAACAGAAGTGCTTTCCACCAGCTTCCTCCTCTGGCCACCTGGGGCTCCACGTTTATGGACTCTCCCTCTGGACCCAAAAGCCAAAAATTAAAAAAGAAAAGAAAAATCTTCCTTCTTCAAGCTGCTTTTGGTCATGCTGTTTTATCATAGCAACAAAAAAAGAAGTGACTACTATAGAAATTATCACTGGAGAACAAGACGTTGATGTGCAGAAGCTGACTGGTGCAAGACTTTGGAGCTTAGAAAAGGCCCTGAATGCTGTACTCAGAGCATAACCAACTGCTCCAGTAGGAATAAGGAAGACAGTGGTGCTGAGAATGTGGAGACTACAGAGGCCTGGCCTGGCAGGTTTCAGAGGGAAGTAAAGACTGTATTTGCAAGTAGCCTAGATGCCATTCACATGATATTTAGTAAAAGAACATGACTGTTTTATGCCCAAATCTGACAATTTATTTGAGGCTAAATGAAGCAGCGGGACCTCATTCTCCCCCCACCCCTTTGGATTGGTAGTGAGTATTCTTTATCATTGGATATAGGAAATATGTAATTTGTGTTTGGGCTTTTTGTTTGTTTGTTTTGTTTTGTTTTAATTCCCACAGGATCATCATTAAGACATTACCTTCAGTCTCAAAGGAGACTTTGTACTTTGAACAGTGTTAAGATTATATGGGGACTTCTAATTTGAAATATTTGCATTTTGTATCAAGAGTTATCAAAGAGCCTTTCAGGGCCAAGGGACCAAATGTGGTGGAATGAATGGGGAAAAAAGGTCCCCCACAGTCAAACACTTGGTCCCCACGTGGTGGTAAAGTCAGGGAAGTTGAGGAACTTTTAGGACAGAGAGGCTTGCTAGAAGAAATGAATCACTGAGATCAGGCTTTGAGACTTTACAACCTATCCCCACTTCCGGTTGGCTTTCTTAGTTTTCTGGTGACAAAATGTGATCAGCCATCTTGCTTCTCAGGCCACCGACTGCTCCCAACACTGTGGACTCCTGCTGTGGAAGCAAAAAACAAAATAAACCTCTTCTGTCTTTACTATTTTCCATCCTTCTTTCTATGTCTTTAGTTGTTTGTGTCTGTATGTCTGTCTTTGTTTTGTTTTGTCTCCCTTCCTGCTTTCTTTTGGTCCATATATCTGTTTTAATTCTACTGGTACACTGTAGTGGTTATGATAGCTTTGCAATATATTTGGAATTAAAAAGTGTGATTCTCTTCACTTTGCCCTTCTTGTACAACAGTGCCTCACTATTCATGATCTTAATTGATTCCAATACATTTTAGAGGTTTTTTTTTTTTTTTTTTTTCCAATCTCTTTCTGTAAGCAATGCCTTGACATTTGTTAAGGACTGAATAGAATTTGTAGACCACTTTTTGTGGAATGAACATCTTAATAATGTTAAATTACCTATGTCTGCTTTCTGTTCCTTGACTGTTTGAAGGTCAAATATTAAGAAGTATTTTACCACCTTAGTTAGGTTCTCTCCCAAATAGTTTTTATGCTATTGTTAAAATTATACATCCATATAAACAACATTTACTTTAATTTATGTACAATGTATCAGGACTAGTTGACCTGTCAAACAGCACCTGAAAAGGGGAGTGAGGGTTAAGAAAGAAAGAGACAAGAAACAGAAGACAGAATTGGGAGGGCTCTGAGTGAATGCTGCAGCATCCCCTAATTTATTTCTCATAACCTTTTCATACCCAAAGCAAACAGAGCAAGACCTCCTTACCATGGTTCAAGGAAGTAGTCATTGTTACTGGGGAGAAGGAGTAACTTTCATATCAGATGTACATGAAGGCATATGTATGTGATAGATATGGCACTCATTTCACTTAAGAATAATAATTTTTGCTCAGGTGCAGGCCACACCAGCCATAAAGACAGATCGGCAAAATCAGTCAAAAACTCACTGCAGGACCAGAGGCCATGCCAGCCACCAGGATTCAGGCTTCCCAATTTAGGTTGGACAAAAGATGACACCTGCTCCCAGAACTCCAGATAGGCAGCCCACCTGTGGACCTCATCCACTCTCTGAGTGCCCCCCCCACACACACCCTATCCCCAGTGCCCACTCCTTTTCTCATCACTGATCCCATGCCCTGCTGGACAAGAGATCATACTAGTCACCAAGAATCTAGGCCACAAAGACTTAAAGATCAAAGAAGAAACAGAAAGCAAACCAAGGAACAAAATGCCCATTCAACAAAGAACTCAGAAATCGGCACCTAGACCTATAATCATCCAAACCCAGAAACCTAGATGCCAGTGTAAGAACACAATCAACAATAACCAGGGCAATATGTCACCACCAGAACCAGCTATCCTGCTACAGCAAGCCCTGAATACTCTAACACAACCAAAGCACAAGAAAACTGCCTTAAAACCAAATTTATGAAGATAACAAAGGTCCTTAAAGAGGAAATGAATAAATCTCTGTAAGAAATTTAGGAAAACACAAGCAAACAACTGAAGGAAATGAATAAATCCCTTAAAGAAAGGCAAGAAATCCAAGAAAAACAATCAAACAAGTGAACAAAATGAATAAAACTGCTCAAGACCTGGAATAGAAGTAATAAAGAAAACACAAACTGAGGGAATTCTGAAAATAGAAAATCTAGGTAAGTGAACAGGAACTACAGATGCAAACATCACCAACAGAATATAAGAGATGGAAGAGAGAATCTCAGGCATTGAAGAAATGATAAGAGAAATAGATACATCAGTCAAAGAAAATGTTAAATCTAAATATTTCCTGACACAAAGCATCCAGGAAATCTGAGGTTATGAGAAGACCAAAGAATAATAGGAATAGAAGAAAGAGAAGATACCAAGCTCAAAGGCCCAGAAAATAAGCAAGACACTAAACATACAGAACAAAGAAAGAATATTAAAAGCTGAAAGAGGAAAAGGCCAAGCAACACATAAAGGCTGACCTGTTAAAATTACACTCGACTTCTCAATTGAGATTCTAAAAGCCAGACAGGCCTGGACAGATGTCTTGCAGGCTCTGAAAGACCACAGATGCCAGCCCAGACTACTATACCCAGCAAAACTTTCAGTTACTATAGATGGATAAAACAAGGTATTCCATGATAAAGTCAAATTTAATCAAACACACACACATCCATCACCACAAATAACAACAAAATAAACAGGGATTAAACAATCGTTGGTCATTAATATCTCTAAGTATCAATGGACTCAATTCTCCAATAAAAAGACACAAGTTAATAGAATGGATGAGAAAACAGGACCCATCCTTCTGCAGCATTCAAGAAACACACCTCAACACTAAAGATAAAGATTGTCTTAGAGTAAAGGGTTGGAAAAAAAAATTTTTAAGCAAATACCCAAGAAGCAAGCTGGTGAAGCTATTCTAATATTGAACAGACTAGACTTCAAACCAAAATTAATCAAGAAAATTAGGGAAGGAAAGTTCATACTCATCAAAGGATAAATCCACCAAGATGACTTCTCAGTTCTTAATATCCCCAAACATGGAAGCACCACATTTGTAAGAGAAATATTACTGAGCCTAAATCACATATGGAAACTCATATTAATAATGAGAGACTTCAATACCCCATTCTTACCAATGGATAGTTCATCCAGACAAAAGCTAAACAGAGGAATAGAAGAGCTAGCAGACATTATGAATCAAATGGACCTAACAGATATATACAGAACATTTCACCTAAACACAAAAGAATATACCTTCTTCTCAGCACTCATGGAACTTTTTCCCAAACTGACCACATACCCAGTCACAAAGCAAATTTCAACAGATACAAGAAAATAGAAATAACCCCCTGTATCTTCTCAGACCACCATGGTTAAAGCTGAATTTCAACAACAACACAAACTAAAGAAAGCCTACAAACTCAAATAACTCTCTACTGAATATAGACAGGGTTGAGGCAGAAATTAAGAATCAAATTAAAGACTCCTAGAATTCAATGAAAATGAAAGCACAATTACCCAAAATTATGAGACACAATGAAAGCAGTGCTAAGAGGAAAGTTCATATAAAGAGTTTGGAGAAATCTTATACTAGCAACTTAACAGCATACCTGAAAGCTCTAGAACAAAAAGAAGCAAACATATCCAAGAGGAGCAGACCACAGGAAATAATCAAACTGAGGGCTGAAATCAATAAAATAGAAACAAAGAGAACAATACAAAGAATCAATGAAACAAAGAGTTGGTGCTTTGAGAAAATCAATATAATAGTCAAACACTTATCCGAACTAACTGAAAGAGAGGGAAAGACTATCAAAAGTAACAAAATAAGAAACAAAAATGGTGACATAACAATGGGCACTGATGAAATCCAAAGACTCATCAGGTCAGACTTCAAAAAACTGTACTCCACAAAATTGGAAAGTCTAAAAGAAATGGACAATTTTCTGAATAGATACCACTTACCAAGGTTAAGTTAAAATGAGATAAACAATTTAAATAGGACTATAACCCCTAAGGAAATATAAGCAGGCATTAAAGTCTCACAACCAAAAAAAGCCTAGGGCCTAATGGTTTTAGCACATAATTCTACTGGACTTTCAAAGAGCTAATACCAATCAATATATCTCAAATTATTCCACAAAATAGAAACAGAAAGAATGTTGCCAAATTCTTTTTATGAGGCCACAGTCACTCTGATACCCAAACCACACAAAGATGCAATAAAGAAAGAGAATTATAGACCATTTTCCTCATAAACATTGATCCACAAAAAAAAAAAAAAAAAATCATCCACCATGATCAAGTGGGCTTCATCCCAGAGATGCAGGGGTGATTCAACATATGAAAATCTGTCAATATAATCCACATTATATGTAATCTACATATATAAACAAACTGAAAGGAAAAAATATATAATCATCTCCTTAGGTGCTTAAAAAGCCTTTAACAAAACCCAACACTTCTTCATGATAAAGGTCTTGGAGAGATTAGGGATACAAAGAACAAACCTAAATATAATAGAGGCAACTTACAGTATGCCAGTAACCAAAGTCAAATAAAATGGAGAGAAATTCCCCTAATCAGGAACGAGACAAAGCTGCCCATTCTCTCCATATCTGTTCAATATAGTGCTTGAAGTTTCAGCTAGAGCAATAAGACAACTAAAGGAGATCAATGGAATTCAAATTAGAAACTAATAAGTCAAAGGATTACTATTTATAGATGACATGATAGCATACATAAGTAGCCAAAAATACCTACCAGGGAATTCCTACAGCTGATAAACACCTTTAGTGAACTGACTTAATAAACTAAAAAAATTCAGTAGCCCTCCTATATAAAATGACAAATGAACTGAGAAAGGTGTATAAAGTAAAGAAAGTTGTATAAAATGGAGAAAGATAAATGCCCAGAACAAAAAGGCAGATGGGATAACTTTAAGTTAAGAAAAGCTGGCTTGAAACAAGTTATGATAAGGTTGGACATTCATAAATAAGAATAAGTCTCTGTGTGTTTATTTTGGAGCTTAGTGGTAGGCTCTCAAAGAGCAAAGAGTAAGAAAAAATCCAACTACATGACAGCCTACAGAATGGGAAAAGTTTTTCACCAACTCTACATCTGACAGAGAGCTACAGAGTAAGTTCCAGGACAGCCAGAACTACACAGAGAAATCCTGTCTCAAAAAAAGAAAAAAAATGATAATAATAAAAAATACATAAATTTAAAAAAACACACAAGTGACAGGTCATGCTGATAAGGATGTGGAGCAAGGGGAACACTCTCCATTGCTGATGGGAGTGCAAATGTGTGCAAGCACTATGGAAGTCAATATCATTGTTTGGGGGATATAGCTACCTCAAGATCTAATTATACCACTCCTGGGCATATAACCAAAGGACACTCCATCCTACCACAAGGATACTTGCTTAGCCGTGTTCATAGAAGCTTCATTCATAATACCAAAAAAAAAAAAAAAAAAAAAAAAAAGTGGAAACAACCTAGATGCCCCTCAACTGAAGAATAGATAAAGAAAGTGTGGTACTTTTACACAACAGAGTATTCCTTAGCAGTTAAAAAGAAAAAAAATTGACATCATGAAATTTGCAGGCAAATGAATGGAACTAGAAAAAAGTCATCTTGAGTGATGTAACCCAGACCCAGAAAGACAAACATGGTATTTAGTCATTTATAAGTTGATAATAGCTGAAAATTGAAGGATAATCATACTACTTTCAATCTACAGACCCAGAGATGCTAAGTAACAAGGAGAATTTAAATGGGATATACAAGGAACTCACTGGGAAGGGGGAATAGAATAGATTTCAAGGGTCAACTGGGGACAAGATGGAATGGGAACAGGAGGGATCAGGTACAGGGTGGAGGAAGAGAGTACTAGGAGATTTAAACTGGAACTGGGGGACATTTTGGAGGTGAAGTACCAATCTAATGCAATGGAAACTCCCTTAATCTGTGAGGGTGACTCTAGCAAAAACTCTTAGTAATAGGGAATATGAGCCTGAACTAGCCATCTTCTGTAACCAGGCAAGGCTTCCAGTGGAGAGACTGGGACACCAAGCCAGCCATAAACCTTCAACCTACAATTTGTTCTGCCTGAAAGATATACTGAGGTAAAGATGGGACAGAACTTGTGGGAGTGGCCAAGCAATGCCTGGTCCAGCTTGAGACCCATGTCACAACAGCGAATCCACCCTGCTTGGAGGGCCAGGAATCAGAGACCTAGAGTAGAAGCAAACATGACTGATCCTCCAAAAAATTCAGTGAAATGATTCCTAATGATACTCTACTATACTTGTACACCACAGCCTAGCATAATCATCATCAGAGAGGTTTTATGCAGCAGTTGAGGGAAGCAGACACAAAGACTCACAGCCAAACATTACAAGGTGCTCCTGGAATCCTGTGGAAGAGGAGGAGGAAGGATATAGAAGCCAGAGGGGTCAAGGACACCACAGAATCAACCAATCAGGGCTCATAGGGGCTCACAGAGACTGAACCGAAAATCAGGGAGTCTGTCTGGGTCTGACTTAGGTCTTCTGCATATGTTATATTTGTTTAGCTTGGTGTTCTTGTAGGCCTCCTAACAATGAGAGTGGTGCTGCCTCTGACTCTTTTGCCTACTTTTGTAACCCTTTTTCTCCTATTAGGTTGCCTCATCCAGCCTTGATACGAGAATATGTGCCTAGTCTTGCAGTAACTTGCTATACCATGTTCAGTTGATATCCCTGGGGGTCCTGCTCATTTCTGAAGTGAAATGGAGACGGTGTGGATCTGGGGGAGATGGTATGTGGAGGGTACTAGAAGGAGAGGAGGGAGGGGAAACTTTAGTCAGGATGTAATATATGAGAGATGAATAAATAAGAAAGAAAGGAATATTTAATAAATGAAAGAATAGTATTTTATGACCCAAACAACTTTTACATCTGTACCTTACTTAGTCCATGTAGTATCATTTAAACAACTCCATCTTATACAAAGCAGAAATATTTAATACTTCCTTACATTTTTTGAGAAATATTTAGATGTTAGCTGTTTATAAACTATAAGTAAACAGGAGAGGCTATTTCAGTCATTTTATTTGAATAAATAAAGCAGAAAATAAATTTATATTTGTATAGCAATGTTGTAATGCTTAACTTCTCAATTATGCATACTAACTATCATAACATAAAATGATGAATTTAGAAACCAATACTCTTTCTGGGACTTGGTTTGTGTTCAAGTAATATTTGGAGACTTTGTTACATTTTTGCTTTACATTCACCACAAAATAAATCAAGACCCAGAAACAAAACTACAAAAGAGAGAAAAAACACAAAGAAGATTTTCTTTACCTCTTGAATTCTAGCTAAGTCTTGGGAACTCAAGCATAAGGACAAGGATGGATTACAGAGAAGGGAATCCTAATGCAACAGTGCTCAGGGATTGGAGCGTGGAGGGGAGCTGTTCTTTACAGGCACTTTGCAAGTTGTTAGTTCTTTTGAGATGTACAGGGCTTTCAGACAGATTTTTTTTTGTGAGTTTTTCATATGCGTGAAGTTTTGTCAAAGCAGATGTGTGTGTGCTTCAAAGAAATGTTAAAAGAAAAATCATTCTTCCAATAAATGAATGACAAATTTTAGTGGGAATCAGCATCATGAAAAGAGATCAATTCATCTAGGGGATCTTTTAGCTTTAATTATTTCTGTAGAACCATGACTCTATGATAACGAAACAATTCGATCAACATTCAAAGTGGAAAACTAAAAGAAAACAGATCCGGCAATCTTCCAGTAATGTCTGGTAAAGGGCAGGCTGTAGAGGGATGTGGTCAGTACTTATGAGGAAAGTACTTATGAGTAACTTTGAGTCATGCAGTCCAGTGAGTAAGCACATATAATCTTGGCTGTGAACAGAATTAGTCTGCTAGGTTTCAACATAGCTAGAACCTACATTTGGGGATTGCAATCTTTATAGGGTAAGGGTCCAAATGATCAATCATGTCTACAAGTACAAAACACTATATCTTAGTTATTTTTGTCTGAGACAAAAAAACCTCTCAGGTCATTATAGTAGCATAAGGAAGTAGTCTAAGTGCATCGTCCTCAACAGAAAGATTCTGCAATCTGGAGAAGTAGATGCCACAGAAGAGAATATCCAGAACCAGCTACTTAAATGGAATGTTGTATAAAAGATCATTTATTAGGGATCAACATATATAAAAGTATATATAAAAAGATAATGGACCACTAAGTAGAGGAAATTAAAATATATGTTCCACAAAGCCTTGAAAGAAATCTGGCTCCAGTTCCAGAACACACAGCTGTCAACCAATCATCTAGCAGGCAGAAATGGCTGCATTTTTATACTCTGTCTTTGTCAAGGAAGACAAGTTGTCCAGAAAGTATGTGCTGACAGCTAGAGGCATTTCCTGGCCTCATGTCCTGAACCAGAGTGGCAAGTCTCATCTTGACAAAGCACCTGACCACTTTATCCTGAGGTCTGCCACAGCTAGAAATCATATCTCTAAAAGAATTCTTGTCCTCAAATAGCCAAGTCCTGTGAGGGGAAAGATAATTGAGTCTATCTTCTTTCAGCCTGGGAATGAAAAAAAAAATATTTCACATGGTATTTCTTTCCAAAATGATGACAAACGAATTGAACCAAATGAGCCTTATAAAGATGAAGCATTTGACAAATGAAATCATATGCAGAAAAGATAAATACCAAAGAGCATTTGTGCTTTTATCTGAGATATAAAATCCTCAAAATGCAGTGGAAAGAAAATCATTAAAGGAGCAAAACATTATTCCAAGTATTTTACTAAATATTACCAATGTGAACTATCTATATTAACAGCAACAAATGCTTTCAATGTCACAGAATTTCATTCTTTGTAACAGCACTGGGAAAGAAAAATAGATGACAGAAAGATTAATAATAGCTTGCCCTTGTCATGACCGAGAGTTCATAAGCTAGGGCAGGAGAGAGACATGCTAACCGATTATGGCAATAAAATGCCTCATGCTCATCTGGAAATACTTGTGAGAGGAACCACCTCAGCTACCCCAGGGCAGGGGCAAGAACAGGAAAGACTTGAAAAGAAATGCTCTCCCACCTCCCAGAATTCCCAGCATCTATCATCTGTTGACAGATAAGCATAGGTGGCTAATGTTTTGTTAAATACAAAGAAAATCATCTAAAAAATTCTAATGCTTCCAATGGAAATATTGGCAGTATAAAAAATATTTCTACTCATCCTCACATGTATAATCCCACACCTGACCATCTGAAAACAGAATTAAATCACTCCAAGACTCACATCATGCACACCCAATTCAGAGTTAAATGGCAGCTTAGCAAATAACACTAATAAGAAATCAGTTAACAGAGTGTGAATGGAAGCGAGTGTGGGTGTTCATACTCCCTCACAAATACTTGAAAGAGAAAGGAAGAAGGGAAAGGGAGGGAGGGAGTAGAGAGAGTGTCCTATGAACAAGATTGGGAGTTCTGCTCTTTTCTGAAGGGAAGCAACAGAAGAGTATGGATCTGGAGGAGAGGAGAGGTGGGGGAGATTGGGAAGAGGAGAAGAATAAGTAAAATAAAAAGAAAGAAAATAAAATATGAATAAACATGAACAAGCCAATAGTATATGAGCATGGTCAAGGCCAAACAGAAAACAAACTACAAGAGAAACAGAGAAAAAAAAAAAAACTGGGGTATAATTAACATGTTTCAGAAAGATTTGAGAAAGTATTACTTTCATAAATCAAAAATAGAATCCTAAGGAGAGGGTAAAATCATATTATAAAATCTGAGGAGAATGAAAGAATAACACCTCAAATCTAAAATGTCTGATGTGCAAGAGGAAAAGCAAGGCAATCTCCTAGAACATAGATCAAAAAGACCGAGATAGACAATGTGAGAAAAACACATGCAGGATTAACCCAGGGAGTTCAGCATTTATCTCAAAGGAATTCCATAGCAAGAAAAGGGATACAATAACTTTTCATAGAATAAAGGATTATTTCCCAGCAGTAACAAGAGACAAGGCTTCAGAAGAAAATGGACTGTAAAAAAAAAAAGAAAGAAAAGAAAAACTCTGGCACTTCCTTATGAAATTTCAGATAGTATTAAAAATGAAGAGTGTGTTTTTAATAATGTCTTCAAAAGAATGGAAATAAGACTGGTGTCCAACATCATTTCAAAAAATACTACACACTGAAAACAAAGACATCAGCTTTAAAATATAAAGGAAACTCAAAGTTTAATATTAGCTAAAGTGTTGATCAAGAGTGACCGCATTTTTAGGTTGCAAAAGCAACATGTAGGACATGTGGATTTCATACCTGCCCAGAAGACGGTTTAAGGATCAACAAAAATAAAGCTGCGTTCGACCATGACCTGCAGCACACTCCTCTTTTCTATGGCAAAGGAGACAGGATTTAGAAAGAAGTGTCCACATGGTGAGGATGCAGCTTGTGTGGCTTTTTTTCCAGAACTTTTATCCCCATGGGACTTGTAGCCACTAGGGAAACTGAAAATCCCTGCCACAGCACTGATCTTTTATACTGTGATCTCATTTTCATTTCCACAGAACTTCCACTCACCAGCCATGGACTTCTGCTCAAAAACACCTTTAAAATATCTAAGCTTTCATAGGTTTTGAACCAAACTTTGTTTTAAAATACATCTTTTCCATAAAGCTGGTATGCAGATGTCTCAGAAAAAATGTTCCTGCCTATAATTTTCCAGCCTCAGGAATCCTTTCTCCTCACTGTCATGGCCAATCAAAGCAAAACAAAAGAAACCATGAAGTATCGAAGCATTGGGCTGACAGGGGAAAGCTGTGGAGGTGAAGTCCTAGAGAGATCTTGGACACAGAGCCCGGCAGGCGCTAAGTCCATGTCTGAACGGAACACAGAGTCCAGGGGAAATTCCAGAGCAAAAGGAATGGAGTGTGTGGCGACAGGGTGCTCTTTTCACCCTTCTGCTTTCACTTGTTTCAGTTGTCATATCAAGTGTGAGTGCACGTGAAATTAGAAGACTTTTGTTTTATTTGTTTTTTTTTTTCATCCTACAAAAGAACATTTTGGGTTAATTTGGGTGTTTTGTTTTGTTTTGTTTTGTTTTTTATACATGCTGGCTTCTAACTGTGGCTAAGAATGACCTTGAACTCCTGATCATCTTGCTTCTCATTCCTAAGGGCTAGGATTATATGATTACACCACCACATCTGGCTAAGATTTGAGCTTTGAACTGTTGATTCCTGTTACTTTGTTATGTGAAATTACAATGTTTCTGTCATAGTCTTAATATTCCCATTGCACACAAAATGAGGTAACTTGGGAAGAATTTATGCAAATTAGGAACTAACTATAAAGGTTGGATTGGGAATAGAGAGCCCCAGAGAACAGCAAGAACACGGGGCTATTAAGAGAATGTCAGAGTCACTTTTCTATTGGGGTGATGAGACACCATGAAGATGGCAACTTATAGAATGAAGAGTTTAATGGGAGCTTACAGTTCCAGAGGATAAGTCTATGACCATCGTGGTGGGGAGCGTGGGAATAAGCAGGCAATCATGGCACTGGAGAAATATCTGCGCGTTACATTCTTATCTGTAAGTATGAGGCAGAGAAAAGCTAACTAGGAATGGTAAGAGGTTTTGAAATCTCAAAGCTTGTCCTTTGTTACACACCACAAGGCTACATCTCTTAATCCTTGCCAAACAGTTTCATCAACAGGGAACCAAGCTTTCAAGTATGTGAGCCTATGGGGGCCTTTTTCATTCAAACCACTACAGAAATGGAGGGTAGAACTGCTGATCAAAACAGGGGGATGAGACACACAAGCAGAACAGTCTGCTATGAAAGGAACATTCATCTATGCATACGGAGTGTGAAGAACCCTAATAAAAGATTCAGACAGACTAACCAAACCTCCTACTTCAACTTACGTTTCCCGTTTCCCAGTAAAATTTCTGCCAACACAAAACCCAGCTGGAAGCCAAAGAACAGAAAGACTCAGGGACAGCATCAGCTTCCCAAGGAAAGAGCAGGATTAGGACCTGCTAGAGAAATGTTTAGCTCAACTGTTATCTTCTATTTCCTTTGCTTTCCAACACATTCCATGACCTATGCACTGCTTATATTAGAATGTTAACACATGGTGATATATGGTGGCCACTACACCTAATCCCAGCACTCAGAAGGCAAGAAGATCATTAGTTCCAGGCTAGCCTTTGACATAACAGAGCTCAGAGTCAAAACAACAAACAGGGGTAGGGAGATGGCTCAGCAGTTAAAAATCTCACCACAAAAACAAGAGAACTGGAGTTATGTGAGTGTTACAACCCACCAGCCTGAGAAGGTCTGGAAACAGGCCGTCCTGAAACAAGCTGGCTAGTTAGACTAGGCTACCTAATAAGAATAGCACTCTCCATGAGCTCTGAGTTTGATTGTGAGACCTTGCTTTAATGAGTGTTATGGAAAAGACACACAGAAAAATTCCTGATATCATTCAACCTTAGGCTAACACATTTGCCTATACCCATGTGAACACACACACACACACACACACAACACACACACACACCAAACGAAACAAATACATAACAAAAAATTAAAGAAGAATTTTAAAAAGTCATTTTGAATTGGTGTAAGCCAAATGGTAAGATACTTAATTAGCTTTGGGCAAGGCCCTAGGTTCAATTTTCATCCCTAAAATAAAATTAAATATTTCATAATTTCTATGAAGAATTTTAAAAATTGGGTAGTACTATAATACATTAATTTTCAATATGAAGGAAGGTTCAAGAGATGTCTTTGGATCCCTAATAAACAGTTAGAACATCATTATTTTCATTGTTTATTGGTGGATGTTTCCAGTCAATAGAAACCAAAGTTTGAGAATTTGAATGCTCTAGTTAGAAGTAAGCTGACTCTGTGTTGTAAATATCCATCACTGCCTTGGGAACGGAAGGCAGGCACTGAAGGAGGAATTAAAAGGGAAGCATCTCCGCCTATTTCTCATCTTGTGACTGAATGCTTCTGAAAAAATGAACTGTGTGAGCAATGTCCACTGAGTCTGCTCAGTCTATTGAAAAAAATAAATGAATGCTATCACTATTGGCTACAGAACAAAGCATGTAAGAATGAATGTGGTCCCCTAGTTCTGGGTGTTGCCCCAGAAACAAATATCAATTGGAAGTGAATCTGATGCTCTCAAAGATTTTGCTCCAAATTGTTCTAAAAATACTGATGTATCTGTACTGCTTTTTCTAGTTAATTAAAAAAAAAAAAAAAACAAGTTCAGCTTTAATTGATAGATTATGTAAAATACCTCATTTGGGACTGTTAGCAGATTCAAAAATTAAAGAAGATGGTTTTTAGTGACTTGGTGGCTTCATATTGTACTTGAAACTCTGTGCATCAATAGGAGGAAATGCTGTGTGCCGGGGATTCCTGCTGCCAGTGTTCTGCCTCACAGTTCCCTACCTGCCCTTTGCAATGGAGTCAACTAAGCATTAATTTTGTATATTTTGCTTGGTGACATTTTCTGTTTTCAAAATCCTTGTGACAAATTGCACAGCACAGGGGGAAGAACTGCAGAACAAAGCAAGCACAACACATGTGATCTGCTAACCAGGTTCCTGTCAAACAAGATTGGACGCTGTGTTCCCGTGGTTTCCTTTGAGTGGTGGAAGAGAAAACATATGTTCAGAAGCACCATGGCTGTAAATTGCTGAAGAATCTTCATATTAGTGCAGCTTGGAAAATATTTTAGTAGCAAAAAAAGCCATGAGAAAACCAAGTTATACATTTTGCTTCTCTGCTAGCACTGGGGGAAAAAAACATTCTTTACAAGAACATAGAGCAGAAATAACAAGAGATCCATTTTCCTGTTCAGTAATAAATGCCATTAAGGAAAAGTTATTTTAACAACGAAGTGCTTTATATTAAGTTGCTAAAGAAGAATTTTTGAACATCAAGTTTAGTGAGGAGAGAAAGAGACAAAGTGCAACAAAGGGAAAAGCCCAGAGGACTGCATTTGAGAATGACCCTTCTAAAATTAATGGGTAAGATTAGTCATCTTCAGGAGCCTCCTAGCAAGAGCAATGCTGCCTAGGACAATGCAGAAGATCCAGTCTGACATATGATCATGGCTAGTCAGACTTGAAATACAGTTGTAATTTAATCAGTGGGAGACTGATAACTGGAAGAAAAAGAAGGGGAGGTCAGACTACAGGAGACCTTAGAAAACAGATACAAGGGTCTCTATCTAGCATTCTCCAAAGCAGTGACTGCTTGTATCTAGAAACTGAAACTTGGAGGTTTAGAGAGGCTTCAAGGGGGCTGGTGAGACAGTTCAGCAGGGAAAATGCTTGCTGCTTGCCAGCAAAAGCCAGTACTGTGAAATGAATGGAGACAAAGAATCTGTGAGCACAGGAGACTGCCCCCAACTCTGACAGTAAGTTTGAGGGATTCAACAAATTTTTAGGACTCACAGACCTCATTGAAGGCTGATATCCTCAGAGGTGTGGCTCAGGACAAACATAGAGTACAAATTAAAATCAGAAGTGTGAAGAAATGTGTAGTTGAGAATCAACAAGAAGGTACCGAACACATCTCTCTGCTGTCTTCTCCTTTTAGAGTTAGGACAGTGTTTCTTGGTTTCCACATGGAACATTGCTATTAGTCAAGGAGGCACCTCTGAGCTTTGGAACTAGATAATTTGTCAGAGCACCATCACACTGGGATATTTGATTCTCTACATGGCTAATATTCCAGCTCTACATAAGTAGAGCCATGTGACTACATGCCCTCATCCTAATCACATTTATACTGACTTGGCCCAAGGTCTTCACTATCAACACACTCTTACTATTCACAATAGCTATGTCTACCTCTTTAAAAAGTGTACCCAAGACCCACAAGGTAGATATAGTTCTCTTGCATGACATCCCAGGGTTTAGAGATTATCTCCCAAGGCTTGAGGATGAGGTCAGACCATATTTAGAACAGGGTAACTTCTTTACCAAAACCTTCGTTATTACCAAGGTTTAGGACCTCTTATTGTATTTTGTGTTTAAATTTCCTGTTCTATGCAGTAAGTTTCAAGTCTTTCTCACAGTTTTCTATTGGACCATAACTTTTAAATTCAATTTTAGGAGTCTTTATATGTAATGCACAGTAGTTTTTCCACATTTGGACCTCAGCCATTATTATGTTGCTTTGTAAAGTCCATTTTTCCTTATACTCATCATCCCATTTGCTGTTCGATCTTTCCAGCAGCTCAGATTTTCTGTCAGATATGACTCAAGTTGTCTGATGATGAGCCATACTTCAGAATTTGGACTAGTGAGAATGTTGTCATAACAAAAATTTTGTTTTCTTTTTTTTTTTTTATTTCAGAAAGTATTTTCTGTTGCCCTCATTCTGAAGTACATAGTTTCTCTTAGTACATAGCTCTAAGCTGCCAATGATTTTAATTTATGAAAGACTTCCTTAAAGGCCTTGCTTTTTCGTTAAAATTAAAAAGCATAAAGAGGTCCAGAGAGATGATTCAGTGAGTAAAGGTGATGAACCAACTCCCAAAAGCCATCCTCTACATGTGTGTGAGCGCACTCATGGGGCAGGGGTTAAAAATATTCCCCCAACTCGTTTCCATACCAATCACTTAACCTTGGGCACACTGCTTAGCCTGGATGTCTGGATTCTTCATACACTATCCAGCTGGGGGTTTTTGTAGTCTGGTGCCACCATTCTAACACCAGGTAGTTTAAGATAACTCTGACAACTCTCAAATACTGCTGGCCGGCACTTTTGCTCCGATACAATGCACACTAATACAACACATGCACTGAAGAAATGTTGAAAGTTACCTGCACTGCATGACTTTCTTTCCCTCATCTAATTTGTCTAGCCCTGTACTCAATGCTAAACACTTGTTCATGCCCCCATTATCATAAAAACAAAACCTCATCAGCATGTCCCTATCCTCCTTTCCCTTCCAGACACACAGACTATTTTCCCACCAATATCAGGATTCTCTACGCCAACACTGGAGTGGGACTACGTGAGAAGGGCTAGGTAATTAGCTAAAATGGCAGATGTGTGCATATTTTAACTTTAGAATGGGACTTCTTAAAATTTTTCTACTTTCAAATCCCCTCAGTATATGTATATTGGTATATAAAATACTCATACAAATCAAACATTTGCTGGACGTAAGTCATATATTTGTTTTATTAAAATGGAGTTCATATAATTTTACCATTTACTAAAGATGGAGGCTAAGTTGCATATTAGCGAGATGGATGTGCAATTACTTACAGAGACTTGAATTTTGGCTGAATATTTGACACTGAAAAGTAACTAACACTTTTCAAAGTGAACTGATGTTTTGATTTTATAATTAACACTCAGGATGCCACTGTACAAAATGTAAATATTCAGTGAACAGTGACAGAAATATGTTCAGAGTCATTTCAGAAATTGTTGGAAATTCTATTCTAATCCTAAGACAAAACTCAATTAAACTCTTTTTTCCATGAAATTCAAGGCAGTAACCCAAATATTAACTTTTAAAAATCAAGCACTCTAAAACTGTACAGTAAAAAATACACTAATCTGATACATACTGAGGAATGAAAATAGGAAAAATATTAAGACTTTGTTTTCCCATAATTGTTCTTATTTTCTGTATTAATGGAAGACTTTTTTATGTATTAAAAGAAACACCATAGTTCATGGCAGACAATATTCTCAACACGAGCCAGGATGTCTCCGACAGTGTGTGTTTGTTGGTACAGTGTGCCACAGCAGTGTTGTGAGTTCAGAAGCACAACTGCAGTAAAAATCATGTGATACAACGTGAAGCAGCACTGCCAGAAACAGCTCAGATCATCGTAGGTGGTTTCAAATCCATTTTTGGTCATGACACATTCAGAAACCTTTTACGGTTGCCAATTTTATTTTATTTTAGTTTTATAATCCCCACATTTAGAGCACCAAACGGTCCTTGTGTAATTTTCAAAATCCCTGTGCCTTCACAGGGTAAACTATAGGCCCATTTGTTGGAATAAAGGAGCTATCTCTAATTAGCAACTACATGGGAAAAGCTTCTCCAGATATACCGTAATCTTCCTAAGATACAAAATATATATAAATACGTGGATGAAATGCTGATATCTCACAGCAGTTCCCCTTTACAGGGGAAAATTATCTGAGCAGTATCAATAGGAAACAAGTATTTAACTGAAAATATGAAGTGAATTTTAAGAAAAAGACAACACACCATATGCACGTGTATATTATATTGGAATTACTATGTTACAGTCATATGAAATTAAATAGTGCATTCTTTAGAACCAAGAAAATACCACTTTGGGGAGCTGGGAGGATAACTCAGTTGGCAAAGAGCTTATTTTTCAAGCTTGAATAACTTGAGTTTAAATATCTAATACCTACATAAAAAATTGGATGCAACAGTGTGTTCCTAAAATACCAGCAGTAGTGATACAGAGAAGGAAGGATCCAGAGGACTTGCAGACCAGCCATTATAACCAAATTAAGAACCTCCAAGCTGTTAGAAACTGTAAAAATTATAGATAGATACATACATAGATAGATAGATAGATAGATAGATAGGTAGATAGATAGACAGATGATAGATAGACAGACAGATAGATAGATAAGGTAGAGAGTGACAGTGAAAGACACTTGGCACTGACCTCTGACCTACACACACAATGTATAGGCACACCTTTTCAAAAGTTTAATTTGTATTTTATAAGTGTCTGTTGTGTGTGTGTGTGTGTGATGTGTGATGGTACCTGGCAAATGCAGGGAAGAGGGACTGAAGAGGACATCACATCCTTTGAAATTAGAGTTACAGGTGGTTGGTTAAAAGCATTGCAAGCTAGGAACTAAACCCAAGCCTTCTGAAAGAGCAGCAAGCACACTTAACTATTTTTCTATCCATCCCAACAAACCATTTTGTATTGAATCAGTCTAGAACTTGAACTTTCAAGTTAGCAAATAGCCACATATAACTGCTATGATTCTTTAAAGGTGCAATGAATTTAAATCACATGCTGTGTGCTACTTTATAAAAGGTGTCTCAAAAGAGTTTTAAAATAGAAACTTTTTAATTAGTTCAAGATTACTAGTTTTGCTATCTTATTTTGATACTTGCATTGCATCCCTTTTTAAAGTATTCAAAAACCCTTTTGACATCTTTAAATACTGATTCTCCAACTTTATCCACAAGTGACTGATCATGACCAGAACTCTGAAATAAGTAGCATTTATTTGAATTGTTTACACTTTCCACACAGAGCCAACCTCAGACCTTTGGTTACATTTCAACCTCACATAATGTAATTTTAGGCATTTTTGCCAGTCTGAGAAAGGTTAGAATCTGCTGTTGCTAAGAATCTCACTATCTCAATATAAAACGAAGTGTGTTCACTCTCATCAGTGATGTAGACTGACATTTTTTTCAATCCACTACCCCATTGGTCACTAAGACCCACTCACCTGCCGGGGGCAACCATGCACCATGAATCTGAAAGAGATGGAAATTCAAAAGATCTGTCAGCATCAGTGACGCTTTCTATAAGCAAATTAATCTACAAATTGTGGAATCAAATCCAATGAGGTTGATTTGCCCACAATTGTACAGCTAATCCCTGACCTGAAATGTACTCATTGTCTGTTTTATTCTCAAGCAACACCCTCCCCTGGCTCCGGGCAGCTGGCTTCTGTTCTTTTTTAGGACTTGCTACTGTTGGACTCTGACACTGTCTAAGCAAGAGCTGGGCCTGAGAGTTTGTCCCTGGATTTTCCCAAACAGCTGAGAACTGTTTATGCCTCTAGTCCACCTGCTTTAAGACAAGGAATTGATATAACTAAAAAGAACAAAACTTATTTTTAAAGAATAAAAATAAAATTATGCTATCAAGGAGATCATATATAAGAACAAATATAGACATATTTTAAATCTTCTTTTATGCTTGAAGAATTTTTGACATTGATAATAATGTTTAGCAGTAAAAACAAATCAAAACTAAAATAGAATAAAAAGTACTATAGTTCCATTTCCAGCACCCATGTCAGGTAGTTTACAACTGCATGTGTCTCCAACTCCAGGGGACCTGAAACTCTCTTCTGAAATTCATGGTAACTGCAGTCACAAGCACACACAGACACACACACACACACACACACACACACACACACACACACACACAAAGGTGTTAATACTGTGTGCCTATAATCTCAGTTTGAGGGAAGCAGTCAGTGGATCCCTGGAGCTTGCTGGCCAGAAAGTCTAGCCTGGTCAAGGCTCATTGAGAGAGAAACCCTATCTCAAAAAACTGAGGTGGAGAGTGACTAAGGAAGACACTAGAGTCAACTTTGGGTCTTCACATTTGCTTGCACAAGCCTGCACACTCACTTGCATGCGAGCGTACACAAACATAGACAGGTGGAATGAGTGTCTTTCTCTGTTGCATTGGCTCTAATTTACTCTGTGAGACAATGAAGTGTTGATAACACCTGGAAGAATACATCTAGTAAGTTTTGTCTACATGACAGTGCTGTGGATATTGCTCTGTATGCTGTGAATGTGTTGCTCTGATTGGTTGATAAATAAAAGGCTGATTGGCACAAGGAGAATTGTGGGACGGCTGGAAGGCTGGGTGAGGAGAGCCAGTCCGTCATCCAGGAAGCAGCATGTAACAGACACACAGGTAAAGCCACAGAACATGTGGCAACATATAGATTGACAGAAATGGGCTGAATTTAAGTGTAAGAGCTAGTCAGAGCTAATGGCCAAACAGTTCTAATTAATGTAAGCTTCCGTGTGCTTACTTGGGGGACGTGAGTAGGAAAGATATATCCTGACAACCAGCAGGCTGAGACACAAGAAGACTTTCAGCTACATGGCAGCGCTCCTCAATATCTTCTTAGTCTTTGCCCCTCCTAGGTAGATAACTCTAAATTCTTCACCGACTTCTCAACAGAAGGACCCATTCTCCATCCGTTGCACACTGGTTGTTACCTTATAGCTATTTTATTGTGTTTACATCCCCTTTTAAAGTGTGCCACTAGTCACTGCCTACAGTACTTGAAGTATTTTAAAACTATGCCTCTGAGGGAGAAACACATAAAAAAGTATTTATTAGAAAGTCAATCCAAAATATATAAAAGTAAGACAAACCACAGCAGTAAATGTTTGCTGTGAGCAAAGATTTGAGTGTTGTGGGGAAAAGGAAGAAAACAAAATCTATGCTTAAAAAATTCTGAATAGTTCTACAAATAAGAGAAAATAAAACATAAAGGGAGCATTCTACCTTTGATTAGAAGGTCTGGCATGGGAAAGGGAATTGTTGGGATGGAGAAGAAAACCAGACCCTCCCATGACAAAGCTCTGACCAATAAGTATGATTTAAGGCATTTAGAACTAACTTAATATTAGCCAATGGTTTCTAATAGTAGAGAAAACTATCACTGATTTAAAAAAAAAAAATCAACTTTCCAAGTCTTTTATGACCCTCTGATCAGAATAGGTATTCATCTTCTCTGTAATCTCTGGCAGTTTTTTCATATCATAATATGAGCATAACCCCTATGATGAGCTGCATGAAACCTGTTGTTTAAAGGAAATAGTCCTTCAATTTCCTATATCTTGGAATTTGTTATTGCTGGTGCCGAATAGATTGTTCAACACAAGGTAGGCCCTCTCTGATACTCTGTTTTATTGATAAGTAAATTAATGCTATAGAAATATTTGTGATTTGAACAAAAGCACCAGGCAAATCATCTCTCGGTTTCTTTGCAACTACAAGAAGGTGGGTGCACGTAAAGCCTTGGGTACCTTTTAAAACAACAAACAGTCTGGAAAGGATCTGTGAAGTTACTCTTTTCAAATACTGGCCAAGAATATGACATAATGCCACCTGAAAATAATTTAGAGGTGTGAAGAAAAAGCCATTGCCAGTGTATCAGATTTATTAAAATCACACATTTTTTTGTAAAAATGCCTTTGTGATATAGAATCATGACCTATTTTTTTTGTTCTCATGTATAAATTAAATCTAAGGAAACATGATGTAAGTTTATTGAACTATAGACAATATCTTCAATTTTCTCTTAAAAATTATAGCTATACATAATTCTGAAAATGTAGATAAAATCATCCATATTATATGTATATATAAATGCATTAGGTCTAATAAATTTTTCTTGATAAAAACTTAATTACACAACATAAACATGCATTTGATCAAATTGGATGAATTATAAATAATTTCAAATTCACTTCATACATATGTATACTTTTATATTTTTCATTTATTCTTTCATGGTCCTACAAGTGTATAATCTCTTCTAGTGACTGTGACCCTCCAGTGTCTCCTATCTCCCTCCCATCTCACCCCTGTCAGTACCATCCCTATAAGCCCTTTCTCACATTCATGTCAACAACTCTCCCTCCCATGAATCCACATTTGGCCAAGAGTTAGCAGGGCGTGGTGGATCCATGAGCCCCTCCCCAATCTATATTTGACTACAGAGAGGCCCAGTCTTGTACAGGCCCGCTCGGTGGTAACCATAGACTTGACAATACCATGATGGCTGTGTCGCTCCCAGAAGACGGCACTTCCTAGCCCTCCCTGCATCTCCCAGTCCTATTTTGTTTTGTTGTTGCTTGTTTGCTTGCTCGTTTTTCTCTTTCTCTTCTTTAGTGTTCCCCGGGCCTTAGATGGGGTGACATAAATGTCTTATTGAGTGCTCAGTACTCAATCATTACTCATTTTCTACACCTTCAGCAGCCACGAGTCTCTGCATTCATGGTTGCTAATTGCAAAGAGAAGCATCTCTGATTAAGTGTAAGATTAGCATCTGTCTGTGGTTATCAGCAAATAGAAGGCAGTGTGGAGCCACTGCTTTTGAGCTACACAATACTCAGGAGTTTCCTGTAGGACCTACAACCTCTTGGTCTGTGGATTTTTGACAGAGTTTACAGTACCAGGCATAAATGAACATCTGTGGAGTAGGTTCTAATACAACCAGAAGAGTAGCTGATTACCCCCAGGACAATGATGTCACTATTGCACCAGTTGGCACATTTGGCCCTGCAGGTGGACAATGTATTCATAAATTGCCATCTGGTAAAGCATATTTATGTCTTCTGGTTCTCAGCAGCCTACACAGCACCCTTGGAACTATGAAAACTAACCAACAGGAAGGAAAACTCCAGGCAAGTTCAAGATGATTTCTCTATATCTTACAATCAAGGCATGTGATGTCTTCAGCAATAGTGAGCAACAAAAAAAAGTATTGAGATCACGTATTATATGGGGAGGTTTCAGGAATTCTTTGACCAACAACTCACAAGGAGGCATCTCCTACCTGACACAGGAATCACTGTTTTCATCCATGGCTATTAGGGGAAGAGATATGCAACCCGCAGGGTGCAGCCCTGCTAACTCTTTTGTTAACTTAATTTGATAGACAAAGTATTAAGTCTCCATATAGTTTTTTCATACTACTTTCAACGTGTGTGTGTGTGTGTGTGTATGTGTGTGTGTATGTGTGTGTATGTGTGTGTATGTGTGTGGGTGTGTGTGTATGTGTGTGTATGTGTGTGTATATGTGTGTGTGTTTATGAGTGTGTATGTGTATCCCCCATCTTCCTCATCTTGCCATCCTATCCCTGTAGAGATCTTTTTACCCAAGTATTCTCTACCTTCACATCATGTGTGTTCTCCTACTCTCTCCCTGAAGGCACCCCACACTTCCTAATTTCTTGACTCCTACAGACACTCTAAATTAAATACACTCATCTAAAGATTCAAAGCTAGGATCAACATATGGAAAAAATGTGAGGGTTTTTTTTTTTTTTTTCTGTGCCTGTATTACCATTCTCGATGTAATTTTTTACAGTTCTATTCAATTAATTGAAAATTTTAATCTCTTTTTTTTTAATTTATTATATTTGTGTTTTAATTTTACACATCAGCCATGGGTTCCCCTGTCCTCCCCCCTCCTGCTCCCTCCCCCACCTTCCCCCCATCCCCTCCCCTCCATTCCCATCTCCTCCAGGGCCAAGACTCCCCTGGGGATTCATTTAAACCTGGTGGATTCAGTACAGGCAGGTCCAGTCCCCTCCTTCCAGGCTGAGCAAAGTGTCCCTTATTTTCCTTAAAAGATTTATTGACACGTTTTCATTATTCTTTCATCTGATAGGCTGATTCCATACACTGACTATGTGAATAGAACAATGAACATGGATGAGCAAGTATCTGTAAGATACTATAGAATCTTCTGGGTACTTTTCTAGGAGTGGTATACTGAGTCATATGGTAGTTCTATCTCTAGCTTTTTGAGCAACTGCACACTGATTTCCATATAGGATTGCATGAGTTTACATTCCCACATATCCCAACTGCGAATAAGGTTTCCTCTTTCCACATACTCTCAGTAGCATTTTGCTGTTGTTGTTGTTGTTGTTGTTGTTGTTGTTGTTGTTAGATTTCTTGGTTAGAGCCATTCTCGAGCGATATTAAATTAATTTTAATTTTTACTTTCTTGGTGATTAATAATGATAAACACCTTTAAAATGTTATTTAAAAATCCACCAAAAAGACATTTCCATTCTTAATGTGTATGCCCCAAACACAAAGCCACCAACATTTGTAAAAGAAGCACAATTACAGCTTAAATCACATATTGACCCTCACATACTGATATTAGGAGATTTCACTACCCCACTCTTGCCAATACAGAGGTCATCCAGACAAAAACTAAATAAAGAAATGCTGGAGCTAATTGAATTTATAAACCAAATGGGCCTAACAGATATTTACACAACATTTCACCTGAACACAAAAGAATATACCTTTTCAGAGCACTTCCCAAAACCTTCTCCAAAACTGACCATATACTCAGACACAAATCGGGTACCAACAGATAAAAGCAAATAGAAATAACGCCCTGAATTCTATCTGACCACCACAAATTAAAGCTGAATATCAATAACAGAAACCTTGCAAATTCATGGAAACTGAACAACTCTCTACTGAATAAAAAATATGGGTCAGGACAGAAATTAAGAAACAAATTAAAGACCTTTGTTAATTAAATTAAAATTAATGTACAGAATGACCAAATTTATGGGATACAATGAAAATGATTCTAAGAGGCAACTTCATAGCACTAAATGCCTACATAAAATTTAAAAAAAAATACAGCATATCTGAAAGCTCTAGAAAAAAAGGAAAAAGTCAAACCCAAGAAGAATAGATGACAAGAAATAATTAAACTCATGGCCAAAATCAATAAATATCTGATTTGACTTAAGGCACACTCTACAAGATGGAACCCAAACCTGACACTATTTGGGTGGTCAAGAACCGGAGAATAGATAACCCAGAGACCTAGTGTAGAACCAAATACTACTGGTCTTGCTAATTTAAAAAAAAAAACTATCAAAATCAAATGAACCTGAGGATTGGGTCTAGGGGAACAGGAAGAGTGGAGTGGAAAAGTTCCATAGGCAGCCTACCTGGTCTTCTGATTTTATATGTATGTATGTATGTATGTATGTATACATATATACCACATATGTATACATATATGATTTTTTCCTAAACTAATATCATTTGACTTCATCAAGCCTTATATATAAATTGAATATTTGGTAGCACATGATCCTTCTTTTCCAAAATTACCATCACTTCGATGGGTCATTTTTCTTCTGGATAAAATTTAAAATAAGATCATTAATTCCCTCCCTCAGTTATACTGATATACATATAATAATTTTATTGATTTTATAGATTAACTCGTGGAAATTCAATATTCATATTTTAAATGTATTTTATCAAAGTTTCCTTTTGTGTCATTGAATAGATTTTTAAGTGTACTTCATTATCCTTAATGCCTTATATTTTGTGGATTATTCCTTGCCTGATTTAGAATTTGTTGCTCCTCTAAA
The DNA here is from genome assembly GCF_903995425.1 of Onychomys torridus. Lineage (NCBI taxonomy): Eukaryota > Metazoa > Chordata > Mammalia > Rodentia > Cricetidae > Onychomys > Onychomys torridus. Next base: position 59,858,720 of record NC_050446.1, read on the forward strand.
AATAGGAATACACTGTTGATTAAGAACCATAAGAAGGCTGGGGATTTAGCTCAGTGGTAGAGTGCTTGCCTAGCAAGTGCAAGGCCCTGGGTTCAGTCCTCAGCTCTGGAAAAAAAAAAGAACCATAATAAGTGAAAATAGAGCTAGATATCAAGGCCAGTGAGTAAAATCCCACTAAGATAAGTTTTTGAAATTGAACATAGGTGAGTATTTCCCTAAAAAAATCTGTCATATTTCTTTCAAGAGAGGAAATAATGTTATAAATGAATACAGTAGTTGGCAACAAATCTAGATTTCTTTTCACATTTTAGATTAGCTGTCTAAAAGCCTTGCAATTTCTTTACAGATAAATATGTATAGTTGTACATTGAGCAAAGTAATGAATAAAACTACAAAATAAATAAAACAAACATTCCACTGGCTGAGTTTACAGAACAGAAAATGTTAAACTATGCATCATAAAGTAGAAAACACAGGTAAGTCTTTCATTGACTTCTATTTATTGATATACACACATACATTGTCATAGGTAAAGAGGAGGGCTCTATTGGGGACCAATGGTCTTCCAGGGGAAGAGAAATAGAATAGACTTTGCAGGTTAGGCTGGGGACAGGTGGAAACAGAGCTGGAAGGATTGGGGCAATGGAAGGAGAGTATTGTGAGAGACTGCTGGAACTGAGGGGCATTTGGGGGATAGTATGCACACCAAGTGCAGTGGAAACTTCCTGGAATCTGCGAGATAACCCTAATAAAGACAAGGCAAGGCTTCCAGTGATTGGGACTGAATTGCATTTGGTTGAGTTGTGGGCCAAGGGGGACCCATGAGATCCCCAAATAACACAGGCTGATGCTAAAACAGAGGGTTACTCTGTAAACTGATAATGGGGCCCCCTTACTCCCCTTTGTCCCTCGAAAGAGGACAATATCCACACATCTCACTGAATGTAGAGAGGACCAAAGGGTGCCTTCACCTTTGTCTTCTAGTCTCTTTGGCACAGGATGGTACTCTGCAGGATACAGTAAAAGAAATTAGATACCAACCCAGCCACAAAACTCTCCACCTATAATCTATCCTGCCTGCAAAATGTGCTGGAGCAAGGGTGGCATAAAACTTGTGTGAGTGGGCAACCAGTTCTGATTTAACTTGATTGATTCCCACTCCACTAGAGGGAGACCATGCCCTACACTATCTGGATGGCTAGGAACCAGAGACTGGATAGCCCAGAGACCTAGGGTAGAATCAAACATGACTGGCAAAATTAATTAATTAATGAAATGAAAAGATTCCTAATGATATTCTGCTATACTTGTAGACAAGTGTCTTGTCCAGTCATCATCTGAGAGGCTTCCTCCAGCAGCAGATGGAAACAGGTGCCAAGACCCACAGCCAGACATGATACTGAGAGAGAGTCTAAATTGGAGGTCTCCGTCAAGTCCCTCTCCTCTGAAGATGGGAACCCCATGGGAGAAGCAGGGGAAAGACTATAGGAGTCAGAGGGGATGGAGGACACTAAGAGAGCATGGCCCACTGGATCAACTGAGCAGGGCTCCTATGGGCTCACAGAGACTCAAATGTGGCCTGGATGGGACTGCGCCAGTCCTCTACATATATGTTGTAGCTGTTAACTTGGTGTTTTTATGGGACTCCTAACAGTGGGAGCTGGTGTGTCTCTGACTCTTTTGCCTGATCTTGGGACTCTTTTCCTCCTATTGCATTCCCTTGTCCATATAAGGGCTTTGCCTTGTTTTATTGTTCCTTTTTTGTTGTTTTGTTTGGTTGTTGTCTTTTGGAGGTCTGCTCTTTTCTGAAGGGAAATACTGAAATCACATATATGTGTATGAAATCAAATATATGTAAATAATTTTTAATTAAATACAGAAAACTAAACAGATATGTACAGAATAACATGTCACTTCAATTGAAACAAAGCAGCTCCCTGATAGGCTCATAGGTTATCTGCTTGAGCCCATTTCTCTTATACTACAAAGTAATAAATAGGTTTCTGTAGTGAATATTGTAAAAAGCTATAATACAATAGTATTTGTGTTTCTAAATATATCTAAACCAAGCAGGGCATGTGTGTGTGTGTGTGTGTGTGTGTGTGTGTGTGTGTGTGTGTGTGTGTGTACTATATGCTTAGTATAGAAAAGCATAACTATAACTATATTTCCTAACTGGAAATCAGTGAAGTACCTATTATTTATTTTAGAAATTGTTCCTAAATATATGAAGAAAAATAAAAAATAGATCCCTTTCTCTCATCACAGAATGAAATAAACTTTATGCCAAGAAAAGCAAAATACAAAAGGTGTAAAGATAAATGTCAATAAAATTATATTACAGAATCATGCATGAGTAAAAGACCAATTCAAAATGTAAGAGAGATCAGTAGTTTTAATGAAACAAAGTAAAAGACTGTCATTAATATGGTTCTGCATTCCACATCACAACTGACCTTTAAGAAATTACATTGTTAAAATTGGGTATGTAATCAAAAGTAATGATCTTCTTATGCTCTTTATAAGTGCTAGACTGACTCAAGATGCACTCATGTTAGCTTTCCTAGCATGTATGGCATCCTAGGTTCACTCTTCAGTACTGTAAATCAGCAATAGCAAGATGCATACATATATTCACAGTGATTTAATTTAAGAATCATTCTGATATTATTATTAAACTACTAAGATAACCATGGCCTTGCCATAAGCTGTGTAATAGCTGATAAGTGTAAAATCTGTGAAATTACCGTGTCTTAGCTGTGTTTCTGTTGCTGTGAAGAGCCACCATGACAACAGCAACTCTTATAAAGGAAAAACATTTAATTGTGGTGACTTACATTTTCACAGGTTCAGTCCATTTTCATCATAGTGAGACATGACAGCATTCAGGCAGACATGGTGCTAGAGCTGAAAGTTCTTGCATCTTGATTCAGAGTCAACAGGAAGTGATCTGTCTCACTGGGCCTGGCTTGCGTGTATATGGACCACAAAGCCCACCTCCACAGCGACACACTTCCTCCAACAAGACCACACCCTGCTCCAACAAAACCACACCTCCTAATAGTGCCTCTTCCTTTGGGGGCCATTTTCTTTCAAGCCACCACAGATGACAACTGAAAAAAAACATGGCACAGTTAAAAAAGCTATTCAAGGTATAGTGAGAAACAAAAATATTAATAATTTCTGTAACAAAAAAGGAAAATGAGAAAAGGGGGTATATAGGAAGGGCAAGAATAAGAAGTAAGAGTAACAAGGTGAGAAAATACTTCATCTAAGGAGACAGATTTTAAGAATTGAAATCAGTGATGAAGATCAGAATGCCAGATCCCTCAACAATTAAAGCTGTCGCTGCCTTTAGTTACTTACATTTATTTCTGCTTATTCCTTTGAGTAAAGAAAGTAGGTAAAGATTGCTCAGTGGACATTTTTTTTATATATATAAACTAAGTTTTTAGAAAGGTTTCAAGTGCTTTTCAGTAAGCAATGCCCCAAGTCAATCACACCTACCAAAATATCTGAAACTTGTGCTATGTATCTACAATTGAACACACCAGAAACTCTACATCTTCCAAATGAAGAGAGTCTAATATTACTTCCAAAGCCAAGTATGTTAAAAGGTAAACTGTTGGTGATGTGTGACTTACCTAGGGATCTTACTAAGACATGGCCAAGTGTTTGTATATGTTTTGAGGCATCATAGCCATATAATTGGAGACAGCAACATGATGAATGCACTTCTTCTTCTCTAAGAGGTTGAAGGGATTGGGAGGTAAGCAGTTAGAAGTGAGGCAGACTTGAGATAATCAGCTTTATTCATAGCAACAGAAACTGGAAACAACTAGATGGCCCTCAACTGAAGAATGGATAATCATGCTACAACCTACAGACCCAGAGAAACTAGTAAGAAGGAGGGTTCATGCATGCATCTCCCTGGGAAGGGGAAATAGAATAGATGTTGTAGATCAACTAGGGGAAGGTGGGCATGAGCACAGAGGTCATTTGGGAGGTAATGTAGAAACCTAGCACAGTGGAAACTCCCTGGAATCTGCAAGGGTGACCCTAGAAAAGACTGCTAGCAATAGGGGATATCGAGCCTGAATTGGCCATCTTCTGTAACCAGGCAAGGTTTCCAGTTGTAAGACTGGGACATCAACTCTGCCACAAAACCTCCAACTTACAATTTGTTCTTCCTGAAAAAGGTGCTAAGGTAACTGTGCCTCAGGATTTATGGGAGTGGCCAAACAATGACTGATCTAACTTGAGGCCCATTCCATGAGGTAGCCCATGCCTAACACTGGATGGATGGCCAGTAACCAGAGGCCGGATAGCCCAGAGACCTAAGATAGAACTAAACACAATTGTCAAAATAATAATAATAAAAAAATAAAATAAAAGATTCCTAATAATATTCTGCTAAACTCATAAATCAGTACCATATCAAGTCATCACCAGAAAGGCTTCCTCTTCCAGCAAATGGGACCAGATGCAGAAACTCACAGCCAAACTTAGACAGAACTCCAGAACTCTACAGAAGAGAGGGAGGAAGGATGATAGGAGCCAGAGGGGTTGAGGACACCACGAGAACATAGCCCACAGAATCAACTAAGCCAAGATTATAGAGTCTCACAGTGACTGAAGCAGCAATCACAGAGCCTATATGGGTCTGAGCTAGGGCTTCTGAATATATTGTATGGGTATGTAACTTGGTATTCCTGGGGGACTCCTAACATTGGGAGTGGGGGGGCGGGGCGTGTCTGATTCTTTTACCTTCTCCTCCTATTGGGTTGCCTGGTCCAGCTTTGATATGAGGGTTTGTGCCTAGTCTTACTGTAACTTGGTATTCATGCCCAGCTGGCATCTCTGGGAGGCCTGCTCTTTTCTGAAGGACTATGGAGGAGGAATGAATCTGGGGAGGGGACACTGGAAAAAGTAGAACAAGAGGAAAGTGCAGACAGGATGTAATATATGAGAGAAGAATAAGTTTTGAAAATAAAAAGTAAAAACTAAAGAGTGAGGCAGAACATGCAGTTTTAAACTTAGAGATCCATTTGCTTTAACATCAGTAGATTTCCTGGTCTTGGAACAATTCCCCAGCTGGCAATTTGCAAAGCCCTGGAAAGTACAAGACACAGGTTAGTAACTGACAGCTCTTGGTGAGCAAGAAATCATATCAGTCCAATTAAATCCCCTTTTATCTAGTGACGGGTTTACAAGTGTGGAGAAACAAATGAGGTGATATATCTTGTCTACCTCAGGCTTTTGGCTGTGATTCTCATAACATAGATAAAAGATAAGGACAAAATTGAGTTTAGACCACAATCTTGGAAGAGCAACTGATTATGATTCCTCATTGTGCAAAGATTACTTTGAGTTAATATATACCTAAGAAATAGCCCAGCTATTTTCCTTAAGAAATTCTTTTGTTAATAAATACAAAATTAAAATGATGGCACTTTCATAAATGTCAGTCATCTGAAAGCATATCTAAGGAAAGAAATTGAATTTAAATATTCACTTTTGGAATAATGAAACAGCTTTCCCTTCGTGTTTCTGAAGAATTCACACAGGGTATAATGACATTCATAGAATGTGTGGGTTTTCCTTTTGTCCAATATATCTCTATTGGAATTACACTACCCACTGGAATTCAAGATGAGGGCATTGCTCTTGGGTCTGTGGGGAGATGTGGGGCTGCTTGGCAGGAGAGAACACTGTCCCTTTGTAGTCATGTGTTCTTTTGTGTTATAAGTGTCATGCCTTTACTATTAACTGATTAAGATTCTGCACTGGGGTCATCATTCAATATCCTGGTAGATTATATTTCAGAAATGTATGCAGAGGGTCTTAAAACAGGAAAGTTATTTTTACATAAATTGATTGTAAGATTGTATTGATACCCAGCAATAGGAAAAAAGTCTCTTTTTATGCTGACAAATACTGCATATAAATCTAAAGTTGAGTGTAATTTGAAATTATCTCATTCCAGGTATTTGTGATAACATTCAAGAAATAGTCTATCTTGTGATATCAACTTTGAGAGCAGCATAAGAATGCAGCTTGGTGACTTTCCAATAGAATTGTCTGTTCCCTATAACTCATCTTTAATATTATCTGGTCCCATAGCCTTTTTTGAAGTAGGACTTCAGTAATTTTCAAATTTCTTGCACATCATTAGTCTGTCCATGCATTTCCCTACTTCTTGAATCTGTTTTGACAAAAACTAATCTGAAAATATTTTTTCTGTTCATCAAGAACTTCAAGTCTTCATTTTATTACGGGATGCAATGTGAGCTCTATAACCAGAGCTGCCAGAAGTTACTTATCTGTTTTTCTCCACCACAATACTCATCAAAATATTAGCCAACATTAAAGCAGTGCTACTCTATAATGTTTTGAGGAAGTCTAAAAGAGTTCCATGAAGTTCAGAGTACAGAAAGTCTCAAAGTCACTGTTTTTGTTGGTGTTATTCCTAATATCGCCATTACTCTTTCCTAAGAATCAAATGTCTCCACATTTATCATATACCTTTCATATTCTTTTCTCAAGGTTTTGTTGATATGGTGGTTTAAATTGCTGAAGTTTTTTCTACATTTTTCCCCTTAATCAACAGGCACTATGTTTATCTCCTTTTGGGGCCATGTAAACACTGTCTATCACTTAAAACACTTCCTCTCAAAAGTCTCAGCAAGATCATTAATTAACCCCTGTGAAGTTAATTAAATGAATGTTGTAGCTCAGTCCACGGAGTATGGGGCTAAGGAAATTCAGGCACCATTTATGCTGGGCCCCATCTCTTTCTGCAATCCCTGCAGCTCCACTCTCTTTTTACTTCCCTCCTTAAGCTAGCTGCCCTCATTAATGTAGGGTGCTTATGATAGCAAACAAGGCCTCTCCAAGGTAATGTAAATAATTCTTCCTAGAATTATCAAATGAAAGATCCCAAAGTCACTTAATTAACCTCTATCCAATTCTATCAAGACCAATGGGAAAGCCATGAACTAACTAACTTGGCCTTGTATCAACAGTTGGTCAAGAAAATAGGATCAATTAAGAAGCTAAGGCTGACATTGAGCCACCAAAACAAGTAATACACAGTGTGACAGGAATCAGCATGAATTTGAGCTACCTTGATGTTAAAGGTCAGTAAAGCCTTTAAAAGATGTGAGGACCAATAGTTAAAATTTTTTAGAAGAGATAATAAAATTGTTTATTAAGCTTTGAGAATGTTTTATATATAGTAAATCAGTTCTAATACATTTCTGCTAATTCTAGAATCTGTTCTCTCTAGTTATACATTCTTGAGTGAGATTTCTTTTCTTGTGTGTGAATTTCCTTTGTCTTAGATCATAGTTGAAACACTCTTCACTAACTACCTCAAGTTGGCAGATTGGTAGGTCCAGCTCATAACTACTTACTATTAAACCTTAGAGAATTTGCCAAAAATATAGATGCCTTTATAGTTAGAGACAATCTCTTATGCCCAGTCACTGGTTATCAAACACTAATGGTAATGGCGTACATGAGACACAGTTGTATATCTCAATCTCTCTGTTTTCATGTTACCTGGGAGTCCTCGCCTCTGAAAAGTCCGTGAATTGTTACTTTTAGCACAAATGTCCACTTAAAGTATGAAACTTCCCCCAATAGACTTCACTATTGCTTTAGAAGATTATATAGAAGAACCTAAATGCTAATATAAACCACAAACATCTAGACAGCTTATGAAAATAAAGCATTGGGAGACTAAGTTTCCCTCTCCAAATAAGAAAATTACCGATAATGCTCCAGTTCCCATGAAAATTTATTGAGGAGCAGAATACAAGTAGATTCTTATTTTGTATCATATGGTATAATAATTATCAAGAGGGAAATTCTAATGGTTTTCAGTTTGTGAGACTCATCATTAAACCCTGATTAGGGCAAGATTGCAGGGTAAGTGGTTTAAGGCAGAGATTCTAGTTTGCAAAGTAGAGACAGATAATAGATGTATGATTAAAATACAAATAAATATAGATGAAATAGATATAAGATAGATAGATAGATAGATAGATAGATAGATAGATAGATAGCCTAATGAAAGATAATTCAGCTTAGATTTTGGTTATCCTCAAGATTGCAAAATGATACAATGCATAAACATGTGTATGTAAGATGCTTCACTGACATGTTTGTTGACAGTATGAATTATTTCGGCTTATGCCCCAAGCAAAATAGGGGTAGCCAAACAAAGTTTACTTTTCAAATTTTAACCACTGTCTTGGTTTCACTTGGCTTTTCATTGAAGGATCAATTTTCTTTCAGAGCAATATCCTGGAGAGCGTGCCATTATTTGCTGTCTCAAATTCTTAGCCCTTTTTCCATCTTTAAAATTACTCAGTGTGCGTGTGGATTCATGTCTTGGTCTTCAATTTGATTCCACTGAGCAATCTGTATGTTTTTATGACAATAGCATGTGGTTTTTATTCCTATAGCTCTGAAGAACAACTTGAAATTGGCAATAGTGAGAGCTCTAGCAGCTCTTTTATTGCTCAGGATTGTTTTAGTTATCTGGGTTTTCTGTTTTTCCATATGAAGTTGAGAATTGTCCTTTCAATGTCTTAAAGGATTGTGTTAGAATTTTGATGGGGATTTTGTGGAGCAAGGAAAACACTTCTCCACTGCTGGTGGGAGTGTAAACCTCTACAGTCACAATGGAAATCAGTATGGCAGTTCTCAGAAAGTTGACAATCTAGCTACCTCAAGACCCTGGACATACACTCAAAGGATGCTCTATCCTAGCACAAGACCCTGGACATACACTCAAAGGATGCTCTATCCTAGCACAAGACCCTGGTCATACACTCAAAAGATGCTCTATCCTAGCACAAGACCCTGGACATACACTCAAAGGATGCTCTATCCTAGCACAAGCACACTTGCTTAACCATGTTTATGGTGGCTTTACTCATAATAGCCAGAAACTGGAAACAACATAAATGTCCATCAACCGAAGTTTGGATAAAGAATATGTGGTACATTTACACAATAGAATATTACTCAGCTGTTTAAAAAAAAATGGCATTATGAAATTTGCAGGCAAATGGATAGAACTAGAAAAAATCATTCTGAGTAAGGTAACCTAGACCCAGAAAGATAAATACAGTATGTATTTGCTCATAAGTAAATATTAGCCATTAAATAAATAATAATTGAGCTACAATCCATAGACCCAAGGAGGTTACTTAAAAGGAGGATTTTATGGAGGAATGCATGGATCTTCCTGGAAGGGGGAAATAGAATAGATTTCACAGGCAGACTGGGCCAAGTGGGGATGGGATCAGGGGATGGGTGTTGGCGAGAGGGGTGAAGGGAAAAAGGGTGGGGAGAGATGGCTGGAATACAGGCGCATTTGGAGGGTGGTGTAGAAACCTAGTGTAATGAAGGCTTACTAAAATATATGATGGTAGTCCTAATGAGGTCTCCTAATAATGGGGGATATGGAGTCTCAACTGGCGATCTCTCGTCACCAAGTGAAACTTTAAGTGGTGGGACTGGGCTGTATTCAAGTGAGTTGATGGCCAAGAGGATCCCATGGAAATCCAGAAACAACTCAGGCTGTTGCTAAGACAAAGGGTTGCCTCTGCAAACTGACAGTGTAACACACCCACACATCTTTTTGAACATGGAGAAGTTCATCTGGTGCCTACATGGAGCCTTCGCACATACGTTCTAGTCTCTTCCATGCAGGGAGGTACTCTGCAGGTTATTGAAAGAGAAACATGGACACAAACCTAGCCACAATTTTTTTTAATTACAATCTGTCCTGCCTCAAAAAATATGCTAAAACAGAAGTGGCACAGACCTGTGAGAGCAGCCAACCAATGTCTAACTTGACGTAAGGCCTGCCCTACAAGAAGGAACCCACATGCAGCACTGCTTGGATGACCAAGAACCTGAGACTAGCTAGCCTAGGGACCTGGAATAAACCAAATACTACTTGTCCTAAATAAATAAATAAATAAATAAATAAATAAATAAATAAATAAATAAAAAGGTATCAATAAAATGACTCCTAATGATATTTTGCTATATTCACAGATCAGTGCCTTATCCAGTCATCATCAGAGAAGCTTCCGTGACAGCAAATGAGAACAGATATAAAGACCCACAGTCAGAAATTAGGTGGAGAGAGAATGTAAATAATAGATCTCCATCAAATCCTCCCCTCAGAGCTCAGGAATTCCGTGGAAGAAGAGACAGAAAGATTGTAAGAGCCTGAGGGGTTGGAAGACACCAGGAGAACAAGGCCTGCTGAGTCCACTAAGTAAGGTGCATATGAGCTCACAGAGACTGAAGCAGCAGGCATAGGGTCCACAGGGTGTGCACCAGGTCCTCTGCATATGTATTATAGGTTTTAATGGGACTCCTAAGTGTATGACTAAGTGGGCCTCTGACGCTTTTGCCTACTCTTAGAACTCTTTTCTTCCTGTTGAGTTACTGTGTCCAATATGATAGTTTCTGGTTCATCTTATTATATTTTATTTTGTTGTGTTTGGTTGTTATCTTTTAGACACCTGTTCTTTTCTAATGAGAGATAGGGAGGGATTGGATCTGAAAGGGAAGGGAGCAACTGGGAGGAGGAAAAGAAGAAGAAAGGGAAACTATAATCAGAATATATTGTTTGAGAAAAAAATCTATGTTCAATAAAAGGAAAAACGTGAACAAATTAAAAGAATCACCCCTATTCCGTGAAATGTAACATTAATGTCAATTAGTGCTCTGAAAGGCCATAAAGTATCTATTTTTGTCTCCAAAAGATCAGACCATTTAACAAACTACTAGAGAAAGAATACATATTTGTTAAAAATGAATAAATAACAAACTAAGTAATGATTTACTAGTGAGCCAGATCTCCTGATGTCAGGAGATGGGCACCCTACCAAGGCTATATTAGTAACTGTATGCGCTACAGTTGCTGAATCTCTGAAGGCATCACTCTGCATATTTGCCAGAAGATTCTATATTTATCTTTTCAATTTCTGTTAACTTGAAGAGCCCTTAAATCACAGGGCTTCACCTTCAATCTGCAACTGTATAGAAAAACTACAGAAAGAGTAATATATGATCTTTTGTCAACATTCAATCAATAACAAACTCCTTATTTAACCTTACCACTGCCTTGAAGAAAGAATAAATATTCAGCAGTCCAGTTGTAACTTAGAATTTTGTAATTAAACAAACTCAAACCAAGGTAGCCTGGGTAATAAAGACAAATTTTGATGCATCTAAAGAAAATCTAAGCAGCAGGTCTGGATTACAGTAAGTTATAAAACAACACCACTAAGTGCAATTTCTCTCTGACTTTGTATTCTGCATTCATTCACCAGATCACACATTTTCTCCAATCTTCTACCAGGATATCCCAGAAACTCTCTGTGTTCTCTCTTTCTCTTTCTTTCTTTCTTTCTTTCTTTCTTTCTTTCTTTCTTTCTTTCTTTCTCTCTCTCTCTCTCTCTCTCTCTCTCTCTCTCTCTCTCTCTCTCTCTCTCTCTCTCTCACACACACACACACGCACACATGAGATGGGGGTAGGATCCTTATAGTCAGTAACAGCTGCCATAGTTCCAGCCCTCATCTACCAACACTTCATCATCACCATATAGGGAAATGCATTCTCTGCTTTTCACATACTGGCTTGGAATTCACTGAGAGTGTTCCTCAGTATCCTTAATTGATAAAGTAATGGCAACAGAAATCCACCCCTAAACTAATCCATACAAACGAAATTAAAGTAAGGTAAACTTTTTAAAGAAAAATTCAGGCATTATTGATTAGAGAGATGGGAATAGACAGGAGAAATGAACAAAATCGTATCTCTAAGAATTTGGGAAGTTTCAAGTATATAAATTATTCATGTAGAGGTGGAGTAACATAACTGACTATTGCTTAGACCAAAGCACTTTAGACTGAGAGTAGATATTATAAATCCTGTTTAGCACACTCAGCACAACCCCAGACATACTGGTCAACCAGGCAGCCACCTAGTGCCTGAGCCTGAGTTTTAGCTGATACCATCTCTACTCCAATGTTTCACAGCCTTCTAGAATTAAACGTGATTGGATCAACATGTTCTCTTGCAGACTTAGCCCCTTTCCAGTGTTCAGTCTGCCAGTGAATGACACCATCATCCATCTAGAAACACAATGCAGAGTCTAGTAGAGTGATCTCCTCCTGTTTTTCTTTGGTTCCTTACAATCCTGTCAAATTCACTTTGTAAAATATTTTAAATTATCCAAAACCCCCATTTCTAATGAACCACTCAGCCCACTGGTGTAATAAGTTTATAAACAGTCTCTTCAGGTTTATTTTTGCTCTACTCAATGTAAACTAATCTTTTCAAAGCAAAAATTTAATTGAACCAACTACTTATTTACTCATTCAGTTATTTCTTACTGATCTTGGAACTCAAACTCCTCAATAAAAGAGTCAATGTCCATATTGAGGTGGGATCCAGCCATGTCTACCTTGATCAATTGTCTTTTCAGGACAACTAATATGGCTACAGATGTTTCTGGAAAGTGTCAATAAACATCATATACAGCCAAATTACACTTGTTCATTTTCTCAAACATGCTACCTGTGCCACTAGAGTAGAACACCCAAAGTTGGATTTAAGAACATGATGAAAACAGAAAGGCATGATTGTACATGACATTAATCCAACATGCAGGAAGCAGAAGGCAAGTAGATCTCTTCAAGGCCAGCCTGATCTATACCATGAGTCCTGGATGAGCCAGGGCTACACAGTGAGATCCTATAACAAGAGGGAGGGGGAGAGAGAGAGAAAGTAAATGACAGGAAAAAATAGTCGTTTCAAATGTTTCTGGAGGCTGGAAGTCTGAAATGAAAGACATTCCCTCAAAAACTTGTAAGAGAAAAGCATTCTTGGCTGCCTCCAGTGGTCCACTGCCTCCCCTTGCCTGAGTTGTTAGCCAGGCTTGCTGTACCAGTGTTTAGTTCTGCTGTGACGAGGTTCCATTTGGGGACAGTGAACTGTCTCCAAACAGCCAAGTCAATATTGCACAGCTAGGCATATTTTGTTTTCCATCATATTTTTTATCCTGGTTAATGCCCCCCAAATCCCTTACCTGGGCTCCCTCGTCCTCCTCCTTGTCCTTCCTGTATAAACTTCTCTACCCACAGTGTTAACTCTCTTTACTTTCATTATAATCCAATCCTTAAATACAGAAGGAGAATCTTGAAAGCACCAAGTCACAAGAAGGGTCCTCGGTTAGATTATCAGCAGATGTCACATCAGAACCCTTGTCAGACAGAAGGTGATGCATCAAAACACAAAGACTAAAGCACCAATTATCTTGTAAATGGCCCACTTTCCTCGAAAATGGAGCACTCTCTGGAGTGCTAGAATTAAAGATGTGCCACCACCACCACCACCACCACCACCACCAGCTTGTCTTTGGTTTTTGTTTTTGTTTTTTTTTTTGTGGGGGGGGGGCATGGATTTTGTTTTTGTTGTTGTTTTGAGACAAGGTTTCTCATTATTGAACTGGAGCTTGACAATTCAGCTAGGCTGACTGGCAAAGAAACTTAATAATTCTGTCTCTAGCTCCCTGGTTCTAGGATTGCATGCATACGAGTATCCCAACATCCAACCTTTTTATGTGAGTTTTTGGATCAAACTCTGGTCCTCATGCTTGGGATGCAAGCACTTCACTGACTAAGTCGTTTCCTAGCCCTAAATCTAATTCTGTTCTAAACAATTGGTTTCTGATAGCATCAGTGGAGTACTCAGCCAAAAATGGTCATCTATCACACACACCCAAGGCTCAGGGACCATCTCGGATGATGAAACAGAAAGATCATGAGAACCAGAGGTCAGGGAGGAGTGGACATCTGGACATAATGGGACCAATGTACTTCTGAACTCTCAGCTGCTGTAGTTCCCTGCACAAAATCCAGCCAGTCAAAATTCCAGCAAGGAGAGCTAGAGGGTACAGGAGCCCCTAGCACTAACTGAAGAGCCATAGACAGTTGATGGCTTCTGAAGAAAGAAGAGTCAGTGTTCCTTAAGGATATGGGCCCTGATATGTCAACCACACTCCAGGCAGTGGCCCCACACCCAGGAGTGTATATATGGGCAGCACAGATTTGACTTCATGGTTTGTCTGTTTTTCTTGACATAGTTGAGGAGACAGAGAGGGTCTGGAGGGAGTTGGAGGAAAATATAATCAGAATACATTCATGAAACTTTCAAAGTATTACAGAAATAATATGCTTTCCCAATGAGAAATCACTCCAGACACTTAAAAATTCATAAAAAAAAAAAAAACCTCTTTAATAATGGTGGCACTTCGTCCAGCTCTGGCTAATGCTCAAAGAGGAACTGGTCACAAATAGAAGATTTTACTAATTTATATGCACCTTAGGCTTATGCAGTCCATATATGCTGATGTAAATCTCTTCTAAGTTTCAGCCTCAGGATACACTTTGAACAATTGAAACAGAGACTCTGGCCACTTGGACAGATGGGAGATTTAAACAGAAAAATATTGTCAGAATTATTTCTTAAGTATACCAATGCTGCTCTTTGCAAATAGTTGTTACCCAGGTTCATCTTGCCCACCTAGCAAAATTATGCTTTTTCTAGTAATGTCACAGGGGACTTAATGGCAGACCAGGATTCAATGGTGGCTGTGCTGCCCCTTGGAGCTATGTTCTTTGATATGGGGATGACTTTAACACCTGGCTCTAAGTCAGGATTGTAGTCTTATGTTATGGGAATGGAGCCAAATTGGAGGTCAGTCTTGGTGAATAACCCTTAGCAAGAACTTTCTCAGCAACCCTAACCTTCAGTTGTGGTACAGAATTTTCTTTCTCACAGGTTCTGACAAGTCTGGGTTAGTATACTACTTATCTTCTGGTTGTACTGGAGGTAGCACTCCTTTAGCTAAATTTTACTTTATATAACTTATTATCTCCTAATCACATTTATCAGTAAACCCTTTATGGCATCAATTTTGGTAATTCAAGTTTCTCTTGCATCAAAATAAGTAATAAAAAAAATTTTTAAGAACTAACTAATCTAGGACCTAATAACTTTAGTTTGTTGCTCCGCATTTTGTTTTATGCATAATTCAATTAACTAAAGCATTTAAAAGGATTTTAATTTAAACTGGGCATAAATATATGTAAACATCTAATTTTATAAAATCAACATATGTAAGGACAAGGGAAGGACTGTAGAGAGGAAATGTTACTGAAGTGAAGCTAGCATGAATTCAGAAGAAAGAGGTATGGAATTAATACGTTAAGGATATTCCCCATGCTAATCACAAAGAAAACAACTGTAAACTATCTATAAAAGAAGTAGAGAAAGGAATTCAAGTGCTTCCCAGTAGAAGGCAATAATACTGAAAATAAGAAATAATTGAGAACTAAGGTGTATAGAAAACAAGTAGCACAATCATAAAAGTGTGTCCCTTTTCATCAGTAAATATCTGAAGTGTAAATGGATTAAATAGCCCAGTCAAAAAGGAGACAGTGAGAGAGAACGGATAAAATCATGATCCTCCTACACACTGTCTATACAAGATCAGTAGAAATATGGTGTGTTTTTTTTTTTTTAATTCAGAAGTGAAGAAATAAAAATATAATCTAGGCAAATAGCAATGAAAAGATTATAATTTCAAGCAGAATAGACACCAGATTTTAAAAAGTTTATTAGAAATAAGGGGTATTGTATAATAAAGGGTCAGTGGAGCTAGAAGATACAGTAGTTGTAAATAATTACTTGCCTAGCCAATATTTGTGAAATGAAAATTGACAGAATCAATGAGTGAAATAGACCATTTATAATGATATTGGAGAGTTCAATACACCATTCTCAATGAGGGATAGAGAATCCAGAATCAAGGTAAGAAAGGAAATATAGGATTTTAGCACAATAAAGCAATTAGGTCTAATATACATGTGCTGTGCAGAACACTCCACCCTGCAAGCAGCATGCATCCTTATCAAGTACACAAGGCTCAGTTCTGAGCTTACACCGTAGGTTAACTCACAAACTAAGCATGAGTAGATTTTGGAAGACTGGTGTCAAGTGTCCTCTCAGACTACAATAAGATGGATTGAGAAATCCACAGACATGAAACTAAGGGATTCACAGAATACTGGAAATTAAAACACATTTTAAAACCCAAGGGATTGAAGAAGAAATCATAACAAAAATTAGAAAATACTTAGAGACAAATGAAAACAAAAATGCAACATACAAAAATTTATAGGCTCCAAAGCATAGCAACAGACTAGGGAAAAGAAAGATTGAAATGACTAAACTCAGAAACGAAATAAGAAACATTACCAACTCTGCTGAAATACAAAGGCTTATTAAGGAAGCACTGTGAAGGACTGTATACCAACAAAATAAACAAGCCAGAGGGATGGATAGACTCTTCGGAATACAACACACACTTCTATGATTTTCATATGTGTATTTTACTAAAATGTTAAGAAATGGAAAACACTGATGAGGAGGCCGAGGCTTCAACAGTTAACAACCATGCCCACTGCAATGTGCATCACCCAATAATCACTGTTTCTGCGACTTTGCATCCCCTGTGCCTCCTGCAACCTCAGCCAACCGGTCATCTCTTCTAGGTTTCCCATGTATCTCCAGGTTCGAGGCCCAAGGTTTGAATCTGTTTATTGTTTCTATACTTTGCCTTCCATTTTTTTTTTTTTACCTCTCAGAACCTCTTCTTCAAAAATCATGATCATAATCCAAAGACTTTCTCAATTTTTTCTACCTCATTCTTCTCAGATATTTTTCTACTGCATGGTCAAGTCCCATTGTTATATGCTTTTCATAACATTCTTTGCATCATATTAATATTATCCCTTTTCTCTTTCTCCTCCTTAAGCCAAAAAGTCTAAAAGGCCAGCATCCAAGATATTCCTTCAAGAGCCCACAGAGCACTTGGCAGTTAATAAAAACTTGTATTAAATAAATACCATTTGTGACTTTAAGCTGGAGGGTTATTGGAAACTAGCCACAGGGAAATGGCAAGAACAATAAAACTGTGGTGGTTATTGGCAACTGTAATGTGTCTTCCCTCCAGCAAGCACTTCTCAGTGCCCTGTTCTCAGCAGGAAGGGCCAAGCTCTATTTCCAGTCCAGCACAGTGCTGGATTAAAGACTGGAGAGAGGAGGCCAAGTTTAACATAGCTAGCGCTGGTACCAGGCAAGTACTCCCCATACCTTACCATGAATGCTTTTCCACATGTACCTGTGTGTGTGTGTGTGTGTGTGTGTGTGTCTGTCTGTCTATGTGCCTGTGTGTATCTGTTTATCTGTGTATTTGTGTGCATTTGTATATGTGCATCTGTCTGTGTGCCTGTGTATAGTGTGTCTGTGTGCCCTGGTGTATGTGTGTCTGGGTATCTGTGTGTCATGCGTGTATGTGTGTAAGTGGTCTGTGTCTGTGTCTATATACGAGTTCTCTACAGATATCATCTATATAGTTTTTATTTCTATCCTAAAAAATAAATGTAATATTTAAAGTGATAGTTTCATCTATAGCAAATGAGATAGGAAAGGAACTTTATGTGTTATGAAAGGCCCACAGTATCTCTCAGACAAAGTTTAAAGAAGTCTGTATTTGGTGTCCTTTACTAGAGAAGGGTATTGCCATTTATCATGCGCCAAGTCTGTCTTTGCCATCTAAAATTTTAAAAAAAAAAGAGTAATTTATATGAATACTAGTTTCCACCCTGTAAGAGTTTTCTTTCTGGGCATCTAGAAATGACATTTTTTAGTCAGTAGACTACCTTTGGGTGCACTGAAAGAAATCACAAAATCCCTGATTAGTGAGCATAATCATACATGTATGTTTGCACATGCATTACATACAGAAGCTAAACACACTAAACTTAGGAAAGCTAGAACAATGCATCCATGGTGCTACCCTAAATAGCAACGCATATCATATGCTCAGTAGTCAGTGAAGAGATCCCAAGTTTTGCCTCAAGTGTCCAGCTTGTACCTTCTCAGGGGCTACAGAGATTCAGGAAACCATCTGTCCTACTACATTCCTTATAGGTCCTGTTCTCAAGGGAAGGAAAGTGACACCCTCTTCATGTACCATAAATTAGCACTTTTTCTAAAATGAGATGAAAGAAGTTACAGTGAAGATCATCATCCTGCCCCAAGTAACAATAAAATCCCCTGATGAATGACATTTTGGAGAAAGAAAAGAGATATGTGTCAAAAAATCAAGATGCCTTTATAATAAATTCCATAACCCAATACAATTGCTGGCCTCCTGTCTTAATGATGCTGGCATCCCTGATGTGTAACTTACATTTAACTGGCAACATTCTGGGCTACTCATATTAACTGCAATAGGCTGAACAGCTTGAACTTCAATAAAACGTGCATTAAGTGACTGAGTTAATTTAACCTCATTAATCCTCAACCCAACAGAACCATTGAAAGCCTTCCAAGCTGCTAAGCTTCCTCTACAACATAAACATGGCCCTGCAGGAAGCCAGCACCCAGAGCACCCTGAGGCTCTAGCTCTCAAGTTGTCACTGAGGGGTAAATGGCTGCATAATGGCCAGAACCAGGCTTCAAGTGCATCTTAACATTCACTGGCTTTGATCATCTGAGCTAACACTGAGGCAAGTTCTTAAAAATAAATTCTCTCTGCACTTTTTTGGTGGCTCCTTCAGTTCTGACTAAATATGATATGATTCATCAAAGAGCAGCATTCTTGTTCAAGCTCCTGTTTTTGCCTTTTAACTTATATAGTTTGGGAATATAAAATACTATGCTTAATTAAAATAAAAATTTCACTCCACTGCCTCCAACATCTTCCCCTAGAAAGGCTGAATTCCAGAAGAAATAACAGCAGTGGGTTTTCAGAATTTTACTCAAAATGGACAGAAATTTCAATGTTCTGCAAGTTATTGACACACTTTGAATATTTACTCACATATTTGCTGTGTCTGTGAGATTATTTAGTGACTTAGTTATTTTTATGCCTGAGGTTTTGTGCTTGGGGTTGTCTACGCTAATCATACTCTGTCACTAAGTTCTACCCCTAGTCAACACACTTAGTATTGGTGAAATTATTAAGGCCACTCCACGTAGTTAAAAGGGAGGTTTATTTTGTGGGGTAACTTACAAATGAAGGGGTAGGTTGCAGGGTCTGGCAAAGGTATAGGGCAATCCGGCGGTGTTCTCTGGAGAACTCTGCTCGGTCTCTTCCTGTGTCCCGTGTCCCGGAACCAAGAGAGCCCCCTCCTCCTGCTCCTCGGTCTTCCGCTCCCTCCTCTGCCCCGCCTTGTGGGCGTGATCATTACTGAAGCCTCAATGGGGGTTGGAACTTCCAGGCCAATGCTGGGATGGCTACCCACTACACACTTAGCTTTAGGTAATGTCATAGAACTTTGACAAAAAAGGTACACAATATGGACTGCACAGATTGTCCTGTATTTAATGGCACTGAAAACACCTTTTATTTGAAGATTGCTTGTTTCATTTTTATTCCTATTATTCTCATACCAAGAAAACATTTAGTCTCATATCTGAACATACTATCATCCTCTGTAAAACACACAGAGAATTATTAAATAAGAATACTGTAGTTTGGACCAAAAACACTGGCTAGATCTTGATTTTTGAATGTCACTCCAATTTGTGGGTAGAAAATATAATTATTTATTATTCAGCTAGTGGTAACCTCCTGCCTACCCTTCTATAACATTTTTGTGATGATCAAAACATCGTCTAGACAAATAACTTCATAGTCCAATGTCCACACACATGCAACTGTGCTTGTTTCTTTCTTTTCACAAGGTGTGGTTAAGAAAAGCCGGCTGGGACAGAACTCAAAGCAGACTCTGCTCTTCACCAGCATGCCATAGCACTTCTAAAGAATTCCAAAGTCTTACAAACGACTTTATAGAGGATGTATCATTGTGGATTTCTGGGGACCTCTCCAGCACTCTGCCTATTCCTGTTCTCATGTGGTCATCATTTATCATGGTCTGTTATTCCTTGATCTCCCATTCTGTTCTTGATCCAGCTGGGATCTCCTGCTCCCCTAAGCTTTCTTACCCTCAAAACTTGCCCTTCATTACTCCCAGTGTTGTCCAGGTTGTTCATGTAGATCTCATCCATTTCTCTGTCATCGGGTGATCCCTTTGTCTTTCCTAGGGTCCCATTTTCTAGGTAGCCTCCCTGGAGTTGTGTAGCAGTCTAGTCATCTTTGTTTTACATCTAGTATCCTACTATGAGTGAGTACATACCATGTTTGTCCTTCTGAATCTAGGTTACCTCACTCAGGATGATTTTTTCTAGACTGCTGGCAATGGTCAAACGAAAGCCTGATCTGACCTAGTCTGGTGATCAGATGGCCAAACACCCTAAAGGTCGTGCTGGAACTCTCATCCAATAACTGATGGAAGTGGATGCAGAGATCCTTGGCCAGGCCCCAGGTGGAGCTCCAGGAATCCAATTGTCAAGAAAGAGGAGGGACTGTATGAGTGTGAATTGTTGAAACCAAGATTGGAAAAGCACAGGGACAAATAGTCAAACAAATGGAAGCACATGAATTATGAACCAAAGGCTGTGGAGCCCCCAGCTGGAGCAGGCCCTCTGGATAAGTGAGACAATTGAGTAGCTTGAACTGTTTGGGAGGCACCCAGGCAGTGGGACCCAGATCAGTCCTTAATGCATGAGCTGGCTGTTTGGAACCTTGGGCTTATGTGGGGACACTTTGCTCAGCCTGGAAGGAGGGGACCGGACCTGCCTGTACTGAATCTACCAAGTTTAAATGAATCCCCAGGGGAGTCTTGGCCCTGGAGGAGATGGGAATGGAGGAGAAGGGCTGGGGGGAAGGTGGGGCCGGGGGCGGGAGTGGGGAGGACAGGGAAACCCATGGCTGATGTGTAAAATTAAAACACAAATATAATAAATTTTAAAAAAGAAAAAAAACAAACAAAAAAAGACTTTATACATTCATTGCAAAGAAACATTGTAACATATAAAAACAATATAATCCCCAAATACCCATAATCAATCAGCTTAAAGCATTACAAAGAAGAGGTTAGTACTGACATATGACATGTTATTTTGAAAATAAACAAAAATATAATTTAAATACTTAAATCCTTAAATATTTATTATGATCAACTATCTCCTAAGTTAACCCTCAATTGACTGCCTTTACTTGGTAAACGTATTTTCTCTAGGAAAATAACTTCATTAAAATTTTGTTAGATTAGTTAAAAAAAAATGGGTCTTTGTTTATTCTTTCTACTATACTGAGGTAAGGATAAAACCAAGGTGACGTATGTCATTAGTTGTAGTACCAAAGTATTTTAAATGCCATATTCTGTAGGTCTTTGAAGTATTTGAAGATTACCTATCTATCTGAAATATCTCTTGTATACCTAGAAGACTTAACTAACATGGCTATGAGTATGATTATTATAGATGACCAGTTATTAATCTAATTTTAATTATCCATTACAATTTTAAATGAGCTGTACAAACATAATACCTTAAACAAGAGTAAAAATATACACACAGTATAACAAAATTAACTTTAAGTTTGTATCAATGGACTAAAATCTATACCAATGTAAAACATTTTAAATGAGTTGTTGCTCTTTTAGAAGTAAGTTCATTAATCTACCCTTTCATCCTATCATATCGATATCATATCCCCTTTTTATCTTTAGAAAGAGATTGCATTTATAATCAACCTGTTTTAAATAAAATATTGGTTTTTTTCTGTCCCACACCAGAGGGCTCTTCTGATTTGGGACACAAGAATCTCTTAACCTTTTCTTTTAGCAATATGTCTGGGTTTAGAGAAGGAGTGAGCCAATTCCATCTCCAAAGCCAGCTTGATAATTTTGGGAATGTGGGCGTAGTTTTTCTTACTACTTCCTGCTGGAGAGGGGCGCTGTATCTTATGGGGACATAAAGAAAATTTTGGGATTATGGAGTAGTCCATTAGGGTGAACCTCTGAGCCAGTTGCCTTGAAACCATTTTGGATGTCAGATCATCTGGGCCATGGTGTCATCAGAGACCTTTCAGGTGGTCTTGGCTGATCAAACCTGATGTATCTTAATCTGGAACAAATCCACAGCCTCTGGCTTTCTGTGGAAACAAAAGCAGAGACTCATTTCCAAAGCAACATATCCTTATATCCAAAGTTTGAAGTCAAGTTACCTTTAAAATTTATATATTTATTTAACTCAACAGCTTTTACGATCAAATCTTTTTCTGTAGTTAAAAATTCCAAAGACAAGACAAACCAGATTCTCTGTGTAATATCCATCTTTGTAAGACTGAAACACCACTGTGGCTGCTGGCTCCGCCCACCTCAGATTCCCAAAATGGTGGTGGTACAGTTTACCGCCAGCTCTGGGTCTGGAGCCATGTGTACCATCAACTATCAGAAGCAGTTCTATCAAAGCAGCACATAGCCCATAAACCCCCCCCCCTTTTTTTTTAACTCGCAAAGACTAAATCCACCATGCAGCAGAGTAAAGTGTCGCTTATAGATTCCTCATTCCTGCCACACTGCAGGTCAGACACACATGCCAGGAACCCGCCATAGTAGCTCAAACCGGCAGGCTGCCACTAACTTGAGAAAGACAACTAGGAAGCTGTTTTTAGCTCCTTCTTAGAATCTTTTTTCTCAGGTTTTAGGTGGAAATTCTTGCCAATACGTTGGGCGCCATTTGTAGTTAGAGTTTTCCTGCCTGGCCCAGTCAGGACAAATCTCTCTTGTCCCGCCTATACTTCCTGCCTGGCCACTGGCCAATCAGAACTTTATTTACACAGATCGATATCCACAGCAATTAGTCTACCATCAGAGTCGATGTTGGAATCTCCAGAAAAATATATAAGGAGTTTTTTTGTAAACCTTTAAAAATCAAATTACATAGATTTTTAGAAAATGTATGCATCAGTTGTGAGGAATTAAATGGACATAAAACTCTATAGCTTTTTAAAACGTGGTTCATGGCACTTTATGAGTGTTGCAAGAAATTCTGACAACGGAAATGGCTTTAGAGCATGAAAAGACCCAAAATGTTTTCAAAATCAGAAGTACAATGAATCCAAGGTACTTCTAGCAGTGTTCACACCTGTCGTCTCACAGGCCTTCTCTGCAGTCCTGGTTCTGAAACCACAGCATGTACACTTTGCACTGAGCACACCACCAGGCCACACAATTCTAACCAGAATCTGGAAGCATCTCTTCTCAGATGTAAGACTATCGCACATTATGAATAGTTTCCCTCTATGTACAAAACTGGCTCTTCCTGTAGAAACACAATGGCTTAACTATGGAAACAAAGACAATACTTTCCTGTTGTTCTTCAGCATGCATCAAACTAGAATGTCTTTGGTTTGCATTGTGTTACAATACAATTTTAAAACTTGGTTTTGAGTTGCTGTTAAATGCACTTTAGGATAGGCTAGAATGTTCAAATGTCTCAGAAATGGTCCTGAGCCATTTTTACAATGTATTTATAAAAAATGGCATTCCCAGTAGTGATGATTATATACAAAAATAATCAACTATATAAAACATTGAAAATGTTCTGCCCTAGAGTCACTTCTCTTATGGTAAAATAGCACAACAGAAAGCAACTAAAGAGAGACCGAGTTTAGTTCAGCTCACAGTTCTGTGCTATCGAACATTTATAGCACATCACCAAGGCGAAGTTGAAGCAGCAGCAACTTGAAGCATATGATCACATCAGATCCACAGTCAAGAGCAGAGACAAACAAATGCTCATAAGCTGCCTGCTTGGCTGCTTTGGCTCAGCTTGGTTTATCCACACCTTGTAAAGTCAGGACCACCTGCCTAGCACTGGGCCATTTACCTAATGCTGGGTTTTCTCAATAGTTCATTTAATCAGTACAATTCCCCAAGGATATGCCCACAGGCCAACCCAATATAAACATTCCTTCACTGAGACTCTTTTCTCAAATGATTCTAAGTTGTATAAAATTGAAAAGGCTCATGCTCCATTTTGTCATTTGAATGATTTTGACAAGATGGAATCTTGTTTGTAAAAAGAAACCCTTATATAGAAATTGTGCTTCTTTACATACAAAGTTTTGTGCTTTAACAGGAAGACCCTGATTGAGATTTTATATATATAAACCATTGTATATTTAAATTATATATAAACAAAATACATATATATACATATGCATATATATGAGAACAAGGCCATGAATTCAAGAGGAAATAAGTAGGTACATCATAGGCGTTGGAGGAAGGAAAGGGAAGGGGAAAATGATGCAATTACATTTTAGGTTTTTGATGTATTAATAAAAAGTAAATAAGCACATCTGTCTCATTGGTATGCAAATTTTCTTTAAACTTTAATAAATGGTAAAATTATATGTATACCAAATAATTGGTTCAAAATAAATTATGACTTAATTTCTTAGCATAAGAAGTCATGAGTGGAAAAAAATCAAGAAGACCTGTTCTAAGTGTTCTGACTCCATGAACATGCAAGAGACTCCAATTTTAGAGAATGCAACATTGAATAGAAAAGCTCTTAAAAGAGAATGAAATATAAGTTAAAATATTGACCTGAGCAGGTAAACGCTTTATTGGCAAGCAATTCCAGAAAGATGATAAACATCAAGTAAAATGCCATTTAAAAACTATGCCCTGTCTACATTCTTTGGTTACAGTCACAGAAGACAGATTTTACATTGCTATTTAACCAACTATAATTTTACCCAAAATACACTTTATGAAAATAACATAAATCAGATATGGTAAGGTCAGTAATAAATACTGTGAATGAAAAATTTCAGGGAAGCCAATCTACCTTTAGAGAACACAGATCAATTCATATTTCCAAACCCTAGCACATAACATCCTTTAAATCATGTCCAAGATGTTGAAAAATATAAATACCCCTTGCACTGCTGCCAAAATATATCTCTTGATGGCTTCCTTTTTCTATATAAATGTGTAGGTTTTAGGGTCATCTGTTTTCTTTCTTCAAAGTTTCTTTTTTGCAGTACATTTTTAAAGCAAAATCATACAACACATTCTTGAAACAATAATAATGTAATATATTTTTACTTCAGTCTAGGTAGAAATTTAAAAGTATAGAAAGTCATGATAATTTCTGATAATATAAATAAGTTAAAATAACTAGTTAACAAAAATTTACATCTTTCCATCAATGTCTTTAATATGTTGCTCTGTTCTATTCTAAGTCCTTTCATCAAGACATGCCATTTTAAATAAATATGTATTCATTACCATGATATAGAATTGCTAACATCTGCCCATAATCAATTCAAACATTGGTGTCCAATCATTTCAAAATTTGTCACAAAAAAATACTTTTTATACAGTTCATTTTTATAAGACAAAATAATTTTTCTAATGTCTCAGACACCAGTGCTACCAAAATAGGTGTTATATGTTTGAATGATTGGTTCCTAGTTACTGAAGTTGTTTGGAAGGTTTAGGAAGTATGGCTTTGTCAGAAGAAGTGTGTCACTGGAGGTGGACTTTGAAGTTTAAAAAGCCCATCCCAGACTCTCCTCTCTCTCTCTCTCTCTCTCTCTCTCTCTCTCTCTCTCTCTCTCTCTCTCTCTCTCTTCTGTCGCGGGGGAGAGGGGGGGCAGGGGTGGTGTCTGCTGCCTTTGGATCAGGATCTAAGCTCTCAGTTACTACTCCATCATTATGCCTGCCTGCCTCCTGCAATGCTTCCTATAATGATGATCATGGACTCACCATCTGAAACTATAAGCAAGCCCCCAATAAACTCTTTCTTCTGTAAGTTGCCTTGGTCACATATTTTTCATCATAGCAATAGTAGCCCCACCTAAGACAAATCCATATTTCATATAAATTTATATTTTGTATTTGTTACTAAGAAAAAACTCAAAACAAGAAGCATGAAATAGTGTGATTGGATTTCGTCATGTTTCCTATCACTTCTAGGAAAGACAATCTCAAGTGAGAACCTTCAATATGAATTTAAGCCTTGTGAAATAGATGATAAGGCAACTTTGAATTTGGATATGTGAGTTCAAGGCCACACTGGGCTACAAGAGATTGATCCAGTATAGGAGAGAAACAAAGTCAAGCAATGATGGCATACATTTTTAATCCCAGCACTTGAGATCTCATGCCTTTGCTTGGGAAGCACACACATCTTTAATTCTAGGAAGTAATATGGCAGGGCAGAGAAAGGTATGTAAGGCATGAGGAAACAGGAAATCATTCCCTTTAGGCTGAGGATTTCGAAGAGGTAAGAACTAGTGGCTGGCAGCTCTGCTTCTCTGATCTTTCCATTTTCAGCCTGATATCTGGCCCTGGGTTTTCTATTAATAAGATCATCTAAGATTCAAACAACAGCATATCACACCACCACAACCCTCTGCTTACCATGCATAGCTAGAGGTTATCAGGCTCCAGACTGACCAATCAACAATCCTTGGTAAATATTAGAAGATACCAACAAGTGTTAGAGTGGCCCTTTCATTCTATATGCTAGGATAGGTGTCATTAAAAAAGTACTGGAACTAACCTCAAGTCAGTTTTAGAGTCTACTCATTAGTCACCATGTTTCTAGCTTAGAACACTCTCCTGACGACATTCTCACCAACTTTGGAAATTCCTAGTAAATTCTTACTTTTCTCTATTGTCACAGGGATGGATCCAACCAAGTAGAGGGGAATTTGAAATGAAAAGGGGAATAAACTAGCAGCTCAGAAATACTTCTCAGAGGTTTCTGAAGTGCTTAAGTGTTACTACACAGGTGCTTCTGTTCAAATGTGCCCTGCTAACACTTTCAAGGAAACATCACAAAAAAAGAAAATGGAAGATACAGGAATGGCTTCTATAGACCATTCCTTAGTCATGAGTCCTCATGTGGGATACTGCTGTTTTTCTGGATGATTCTATCGTTTCCTTTGATATCCCTGCCATTAACAAACATTAGATGATGGGAAAGTAACATACATCCTTCCTTTATACCTCCTCTCAAATCTCAACTTTCCACTTCCACTGAAAAACCAAATCTTTAGTAAAATGAAAATGATTACTCTTCACAAAAATCTAGAAATATCCAGCCTCAACTGTAGAAATATACCAATGATGGTACACGAAGTAATTTCATATTAGTCTATAAAGTGATCATTCCAACTATTTTCTATGCTTTATCAACATAATATAATCACAAAACCTCATAATTTTAATGTAGTAGAAATCAAGATATATCATGTCCATTGTCTACTGTGTCATAAAAAATTCATAACTGACTAAAATTAAAATATGTTTGTAAAAGTAGATAATGAAAGGCTCATCAATTTTATTAGGAATTACTCTTATAATTATACTTCCATATTTATATATATATAAAAGAGTATATACATATGCCTATGAAATAAATTTTACAATGTAAAATATTTGCTTATTGCATAGTTACTTCTGTGTGGCTGTGATAAAATACCATGATCAAGGCAAATTATAAAAGAAAGAATTTAATTGGGGGCTTGTGGTTTCAGAGGTCAGAATCCATGATGGCAGAATAGAGGCATGGTAGTAGGAATAGCTGAGAGTTTACATCTTGATTCACATGTAGCAGACAGACAGACAGAGAGAGACACTGAGAGTGAGTGAAATCTTTTGAAACCTCAGAGCCCATCCCTAGTGATACATCTTACCCAACAAAGACACACCTCCTAACCCTTCCCAAACTATTCCAACAACTGTGGACTAAGCATTCAAATACATATGCCTACAGGGGGCCATTCTCATTCAAACTACCACAATTACCTTCCACAGAATTTATTATTACTTACCATTTAAGTGACTATGAAATTAAATTATAGGACCATGTATAGTATTAAAATAAATACATTTCTACTCTGATTTTTATGTAGACAAAACTTCTGGGAGACTAGGTTCAGCACTACATATTACCATCCCTTATTGTTGGAACCTTTATAAGAATCCATTGGTTTTATCAGGAGAAATGACATTGAGGAAAGAAAAGGGAGTTTTAATTGCTATTTACTTAGAAATACTTTGTAAGTAGTATCACTTCTCCTTAGCTCTATTCCTTAATTTTTTAAATTAAAATAGCAGCTTTTAATAAACTTTTTCATGTAAAACATAATTCTGACATATTTTCTAACAATCTATACAATAACTACAAATTCCTCAGTTGCATTTACAAATGAAAGCCATTTTTGTTGTTGTTCATCAAAGTGCAAAGGCAAAGTACACAGTAGTCCTTAATGTGACTAATGAATACAATAAGCTCTTTGGAACAGACACTGTTAAGATAACATATATTTTCAAAATGATTCTAACACCCCATTTTAAAGAAATTTAACAATGTATCTACTATCTTATTGCTCATGATAATCTTATGAGTTCCAATTCAATAATCTTTTAGACAGAAAAAGTTATGCATTATGGCTGGGAGCATTCAGAAAATTATTCTATGCCATGATAGCAATAATGTATCTGCTTAGAGAATGTTATAATTCCTTAAATCCCGTGTAGAAAGCCTTAATTCTGCATTAACAAAATGTGTTCTTCATAATTTCAAGCTGGGAAAAATACATAAGTGTAGTTAGAGTTTTCCCGCCTGGCCCAGTCAGGACAAATCTCTCTTACCCGCCAGTCCCACAGTCGCTCAGACCCA
This sequence comes from Onychomys torridus, assembly GCF_903995425.1. Classification (NCBI taxonomy): domain Eukaryota; kingdom Metazoa; phylum Chordata; class Mammalia; order Rodentia; family Cricetidae; genus Onychomys; species Onychomys torridus. Next base: position 59,887,449 of record NC_050446.1, read on the forward strand.
ACCAAGAAAGCACATAGAAACTTACATTGTTTACAAACTATATGGCTGTGGCAGGCTTCTTGTTATCTACTTTTTCTATCTTAAATTAACCCATTTCTGTTAGTCTATACTTTGCCACATGGCTTGTGGCTTACCAGTGTCTTTACATGTTGCTTTTCATGGCGGCAGCTGGTGGTGTCTCTCCCTAGCCTTCTACTTCCCAGAATTCTCTTCTCTCTTGTCCCGCCTATACTTCCTGCCTGGCCACTGGCCAATCAGAATTTTATTTACACAGAGCGATATCCACAGCACATAAGTCAGAGTATGTTTTATGAGTAAAGACATGAAAGAATGTGTGAAGAGACTCAGAACATAGAACCTGTATTGTAGTGTCACTCAAAGTCCTGGGCTTCTGGGGAAAGCTGGTTATCCTATTCTTATTTATAACTATCACAATGATGACAATTTCCACCTACTTCCCAGTTTTGTCTTAGGCTGAGCATGACTAATTAAATAGCAAAATGTTGTTTATATTTTTCCAAATCATTTTATTAATGTATTATTTCAAGTGATAAATTTGTGTATTGGAAATGAGAAAAATGAAATTCTTCTCAAGGATCCATCCAATAGCAAATTCAGTGCTGACAAAAAATTCAGAGTGGTGTAGACACTTTTCAATCCTTTGAGGTCTGGATAATAACAATGCTCATGAAGGCAACCCTGATGGGGTGATTTGAATGAGAATGGGCCTATAGGCTCATCTATTTGAATACAGCTGTTAGGGAAGGAGTAGGAGGTACAGCCTATCATAATAGATGTGACACTAGAGGCAGGCTTTAAGGTTTCAGAAGATTTCTTCCATTTCCACTATGCCTCTTACTCTCCATGAGCTACTTGTGAATCAAGATGTAAGCTCTCAGCTATTTCTGCCACTGCGCCTTTGCTCTGTCATTGAGGACTCTAACCCTCTGAAACTGTAAGGCCACGTTCAATACTTTCTTTTATAAGTTGTCTTGGTCATGGTGTCTTATCACAGTAAAAGAAAAGTAACTAAGACACCTGTTTAAGTTCAATAGATCACACACAAAAAGAAAGACAAGAAAGTACAAGGTGGGCATGCTGGGGACAGGAAGAGTTTCCACACTGGGGGGAGGGGTGTGGATTGGGGATATGGGGCAGGTGGTAAGAGAGCTAAAATCCATTACATTAATTTGTCTGGGAAGGGACAATGAGCTTAATTCTTAGATTATAAAAATATGTATAAAAGTTACCAAGTTACTGTGACATAGAAATATATAGCAACTGTATGGAGAAAAATGCCAGGAGAAACAATCAAAAGCCTATATAATAGATGGTAGTAGCAAGCTAGAAGATAGTGTTGGCAAATGGCAGGCATAAATATGTCAACTTTCACAGCTGACATTTTGAACTATGGGAAGGTACTTACTTAATTTAAAATATATTTTTGAAGATATAGAGTCTGTAGAAACAGTACCCTTAAAGGAACGCTGCCTGAAAACATAATCTCAGAATTTGAACACCTTCTCATGTCTTATATTCTTCAAAAATGTTTAAAGACTGCTATCTAATCAGTCTTGAAAGCCTTTGAGGATTTGTGAAAATACAGACTAAATAAAATTCAGAAATCATTTGCGTACATTCTCTACAATGAGTTCTTGTGCTGTGATGAATTTTGTCAGCTGGAATGCTGATTGTTTGGATGCTCACATTTGGAATTTGTCATCTTTTAAAAAAGTAAGGACTCATGTCTTCAAGGGCAGAGAGAGCCCAGGTGTGTTGAAACCAGTGTTCCATTTTACATTACTGTGTGGCCCCTTTAATTCAATTCTGTGACTCAGAATGCTTCAAGATTTGATCTGTGTGTTGTCCAAATGCTGTCAGTAGCCTAGTGAAAGATTTAATATTGTTTATTGCCAAGTATGTCTCCAAAAGTTTTAATCCCCTTATCTCGCCATTACTCGTTTGTAAAACAGACTAATGCAATTCTGGAATCAGAGGCAGTCAATTCAGAAGCAATTTTAAATTAGAGGAAGGGAACTTGTCAGCTGTTGAGGTCTTAGCAGAGTCTCTTAAACTTCTTTCCCAAACTTTTAAGACCAGTAAGACCTAACGACCTGGTTTAGGTAACATTTATAAATCAGAATATTGTAAAGGAATTTATCTGCTTAACTAAATAAATGGAACTTAAAATTTTTTTAATCTGATTTTTTTTAATGTAAGAACACATTAAAGTGGCAATTAATGAGGCAATTCCATGTAGTTTATCTGATAGTTCAAAGGGTTTATTTTGAGTTAACTTACAACAAGCAAGGGGAGTTGGTTACAGGATCCAGAAGAGGTGAGAGGCCCAGTCCAAGGACATTCTCTGGAGAACTCTGACTTGGTCCGCAGTACCAGCATCCAGGATCACCACGAGGTAGCTAAGAGAGCAAGCACATATGCATTTCAGGACTTAAGGGGTCTCAGCCACGCCCCAGGCAGGGGCAGGTACCTGCTGCCTACTAGGGGCAGTGCTTCAGGGGAGAAGCACAGACAACCTCCCCTACAACACATTCTGTAGCCAAGTCTGACCTTGAATTTGTAACAGGCCTACTGTTTTAGCCTCCTATGTGGTAGGATTACCAAGATTCACCACATCTGATGTTAATATTATCTTTAAAGTAATTGCAATATTCTGAGAACTATCAATTGAGAGAACCAAGAATCTTGCCACAGTTCTAACATTTATTCAATACAGTAAGCAATCAAGCCCTGGCCTGAAGATTATAGATATGTTAGAAGTGGGAAATTTATTCAATGGTAAAATATATGCTTATCATGCATGAGAGCTTGTATTTAACCGCCATAACAATAACAACAAGAATAATAATATAGAAACATACATTAATTGGTGGCAATTAAAATAAACTCACTATGATATAAGATCAAATTATCTATTTTCAGTTTATAGAAGACAATTTTAAGCTCTTGATTGAAAGGTGATCCAAAGGTGGATGTAGTTCCAAATACTTGTAATTTCAGATGTGTGGGGGGTAGTTTAGGCATGAGGTTCCTGAATTTTAGGCCAGCCTGACCAACATAGTGAGATTCCATCTCAAAGGACAAATGAAAATGACATCATAGTGTGACTTTCAATCACTTCTCATAGTAGAGTGACGAAATGAACACGCTAGGAACAATGGCTTTTAAATATGCAAATAAAAAGTGACGCTCGGCTTTCAAGGTTTGCCTTTCACCAAAATGATCTATGGTCAAGAAGCTCATTCGTGCTGAGTACTGATTCCTTCGTCTTGAACTTTGGTTGTTACTATTGGATACAGCCATGTTGACCCTGAGGAGTACAGAGAAACAAAGCAATTAGTGTTGCTCAGAGTTGGGTCTGCCCTTAGCCACCTGTATCTTTTATAAACTACCTGCTTTGGTTTTGCTCAAGGTAAAGTTATCAATATGTCAATACATTCTGCCTACGTATTTTCATATTGAAAGACAAGGATTTTAACTGCATATCTCAATGTCCAACCCTAATAGGAATCCCACCTGCTTTTTTTAATTTTATTAACAAAAAACTTACAAATTCCTTGGCCACCCCCTTACTACTTGATTTCTCTGTCATTTCATTATTCCAATGAAATTGCCTAGGTATTTCTTTTGTTGTGGAACCCACAATGATATATCCTCTGTAGTCTGCTGTCAGTGGTGGAGAGAAAGCCTGATCTGACCTAGTCTGGTGATCAGATGGCCAAACATCCTAACAGTTGTCTTGGAACTCTCATCCAATAACTGATGGAAGTGGATGCAGAGATCCTCAGCCAGGCCCCAAGTGGAGCTCCAGGTGTCCAACTGTCAAGAAAGAGGAGGGTCTGCAAGAGCGTGAATTGTTGAATCCAAGATTGCAAAAAGCACAGGGACAAATAGCCAAATGAATGGAAGCACATGAATTATGAACCAAATCTTGTGGAGCCCCCAACTGGATCAGGCCTTCTGGATAAGTGAGACCATTGAATAGCTTGATCTGTTTGGGAGGCATCCAGACTGTGGGACCAGGACCTGTCCTTAGTGCATGACCTGGCTGTTTGGAACCTTGGGCTCACACAGGGACACTTTGCTCAGTCTGGAAGGAGGGGACTGGACCTGCCTGTACTGAATCCACCAGGTTTTAATGAATCCCCAGGGGAGTCTTGGCCCTGGAGGAGATGGGAATGGAGGGGAGGGGTTGGGGGGAGGTGGGGGGGGAGGGGGGACGACAGGGGAACCCATGGCTGATGTATAAAATTTAAAACACATAATAATAAAGAAAAAATTATTTATTAAAAAAAGAATTTTAAAAAAAAAGAATGAAAGGAATAAAGGCAGCCTTTAAGGAAATAAACGGATCTTTAAGGTTTCTACAGAAAAGCATCGATAAAGCTCATTGTCTCTGCATCTATTAATAAAGATATAAGGAAAAGAAACACGCCATCTATTCATTAGCTCCTGGATATCCCTGTGATATTTTTAATCTCTTCTATTAAATTTTGCTCAGTTGAAAAGCATTGTGAAAGCTATTAAGGTTTAAAAACTCTGACATTCATAATAAGTAGGGATGGATGAAGTAAGTTGCTTAATTATAGACATTTGAGTTAGGGAAATGGATAGCAGCACAGTTGCTACTGTTACTTTATTTAAAGCAGAAATTACAGTGCACAAAAATGAGTTCAGCTCTTCTGGTATAATCTCTCCCCTCCTCCACTAAAATAATTACTATGCATTGCATCCACCGTGGCAACGGTTGATTCTTGAATGTTCCATTTATGAGAATTTCACTTGCTTTTCTATCAAACAAAATTACTCGAAATTTCTTCAATGTCTCTGATACTTATACCAAATTCCAGACAACCAAAAATCATTTATTCAGTGGTGCTAGGATTTTCATTTCAATGGTCAAAAAGTCTTATATCATCTTTTTCTCCCAACTAGTTTTTTTCTGAGAGTATAAGCGTGCATCACCACATCTGATTCTCATATTGCTTTAAGATGAAATTTCAAATCCTTAATGGTCAAGTCCTCCATAATATTTTATCTCCAGCAGATCAATTTATGATATTCCAGCTTCTTTCAACATTAGTTCCTTGAAAGTGTTGGACCTTTCCATGTGCAGTTCCCCTTTGCTGAAGTGCATTTTATTCTTTCCTTCTTCTAGTCTTTTTATAAATTATTTCCTATTTGATGGATAATAATAAATATCAACACAAATACAAGTTTTAGAGAATTATTCCATCTGAATTATGCTCTAATAATCTTTCATAGTTTGCAATATCATCTCTCACAGAGGTGTCTCAGTTTGAAAATAATGGATTTAATTCCAGCCCTGGAAGCAGGTAGGCTAACTTCAGATCTTCTCTATCCCACTTATCCAAATCCATCCCCCAGTCTCAATAAGCAGTTCTGTTGCTGACCACTTCCTGCAGCCTCTCTTCCCTCTCCCACCCCATCAACAGTGGATCACACAGACCTTCCCTTCCAAACATCCTTCCCCCAATTCACTGCTTTATCTGATTCCCTAACTCCAGCAAGCATTCCCTGGGAACCCACAGACCACTCAACAGAGAATCAGTAGGCTAACAGCAGATCCTCCCTATCCTTTTTCTCCAAATCCAATTCCTCAGTCTTATCCTCAGCTCTGTAGCACAACACCTGCTATGGCCTCCCCTTTATCTGTGACCTCATCTCCAACAGCTCATATAGACCTTTTCCTCCCATCTTCCTTCCCACTCATCCTATTAGCTCATTCTCCAACTCCAGCAGGCTTTCTCTGGGATTCCATGAGCCAAGCTTGCCAGAGAAGCAAGAAGGTCAGCAAAGAGGATAGGCAAGCTTCAGATCTTCAATCTCCCTCTTTTCACCCATATCTAATCTTTCAGTCTCATCCCCAACTCTATAGCAAACTACCTGTTGTGGCCTCTTTCTGCCCCCATTCCCAGGGTACTAAGCAGATCATGGTAGAAGACTCTGCTTCCTGCCTCCTGTGGACCTCTCAGACCCTCCTTCCACCCTCGTTCCTAAGTATTAACTCACAATACCTTGAAACATACACAGATCCCCCCCTCTGCAGTGGCCACATATATTAAGACCACAAAATAATTTCATACCATACAACACACAACCATCACACTATGCTAAGAACCAGAGAGGGCAGTAGAAACCAAGGAATAAAACACCCACCCAATAGAGATAAGACCAGATATCAGCATCAAGAATTGCAGTCTCCAAAACCTAAGTGCCTAGACTCAAACATACAAACAAAATCAATAACAAAAGAACAATATATCTCCACTAGAGACCAGCAAGCCTACCACGGAAAGCCTGGAGTATTCTAATATAGCTGAAGCACAAGACAAAGGCCTTAAAATATCCCTTATGAATATGACAGAGGTCCTTAAAGAGGAAATGAATAGAAACTATGATAACACAATAGTGGAAGGAAATGAATAAAACCGTTCAAGACCTGGAAGTAGAAAGAGAATCAAAAAAGAAAACCTAAATTAATGAAAATCTGGAAGTGTGAAATTTAGGAACTTAAACAGTTGCCAGAGAGGCAACTGCCACCTACAGAATACAAGAGATGGAAGAGAGAACCTCAGGCATTGAACATATACAAGAAGTAATAGATACCTCAGTCCAAGAAATAATAAATATAAAGAAATTGTGTGGCGCAAAACATCCAGGAAATCTGGAACTCTATGAAAGTCCAAATCTAAGAAACTAGGAACATAAAAGGGAGAAGAAAGACAGTTTAAAGGCACAGAAAATATTTTCAATAAAATCATGAAAACTTCCTTAACCTAAAGAAGGTGATGACGATCAAAGTACAAGAAGCATAGAAAACACCAAATAGATTGGATCAGAAAAGTCACTCCTCTCAGCACATATAATCAAAACTACATATAACCAAATAAATCTACAGCACAAAGAATGAATATTAAAAGCTGCAAGAGGAAAAGACCAAGTAACATATAAAGTCAGACCTATTTGAAGTACACTCAACTTTTCAACAGAGACTCTAAAAGCCAAAAGGGCCTGGAGAGATGTCTCACAGAATATAGGAAACTGTGGATGCCAGCCCAGACTACTATACCCAGCAAAACTTTCAATCACTATAGATGGAGAAAATAAGACATTCCACAATAAAATTAAATTTAAGCAATACCTGTTTACAAATCCAGCCCCATAGAAGGCACCAGAAGGAAAACTCCAACCTATGGAGGTTAACTATACCCAAGAAAATGCAAAGAATAAATTATTCCAGACCATCAAATCCTAAAAGGACACACACACAGACACACACACACACACACACACACACACACACACACACGGACACGGACACGGACACACACACACACACACACCACCCTCACCTCCACAGCAGCAACAACAACAAAATAACAGGAATCCACAAACACAGCTCATTGTTATCTCTCAATGTCAATGATCTTAATTCCTCAATAAAAAGACACAGACTAACAGAATGGATACAAAAACAGGACCCATCCTTCAGCTGCATACAAGAAACACATCTTCACAATAAGAATAGACATTACCTCAGGGTAAACAGATGAAAAAGATATCTCAAGCAAATGGACACAAGAAACAAGCTGGGGTAGCCATTTTAATATCTAACAAAATAGACTTTAAACCAAAACTGATCAGAAGAGTCAAGGCTACTACATACTCATCAAAGGAAAAGTCCACCAAGGAGAATATGGCAATTCTTAACACTTATGCACCAAACACAAGGGCATTCAAGTTCATAAAAGAAACACTACTACAGCTTAAATCACACTTTTGACCTTCATACACTGATTGTGGGAGCCTTCAATCCCCCATCCCACCAATAGACCAGTCATCCAGACAAAAACTGAATAAAGAAATTCTGGAGCTAACTGATGTTATAAACCAAATGGACCTAACAGATATTTAAAGAACTTTTTACCCAAACACAAAAGAATATACATTCTTTTCAGCACTTCATGGAACTTTCTCCCAAACTGACCACATACTTGGATACAAAACAAGTCTCAGAAGATGCAAGAAAATTGAAATAATCACCTGCATCCTATCAGACAACCATGAATTAAAGCTGTAATACATATATATATATATATATATCTCAACAGAAAATTTACAGAGTTCATGGGAACTAAACAACTCTACTGAATGAAAAATGGATCAAGACAGAAATAAAGAAAGAAATTAAAGACTTCATAGAATTGAATGAAAATGAAGATACAAAATACCCATACTTATTGAACACAATGAAGATGGTTCTAAAAGGCAAGTTAGTAGCCCTAAGTGCCTACATAAAAAAAGGAGATATCTCATACTAGCAACTTACCAGAACAGCTGAAAGCTATAGTACAGAAAGAAGCCACACTCAAAAGAGTTGACAGCAAGAAATAATAAAAGGCAGAGATGAAATCAACAAAATAGAACCAAAAATAATAATACAAAGAATCAATGAAACAAAGGGTTGGTTTTTTGAGAAAATCAATAAGATTAACAAATTCTTATCCAAATAAACTAAAAATCAGAGATAGAATATCAAAATTAACAGTATTAGAAATGAAAAAGGGGCATTTTGATGTCTAGTTTCTTGAGTTCTTTACAATTCTGGAAAACAGCCTTCTGTCAGATGTGGGGTTGGTAAAGATCTTTTCCCATTGTGTAGGCTGCTGTTTTGTCTTGTTGACCGTGTCCTTTGCTCTACAAAAGCTTCTCAGTTTTAAGAGGTCCCATTTATTAATTGTTGCTCTCAGTGTCTGTGCTACTGTTGTTATATTTAGAAAGTGATCTCCAGTGCCAAATGCGTTGAGGACTACTTCCTACTTTCTCTTCTATCAGGTTCAGAGTAGCTGGATTTATGTTGAGGTCTTTGATCCACTTGGAATTAAGTTTTATGCATGGTGACAGATATGGATCTATTTGCAATCTTCTACATGTTGACATCCAGTTAGACCACACCATTTGTTGAAGATGCTTTCTTTTTTCCATTGTACAGTTTTAACTTCTTTGTCAAAAAATAAGTGTTCATATGTATGTGGAATAATGTCAGGGTTTTCAGTTCGATTCCATTGGTCCACATGTCAGTTTTTATGCCAATACCTAGCTCTGTTTTTACTAAATAAACTATTTGCCTTTCCACAAAAAGGGGGAGAAGGGAAGAAAATGAAAAAAAAAAATAATGGATTTATTGTGAATGGATTTCCCTCTTTATCGATAGTATTATCCTTTTCTAGTCCACCATCCTAGCTATTTTGTTAACTGTGATACCACCATTATCTATTGCCAAATAAAGGCTCAGGGTTTAAAATATAAATATATGCAGACATTATAGATATAGACACTAAAATTTAGAGAGAGAATAAAACTTGTTTTCTAAGTCACACTACCAAAAGCAGGAAACATGAATCATTTCATGCATGAATTTAGAACTCTGAAGTCTCACATTCATTCTCCTGACCATTCATTCTCTTCTCCTAGCTTCCTCATCTTGTCAGATACACAGGGAATCTCAGGACAGTTTTTGCTCATCCCTTTGGTTTCAGCAGCTTTGAGTAATAAATTCAAATAGCAGCTATTATGTCAATGCCATGACAATTGGCTAAGTTAACTCCCCACTCCACTTGCAGAGGGAACAAAATGCTAGATGGCCAATAAGAATGACAGACAGAACATATGATTGATGTGAACACACACAGCAAATCAAGTGCTTTCAAAGAGTTAAATGTGTTCTCCATTTTGGGTGACAGCTGGCGAAACTGCCATTGGAAACTGTGATGAATTGTTTGCTGTGTGCAGGTGGGAGAAGAGAATTAAATGACAGACACATGAAACTGTGCTTCGCAGCTTCTCTTCAGCACTACTCTGTTGGCCAAGAGTGAAATGGAATTTCACTTGGCTTGAACTCCATGGGGTTTTACATTTGAATCAACTGAGTTCTAATTAGGGGCAGATTTCTCTACTAATACTACCACTATAACAACAACCCAAACCATGCCCCATGCCTAGCTTTTCCTTTTGTGTCTTTAGTATTTCCTTGGGTTTGTTGAGTTATAATGCTTCAATGGCTTGGCAAAAGTTAACTGCTGAGAATTATCACTTATTTCAGTCCACTATTAAATGTTTCCTAATGCAGCTAAGGTTCTTTGTAAATCCTCCTCTTGAGTTTTGACATAAATGCTCAGGAGGAGTAGGAGGAGGATGTTGAACTAAATGAGGCAGAGTGGTGTCTGCCTGATATCCTGCACTAGGAAAGCTGAAGCAAGAGAATAGTGTGAGGATAACCTTGGCTACACAGTGAGTTCCAAACCAGCCCGGGCTGCATAAGGAAACCTGTCTCAAAGAAACAAGTAGCAAACAAGAAAAAAAGAGAAATTATGAACTGAGCTGACCATAATGGTGCATGCTTGTAATCCCAAGAAGAGATTCAGAGGCTGAAGCAGGAGAGTAACAGGTTAGAGACCAGCCTGGACTATACAAGGTGTTAGCAGCCAACATGAACTACATGGGGAGCCATAACATCAAGACTCTCAGGGAAACATAAGGTTACTCCAAATCTGAGAGTTATGTCTGTAAGTATTACTAATAGATGTTCTACCCAATTCTGTCCACCAAAACTTTCCCAGGCCAAAGTCATCCCTGGCTCTGCTACCAATGGGCCCCCAACCCAATCCCAGTGGACTTCTGCCACTGAGACACAGAGTACATCAGGTAGAATGGATGAGTGACTCACCTACCAGTGAAACTGCACACCTCCCTGGATTCTGCCCCATGACACTTCCCCAAGAATACACCATCTCAGCTAATCCTCAGCCCTGCAGCTGGGAGCTTCCCAAACCCCAGCCACAATTGAGATGAAAACCACACCAGCCACAGCTACCCTCAACAGTCAATAAGTGGTCCTTCCCCAAAACTCTATCAGACTCCATAGGCTCAGACACAGCCCACACTAGTTGGAAGAACAGACTCCATAGTCTCACAAACAGTCACATTGTTGTAGCCGGAGAGCTTTTCTCCAGGTCCCACTAAGCTCCAGCAGTCTGGTATCCCACTTATAAAATGAAGACACAGACGCTTATATTATTTAAACTGCTTGGCCATTAGCTCAGGCCTGCCATTGTCTAGCTCTTACTCTTATATTTAGCCTATTTCTATTAATCTATACTTTGCCATGTGGTTCGTGGCTTACCTGTACCTTACATTGTAGTTAGAGTCTCAGTTGTCATGGCAGTGGCTGGCAGCTCTCTCTGCCTATGCCTTCCACTTCCCAGAATTCTCTTCTCTGCTTGTCCCACATATACTTCCTGCTTGGCTACTGGCCAATCAGTGTTTTATTTTAACCAATCAGAGCAACACATTTGACATACTTGAACATCCCACAGCACATTGTTTGTAAGAACACCCCCAGCAGCTCTACTGTAGGCAAGGCCAGATCTAGAGACTCAAGAAGCCTTAGGCTTTACTGGAGGCCAGATGGGATCAAGGAACCCAAGGCCTCCAAAACCTCACAGGAGAGGAAGCAGAAACCAAGATACAAAATATCGATCCAAAGAAGACAAACACAAGCATCAACACCTAGACTTATAATCACCCTAAATCCAGATGCCTAAATATCAGTATAAGAACACAATCAAAAACAGAAAGGGCAATATGGCACCATCAGAACTATCCTATGACAGCAAGATTTGAACATTCCCATGCAGCCAAAATACAAGAAAACAATCTTAAAAACAACTTTATAAAGATGATAGAGGTCTTTAATGAGGAAATGGAAAAAATACCTTAAAGAAATGGAGGAAAAGACAACCCAACAAATGGAGGTATGGTGGGCCCAAAACAGCTTGGCCACACATCTGCCATGACAGGCTTGATAGAAACTAGCTAAAAGGTAGGCCAGAGTCTTGTTTACTGACAGGGACCACCCAGTCCCCAGTAAAAAGCCATAAACTGTCACCACCCAGGAATGGGCCAATCGGCATCTCAGGGGAAAATACCTAATGTTCCAGAGGAAATGCCTAGCATTCCAACCACTGTAGATATCACCAGATGTCCTTCAGCCCAGCACAAGACACTCCTAGACAAATGTCAGTCAATCAAGGTCCCAAACCCTGAAAATCCCCTCCCTCCCAAACTCCACTATGATTTAAAAAAAGCCTCACCCGGGTGTGACACTCTTTAATTGTACCACCTGTGTTGGACACACTGGGAGTCTAAGCTCAAGCTTGAAATAAAGGCTCTTTGCTTTTACATACGAGATACAGCCTCCATGGTAGTTTTCTAGGGGGTCCCTGCAATCTGGGCATAACATAAAGAAATCAATAAATCTCTTAAAGAATGTCAAGAAAACCAACAAAAACATAAACAATTAATTGAAACAAATAAAACTATTTGTAGGGGGGCCCAAAACAGCTTGACCACACACAACTGCCATGACAGGCTTAGAGGCCATCTAAGAGGAAATACCTGACATTTCAAGCATTCCTGATACCCCTAGACAAATGTCAGCCAGTCAGGGTCCTGAACCCTGGAAATCCCCTTACCCCAACCTCTGCTATGATAAAAAAAATAAAAATAAAAAATAAGTTAAAAAAAAATAAAACCACTCTGCCTGGGCTTGGGGCTCTCTGCTCTCATTGCTCTGTCAAAGAGTCTAAGCTCTGAGCTTGAAAATAAAGGTTCTTTGCTTTTACATACAGGATTCAGTCTCCATAGTGGTCTTTTGGGGGTCCAAATGATCTGGGCATAACATTCAGGTTGAAGACCTGAATATGGAAATAGAAGCAATAAAGAAAACACAAGTGGAAATTTTAGAAATGGAAAATCTAGGTAAGCAAGCAGGAACTACAGTTGCAAGCATCACCAACAGTATATAAGAGATGGAGCTGGGTGGTGGTGGCGGCGGCGGCGCACGCCTGTAATCCCAGCACTCAGGAGGCAGAGGCAGGTGGATCTCTGTGAGTTCGAGGCTATCCTCGAACAAGAAACACACCTCAACTTCAAAGATGGACACTACCTCAGAGTAAAGGGTTGGGAAAAGACTTTCCAATCAAATGTACTTAAGAAGCAAGTTCATGAATTTATCCTAATATCTGACAAAATAGACTTCAAACTAAAATCAATCGAGAAAGAACAAGAAGGACATTACATATTCACCATAGGAAAAAATCCATCAAGATGAAATCTTAATTCTGAACATTTATGACCCAAATTCAAGGTCACACACATTTGTAAAAGAAACATTACTATATCTTAAATCACATATCGAACCCCACACATTAATGAGTAAGACTTCAACACCCTACTCTCACCAATAGACAGGTCATCCAGAATAATGGAACTAACAGATGTTATGACTCAAATGGACCTAGCAGATATCTATAGAATATTTCACCAAAACACCAAAGAATAAAGCTTCCTCTCAGCACCTCCTGGAACCTCTTCCAAAATTCACCACATACTTGGTCACAAAGTAAGCCTTAACAGATACAAAGAAATTGGAATAACCCCCGTATCTTATCAGATTATCATGGGTTACAGTTGAAGTTCAACAATAACACAAACTATAGAAAGCCTACACACTTGTGGAAACTGAATGACTCTCTACTGAATGACAACTGGGTCAAGGAAGAAATAAGGAAGAAATTAAAGACTTCCTAGAATTCAATGAATGCACAGCATACCCAAACTTATGGGGAGCGAAGAAAGCAGTGCTAAGAGGAACGTTCATAGCACTAAGGGCCTTCATAAAGAACTGGGGAAATTTCCTACTAGAGACTTGACAGCACACCTGAGACCACTAGAATAAAAAGAAGCAAACACACCCGAGAGGAGTATACCACAGGAAATAATCAAACTGAGGGCTGAAATCAATAAAATACAAACAGAGAACAATACAAAGAATCAAAGAAACAAAAAGTTAGTTCTTTGAGAAAATCACCAAGATAGACATACCCTTATCCAAACTAATCAAAAGGCAGAGAGAGAAAATCCAAATTCACAAAATCAGAAACAAAAAGGGGGACATAGTGACAGACAATGAGAAAATCTGGAGAATCATTAGGTCATACTTCAAAAACCTGTACTCCACAAAATTGAAAAATCTAAAAGAAATAGACAGATTTCTGATAGATAACACACACCAAAATTAAACTAAGATCAGATGAATTATTTAAACAGACCTATAAAGCCTAAGGAAATAGAAGTCATTAAAAGTCTCCTAACCAAAAAAAAAAAGCCCAGAGCCAGATGTTTTGAGTACAGAATTCTACCAGACTTTCCAAAGAAGAGCTAATATGAGGACTCCTCAAATTATTGCACAAGATAGAAACGGAAGAAAAATTGCCAAATTCTTTTTATGAGGCCACAGTTACCCTGATACCCCAACTACACATTGAAAATATCATCCACCATGATCAAATAGGCTTCATTCCAGAGGTTCAGGGATGGTTCCACATATTTAAATATGTCAATGTAATCCACTAAATAAACAAACTGAAAGAAAAAAAAAACACACGATGATTATCTCATTAAATGCTACAAAAGTCTTTGAAAAAAACCAACACACCTTCACAATAAAAGTCTTGGAGAGATCAAGGATGCAAGGAACATATCTAAACATAATAAAAGCAATATACAGCATGCTGACAACCAACATCAAGTTAAGTGAAGAGAAACCTGAAGTGATTCCACTAAAATTAGGAGTAAGACAAGGCTGTCCACTCTCTCCATGTCTATGCAATACAATACCCAAAGTTCTAGCTAGAGCAGTAAGACAATAAAAGGAGATCAAAAGGATACAAATTAGAAAGAAAGAAGACAAAGTATTCCTACTTGCAGACCACATGATAGTATCCATGAGCAACCTCAAAAATTCAACCAGGGAACTCCTACAGCTGCTAAATACATTTAACTAAGTAGCTGGATATAAGATTAACTAAAAAAAAAAATGAGTATTCATCTTCTATACAAATGATAAAAGGGCTGAGAAAGAAATCAGGGAAACCATACCCTTCACAAAAGCCACGCATAATACAAAATATCTTGGGGTAACTCTAACCAAACAAGTGAAAGAACTATATGACAAGTACTTCAAGTTTTAGAAGAAAGAAATTTGAAAAGATATTAGAAGATGGAAAGATCTCCCATGCTTGGGTTGGGGATTTAGCTCAGTGGTAGAGTGTTTGCCTAGCAAGTGCAAGGCCTGGGGTTTGGTCCTCAGCTCTGGGGGAAAAAAAAGAGCTCCCATTCTCGAAGATCAATAGGATTAACATGGTAATAATGGCCATTTTACCAAAAGCAATCTACAGATTCAATGCAATCCCCATCAAAATTCAAACACAATTCTTTACAGACCTTGAAAAAGCAATACTCAACTTCATATGAAAAAATACAAAACCCAGTATAGCTTAAACAACTTCTGGAGGTATCACCATCCCTGATCTCAAGCTCTACTACAGAGCTAGAGTAATAAAAAAAAACAACATGACATTGGTATAAAAACAGACAGGCAGATCAATGGAATTGAGTCAAAGACCCAGATATAAGTCCACATACCTATGGACATTTGATTTTGGACAACGAAGCCAAAATTATACAATGGAAAAAAGAAGGCATCTTCAAAAAATGGTGCTGGCATGACTGGATGTCAACATGTAGAAGAATGCAAATAGATCCATATCCGTCACTGTGCACAAAACTTAAGTCCAAGTGGATCAAAGACATCAACATAAATCCAGTTACTCTGAACCTGATAGAAGAGAAAGCAGGAAGTAGTCTTGAACGCATTGGCACCAGAGATCACTTTCTAAATATAACACCAGTAGCACAGACACTGAGAGAAACAATCAATCAATGGGACCTGTTAAAGTGAAAAGCTTTTGTAGAGCAAAGGACATGGTCAACAAGATAAAGCGACAGCCTTCAGAATGGGAAAATAGAAGAGAAAGTGGGAAAGAGCGTTGAATGCATTAGCACAGGAGACAACTTCATGAATAGAACACACTAAAGACTGACAATTAATAAATGGGACCTCATGAAACTGAAAAGCTTCTTAAGACTAAGGACACTGTCGATAGGACAAAACGGTAGCCTACAGAATGGAGAAAGATTTTCACTAACCTAACAAAGAATTCTCAACAGAAGAATCTCAAATGACAGAGAAACACATAAATGTACATCATCCTTAGCTATCAGGGAAATGCAAATCAAAATAATTCTGAGATTCCATCTTACACATGTTAGAATGGTTAAGATAAAAACAACAAATGATAGCTTATGCTGGAGAGGATGTGGAGTAAGGGGAAGATTCTTCCACTGCTAATGGGAGTGCAAACTTGCACAGTCACTTTGGAAATCAATATGGCAGTTTCTCAGAAAATTGGAAAACAGTCTACATCAAGATCCAGCTATATCACTCTTGGGCATATACCCAAAGGATATTCAATCATACCACAAGGGCACATGCTCAACTATGTCCATAGCAGCTTTATTTGTATATTCATAACCTGGAAACAACCTTGATAGATGCCCCTCAACAAAAGAAGGGACTATTGTGGTCCTGATATTGTGATTTCTTTTATTGTTTTATTGAAAAATAAAAGTCAAGAGTAAATATTAGGGAATAAACCTGAGAGATCCATGGAGCAATGCAGAGACAATCACCCTCCTCTGTCCACTTCCTGGAATGAAAGGGCCAGGCTACCTCTTGGCTTCTCCTTTTCCTCCTCCATGTGCCCTTCTATCTCCCTCTGAGTCAGCCAGGAAACTCTATGGTCTACTTTGGGCAGCTGAATATGGATTTTGCCCTGTGAACCTAGGTCAGACTCTGTTGATGGTCTTGGAGCAATCAACATAAGCAAATCTCCAACAACAACAAATAAAGAAAATGTGGTAACATATACACAATGGAGTACAACTCGGCTATTAAAAACAATGATGTTTGGGAATTTGAAAGCAAATAGATGGAACTACAAAACTATCATCGTGAATGAGGCAACTCAGACCCAAAAGACAAACGTGGTATGTGCTCATTCATAGAGTGGATATTAGCTGTAAAGTAAAGGATAACCATGCTACAATCCACAGATGCAGAGAGGCTAGGTAACAAGGAGGGCCCAAGGGGAAATGCATGGATCTCCCTGGGAAGGGGAAATAGAAGAGAATTCCTGGGTGGACTAGGGACAGGTAGGCATGGGAACTTTAGGGATCAGGTTGAGGTGAGCAGAGGGGAAGAATGCTAAGAAAGATGTCTGGAAAGGGAGGCTTTCTGGAGTCAGATATAAGCCTGATGCAAGGAAAACTCCCACGAGTCTACAAGGATGGCCCCAACTAAGACTCCTGGCTGTGCCGGATGCATACCCTGAATTGGCCATCCCCTGTGATTGGATTGGTGACTGTCCTGGTTGTCATGAGAGGCTTCATCTAGTGACTGATGGAGGCAGATTCAAAGACCCAAGGCCAAACTTTGGGCAAGTTCAGAGAGTCCTGATGAGAGAAGAGAAGAGGGATTATAGAAGCCAGAGTTGTAGGATCAGGGACATTGCAGGAAAACCCACAGGAAAGGTTAACTTGGCTCATGGGAACTCACAGAGTCTGAACCAACAACCAGGGAGCCTGCATGGGACTGACCTAGATCCTCTGCATAAATGTGACAGTTGTGTAGCTTGGTCTATATGTGGGACTCCTGGCAATGGGAGCAGGCCTGTCCCTGGTGCTTTGCCTGGCCCTTGGGAAACTCTTCCTCATGCTGGATTGCCTTGCCCAGCCTGAATACAGGGAGAACTGCTTGGTCTCACGGCAGCTTGATGTGCCCCATGCTTTGCTGATGCCCGTGGGAGGTCTGCCCCTTTCTGAGCAATTAAGGACGAGGGGTAGATTGGGTAGGTGGGGGGACAAAATGAAGTGAAGGAGAGGAGAGGTTGGAGGGGAGGCTGAGGTCAGGATGTAAAATTAATTAATTAATTAAATTGTATAAATGATGTTAACATGATAAAGCTCTAAGTTAAGAATGTTAATGGGTTTCTGAGTCATTTTGTTTGTCTCTTTTACTTTTCTTTTTTTATATACTTTTTTTACTCTCTTTTTTTAAATACTTTTATTTTATAATTAACTTAATTTCACATATCAGCCACGGATTCCCCTGTCCTCCCTCCTCACACCCCCCAGTCTTCTCCCCCCCCACCAATCCATCCCCCATTCCCACCTCCTCCAAGGCAAGGTCTCCCCTGGGGAGTCAGTCCATCCTGGTAGACTCAACCAAGGCAGGTCCAGTCCCCTCCTCCCTATACCAAGGCTCAGCATAGTGTCCCAGCATAGGCCCCAGGCTCCAAAAAGCCAGCCCATGCACCAAAGCCAGGTCCTGGCTCCACTGCCTTGGGGCCTCCCAAACAGTTCAAGCTATTCAGTTGTCTCACTTATCCAGAGGGTCTGATCCAGTTCCATGGGGGCTCCTCAGCCATTGGTTCACAGTTTATGTATTTCCACTAGTTTGGCTATTTGTCCCTGTGCTTTTTCCAATCATAGTCTCAGCATCTCTTGCTCATACAATCCATCCTCTCTCTCGCTGATTGGACTCCTGGAGCTCCACCTGGGGCTCAGCCATGGATCTCTGCATCTGATTCCATCAGACACTAGATGAGAGTTCTATCATGACAGCCAGAGTATTGGGCCATAGGATCACCAAAGCAGGTCAGCTCAGGCACTCTTTCGACCATTGCCAGTAGTCTATAGTGGAGGTATCTTTGTGGATTTCTGGGGACCTCGCTAGCATTCTGCTTCTTCCTATTCCCCTGTGGTCTTCACTCATCATGGTATCTCCCTCTCTGCTTTCCCACTCTGCTCCTGACCCAGCTGGGACCTCCCACTCCCCTAAGCTCTCTTTTCCCTCAACTGTTGCCCTCCATTACCTCCCCCACGCCCAGTTTGCTCATGTAGATCTCATCCATTTCTCTGACATTAGGCAATCCCTGTGTCTTTCTTAGGGTCCTCTTTACTAGGTAGCCTCCCTGGAGTTGTGAGTTGCAGTCTGGTTATCCTTTGCTTTACATCTAGTATCTGCTTATGAGTGAGTACATACCATGTTTGTCTTTCTGAGTCTGGGTTACCTCACTCAGGATGATTTTTTTCTAGTTCCATCCATTTGCCTGCAAACATCATGATGTCATTGTTTTTCTCTGCTGAGTAGTACTTCATTGCGTATATGTATCACATTTTATTTATCCATTCTTCAGCTGAAGGGCATCTAGGTTGTTTCCAGGTTCTGGTTATTACAAATAATTCTGCTATGAACACAGTTGAGCACAAACTGAAAGAAAAAAAACCACATGATCATCTCACTAGATACTGAAAAGGCCTTTAACAAAATCCAACATCCCTTCATGACAGAGGTCTTGGAGAGATCAGGAATACAGGGAACATACCTAAATATAATAAAGGTATTTTACAGCAAGCCAACAGCCAACATCAAATTCAATGGAGAGAAACTCAAAGCGATTCCACTAAAACCAGGAACAAGACAAGGATGTCTGCTCTCCCCATACTTATTCAATATAGTACTTGAAGTTCTAGCCACAGCAATAAGACAACATAAGGAGGTCAAGGGGATACAAATTGGAAAGGAAGAAGTCAAGCTTTCCCTATTTGCAGATGACATGATAGTATATATATATATATAAAAGTGGCCCAAAAAATTCAACCAAGGAACTTATAGAGCTTATAAACACCTTCAGCAACATAGCAGGATACAAGATCAACTCAAAAAATCAGTAGCCCTCCTATGCTGTGGATATCGCTCTGTGTAAATAAAGTTCTGATTGGCCAGTGGCCAGGCAGGAAGTATAGGCGGGACAAGAGAGAAGAGAATTTTGGGAAGTAGAAGACTGGAGGGGGACACCTCCAGCCGCTGCCATGAGAAGCAACATGTAAAGACACTGGTAAGCCACACGCCATGTGGCAAAGTATAGATTAACAAAAATTTAAGATAAAAGAAGTAGATAACAAGCAGCCTGCCACGGCCATACAGTTTATAAACAACATAAGTTTCTGTGTGCTTCCTTGGTTGGGTCTGAGCGACTGTGGGACTGGCGGGTAAGAGAGATTTGTACTGACTGTGGGCCAGGCAGGAAAACTCTAACTACACTCCTATATACTTTTTTATTATTATATTTGTGTTTTAATTTTACATATCAGCCATGGGTTCCCCTGTTCTCCCCACTACCACCCCTGCCCCTGCCTTTCCCCCAGGCCCTCCTCTCCATTCCCATCTCCTCCAGGGCTAAGACTCCCCTGGGGATTCAGCTCAACCTGGTGGATTCAGTACAGGCAGGTCCAGTCCCCTCCTTCCAGGCTGGGCAAAGTGTCCCTGCAAAAGCCCAAGGTTCCAAACAGCCAGCTCACTTTTTTTTTTAAAGATTTGTTTATTATGTAGATGGTGTTCTGTCTGCAGACCAGAAGAGGGCACCAGATCTCATTATAAATGGTTGTGAGCCACTATGTGGTACCTGGGAATTGAACTCAGGACCTCAGGAAGAGCAGGCAGTGCTCTTAATTGCTGAGCCATCTCTCCAGCCCCCTTCTCTTCTACTTTTCATTCCTACATTCGTTATCAGGCTATATGTGGGTTGGTCATTAGTTTTTTTAAAAGTTTGCTGCTGTCCTTCCAGTAGCTTCTGGCTTATTTTGCTGAGAAGAGAACAACCTTTTTAAATAAAGATGTAATTAGCCAAAAAAGAAGGTAGATTAAATTTCAAGTTTATATATACTAAGTCAATATATAAAATAATATTTCAAATAATTGATATAATATCACAGAACAATATAATACAAATGTTATATATAAAAACCATAGACCTATAATTTTCTATAGGTAATGAATAGCCATATATTTGTTTTCGCTATCTGAAAAAATTATTTAAAAACTTTTCTGTATCTATCCTAAGACATAGAGACTTAATGAATTTTTCAGGACTTAAATGATATTTTAAAAAGCTACTCTGATTTCTCCTTCCATTTATACTTCATACGTTTCATTCAAACACAAATTGTCCTCCAGGGATTTTCTGTCTTAAAACTGATGCTGCATTAAAATGGTGACATGGTGTTGACTACTGGGTCATGGCGGCCAGTTTTGACCCTCAGCAACTCTTGTTAGTTAGCATTAGTCAGACAGAACCCCAAGAATCGGTTTTGTCATCAACTTGAGTCTCCAAACAATATGTACAAACATGAATAAGACTCAGCCCACCCCGGAATATCATTGTCCTCTGCGTTAGCTGTTCTGGCCATCTGTCTCTTTAGATAATCTCAATCCCCTATTTGTGGACAGCCATCAACACACACACATGCACACACACACACACACACACACACACACACACACACACACACACTATGACTGGGTCTGTACTAATTATAGAGATGTTCTGCTGAACTCAAACTTGACATTACTGCCTTTCTATTCATTGACACAGAATATCCCTCCAATTTCCTTCACACCTTTTTGAAAGTCCAAAATCCAGGCAGTCATCAGAGTTTTATCATTTTTCTCACGTGTATACTTAGTTAAGCTTGTATCTAATATTTCATCATTGTGGGTTAATATAAATGGTATCTGTAAAAAATGGTGTTTGTGGGCTTTTTTCATTTTAATTCTGACTGACTCATTTCTGGAGTGCAATTGACTCTTGCACATTCACCTCGTGTCCTGAAAACTCTCTGTAATTGTTAGTTGATTGCAGGAGTCTTTCTCTGGACTCAGGCTTTCCACATGGATTAACTTTATCTGTGAGTAGAGGCAGTCATATTGCTCCATTTCCAAACAGTATATATTTTGCTTCTTGAGATTAATTAACTGCACCCTCCTCTAGGATTTTCTCCACATTCTTGCACAGTAGTTGTGAGAGTCCCGTGCTCTGCTCCTTCAGGTTGCTCTTGTCCAATGTATGCGTGCTGTCCCTTTCCTTCTAGTCACTGTTGATACCAAATTCTCAATTTCTGACAGGTTGTACTACTTATTTATTTTCATGTACTTTGAAATTCTTATAAAACATCTTTTCTGATTGATTTATTGAAGTATGTTACTCAATTTGCAAGTAATAAGGTAGTTTTCCACCTGTCTTCCTGTTACTGATTTCTAGTTCAATTGTGATCTGAAAACATTTTATGATTTATATTTTGCCTATTTGTTATGGTGTGCTTTGTGACCAAGCACTCAGTTTGTCATGGCGAATGTTTCATGTGCATGTGAAACACCATGTTCCACAGGCTATGGATGAGGTACCCCTCAGACTCTCACTACAAGGGTTTGAAAACTGAATTTGTGAGTTCACATGGTTTCTTACTGGTTTCTGACTTCCAGGTCTGCACATTTCTGATAGAGAGGTGCTGACAGCTTGAACAGCAATAGAGAGCTCAACTATGTCTCCATACAACCCACATAGGTCAGTGCTGCTGTTTGGCACATACACAGTAAGAAGCATCATGTCGTCTGAGCAGACCTGCCCCTTTATTGTAATGGCCGTATTGTCACTGATCACTCTCCTTGTTCTAATGTCAGTTCAGCCTGAAATTAACATAGCTACTCTAGTTTTGGTTTGATAAATCCATCACAGTATATTATTCTTCGTGCACTTACTTTTAATATACATTATCTTACTTGCAATGGGTTTCTTATAGTGGATCGTATTTTTTTTTAACCCATACTAACAATCTGTCTCTCAATTGGTTCATTTGGATCACCGACATTGAATGCATTTTTTGATATCATTGGGTTAATAAGTTCTCATATTTGTCACTCTTTTCTGTTTTTCATCCTTGTTGTTTAGCTCTACTTTTGTCTGCTTCAATGGTTCTTGCATAAAAATAAGATGCGTTTCATCTCTTTACTACCCTTTGGATACTGTGTTCTGTTCATCTAGCATCTTTCAGGATTTCCCTTTAACATTGGTTTTCTAAGGTTGGAAATGATGTGGGGTTTGTTTTGTGTTTTTTCAACGACCCTCCTGGGTGTTCACTCTGCTTCTTGCACCTGTGGTTTATACTGCATGACAGCCACTGAGGGAAATTCTTCGTCATTGTTATTTAAAATGTTTCTTTTACTGTTCTTTATTCATCTAGTAATTATTTATCTTTTATAGCTGTCTCGTGGGCTGTGGATACTCTATGCCTTTTGTTCATAGGGGTTTTTTTTCCCCTGTTTCCATTTCAGTTTTGGAGAGTCTATCTTGATCGCCTCAAGCTTTGGCAATCTCCCAGCTATATCCATTCTGCATACAAACCTTTGAAACACATTCTTCATTTTTAATCTGTTGCAGCATTTTAGCCCCTAGCATTGCTCTCAGCCCTTTGTAATAATCTCCATTTCCCTCTTAATGGTGCCCATTTATTCTTTCACGCTGTTGGCATTATCCAGTAGAGGACTTGGCATGTTCGCCAGTTGTTTTAAATTCCCCCACCCATCTAACCATTTCCAGCATCATGCCGTATCTAAATGTGTTTCCCATATTTGTTCTGCCTCTTGGAACTGTGTGGTTGGAACTCTCAGTATGTTTTCTGGTGTTTTAAGTTTTTCTCAGTAGTCAGACACAACATACCAGGTTTTAAAACTGTTGTAATTAGACCTTTGTTAATGGGTTGATGGGGCACTGAGGACAAGAAGAAATCTTTATTCCCACAATTAGGCCCCAGTCTTTCAGCGGACTCATGAACGTCACACACACTCCTCCATTATTTGTTGGTCAGCTGACATGGAAGCCAGAACAGGCTCCAGCTGGATGCTTCTAGTCTAGTCTATGCAAAGCTAGGAGGTGATTCAAGCCAAGAATCTCCCTTCCATCAAGTCAATTAAGTCATGATAAAATTGCAGAAAGTTGTCTGGTTGAATGGCTCCTCCTGAAGACAGACCTTGTTAAGAACAGAACAGTCTGACACATTTCAAAATATTCCCCATCCCCTACCCATATCATCAGGTTTCATTTGATACCTACTGTGAACACTTAGAAGAATTCCAAGGGATGACATTCACACCTGTGTAGGAACCCCCTGACTGAATCTGGCTAGAATCCTTTCTCTCTGGAGCAGCAAGCCTCCATCCGTGCTCCAGTTACACTTCAGGTTTCCTACCCTTCTCTAGCTTCCACAGAGCGTTACAAAGTACTATTATTAGCAACATAATCTGCTCTTCTGCAAAATACTGTCACTTTTTCCTGGTTTTGTCTACATCATTTTGTACTTTTGTGTCATAAATTATTTAATTTCTACCTCAACTTACAACATGTTTTACTATGACTCTTGCTCAACTGGAAAAGTATTTCCTTAGTTCAGATCATGTGACATTTCAGGAACATATTTGAGGTTATCTTTGGCTGGAGCCCTGTTTGCAGCTCTCTACAAGTCATTCATAATTTATTCTGAACCTATTTGTTTTCTAAAAATCATAGAGGATATTCGTAAGCGTATGTTCTGTCTTCCATAAACTGAAATTAAGTTTATGAGATGTACTAAAGGATTTTATCCATAGATAGAGCTGTAAATACCTCACAATTCCCTCTACTGGTAACACAAGGAGATAGGCAGTGGGAAGACAGCCAAAGTTTTGTGTAGTTCTTGACCAAGGCAACTGTTTCTGATTCCCCTGTAAGGGAAATGAGAATATCAATGTGTAAATATCAGTAGAGAATACTTCAGAATAGTCTGTTTGACAAACACTGTCATATTGCCACCAGCAAATTTAAAACCCAAAAGCTGTGCACCTCAACCTAGATTTTTCTATGGTTCACCACTGTCTATAAACAAAATATGCGTCCTTTAGTAAAGTTTATAGATGCCCCCATAACCTGGACTCTGATCTGGACCCTTGCCTTTTCTTCAGTCTCGATTTCTTCAGCTTTATATTCCAGTTCTACATGCAAGCCTTAATGAGACACCTCAATCCCCCAAACTTTGATTGTTTCTCACATTTTTAGGAACTCAAGAATAGTATTACTATTTACTCACACATATGAGACTGCATACCAGTGCATCATTTCATACCGAAAATAGTGAAGAGTGACCCACCTGAAAGTTATAGTTATGGCCATAGGAAAAAAAATGACATATAGGAACAAGAAGGCTGGCTGTGGTTGGCATTCACTTTATAAGGCCATATTTTGACAACTTTCAGTCTCTGGCTAGAAGTTCAGATGTCATGACTGACAGATCCAGTTGCTCTGTTACAAGGAAACATTGAAATCGTTTACTATGTATAGGCCACAGTAGACAAACATCACCTTTTCTGTTTGTGTCCAGGTTCTCACTGTTTAGATCTGCCTGACCTTAAACTCAGAAATCAGCCTGCCTCTGCCTTGCAAGTGCGGGAATTAAAGGTATGCACCACTAATTCAGGATAAACATCACATTTTAAAGGAAATCTATGTGATTGTCTCTATGTGTGCCTTATTGTTTGTTCTTTATTAAAGAATATATTTGTTAGGAGGTTCTGATCATCAGAGGTTGCCTTCTACCACAGCTTAGCATCTCTCCCCAGGCTCAGAACAATATGGAGGACTTCCTCCTCAGCCCTAGCAGAGGCTTCTTGCTCTCTCTACTTAGCCTTATCTGAAGGATGTCTCAAGCCTGGATGCCTGATTTGTCTCAAGGATGATCCTTGACACAGATGTCTGCAAATGCTCTTCCCCTGCTGCCCATGTGGTAATTAAGTAGCATGCTCTAGCTGTTTCCATAGGGCCATGCTGCCACTAATGCAGCTATATGATAGGAGCATAACACCTAATGCAAATTAGGGCTTGCTCCAGCTACCAACCCAATCCTATATATCCTCTATACTCTGGAATAAAGTTGCACTGTCTCACTGAAGTGATGTCCCAGAAAGTTGTTTCCACTGTGTTCACAAGCCATCTAAGGCCTCTGCCCCTTCATCCTTGTGGACTAGTGGCCAATGGATCTCCAGGAAAAAAAAGAACTTATATGTATTTACAAGACTTAAAGAAAATACCTTTATAAAATTTGATGAAAAAACTAAACTGAACACTAGAGGAAGAAAAGAGAGAAGAAAATAATTATAGTAACTTATTTAATTATGTTAACAATAATGCTAGGTCTAAGTACTTGGTACTTATGTAAATATGAGAAATATTTTGTTTTAAAATACAGAAAGAACACATGGGCATTTACACTTAAACTTCTGAATTCTTTGATGAGTCTGGATAAGCAAGGTTGTGAGATTGGGAATTGAAAAACCTGAATTCATTTCCCTTTAAAACTTGAGAATAATTTGGGGTTATGTAGGACAATGTAGGAAAAGAAGCAAGGAAGAGAAACAAGCATCACTCTTAAAATTAGGCAGTTTAAGACTTAAAGGATGATTGTATTTTTTGTTTATTCTTTCTATGTAAGCCTAGGGAGAAGGATGAATTTCAGGTCTGAATAAAGTCACCAGAGCAACCTTGTGATGGTTAGTTTTAATTGTCAACTTCACACAGATCTGTCTGGCCTGTGCACATGTCTATGGGAGATTGCCTTGATTCTATTCACTGAAGTGGGAAGACCTACCCTTGTGGGTGGCACCATTCCCTGGGTTTGGATCCTGGAATGTCTAAGAATGGAGAAAGCTGAGCACAAGTAAGCATGTGTGCGTGCAGTTCTCTCTCTGTTCCTGGCTGCGGGTGTGACTAACTGCTTCAAGTATCTGCTTTGACATCCCTGAAGTGATGGGCTGTGACACAGAATTGTGAAGTAAATAAACTCTTCCTCAAAGGTTGTGTTGTTGTCGTTGTTGTTACTAAGGCAACCTTAGTAGTGGAGGAATGGTGTATAGCCTGAAACAAAACATTCAAGCCACAGGCTGGAAGAGAGAATCCACTAAAAAATTCACTCACTGGAGGATTCACTCAATGTATCCAGGGGACTGGATTTCCAGGGCTCAGGCTACCCATCTCTGAAGTGCCAGTGAGACCCAAACCAATAGTCAGTCTGTAGCAACTTTTCAATAAATTTCTATCATCACCAGATGCTGATAGATTTATGTGTGAATTTATAGAATATCAATAAAAGAAACCTCATTTGATGTTTAACTAAAAGTAGCAACAGTAGTACACCTTTGAGATTTATCAGTGTATTATTTGATTATCATGACAAAACACCTGGTTAAAACCAACAGACAGAAGGGAAGACTCGTTTGCCTTGTGGTTTCAGTCTATGGTTCTGAGCCCTGTTTATGTGGGTGTAATGTAAGGAGGTGTGGCACAATGGTGGTGGGCGCATGTAGAAGGACAAAGATGATCACTTCATGCCAACTGAAAGGTCAGGGGAGGAATAGGGAGGGGGAAGGGACAGAGAGGAAGAGGGACAGGAAGAAGGGAATAAGAACTCCAAACAAATTAGAAGACCAATGGCATACTTTATGCAACTGGGATGTGCCTCTGAAAGTTTCTACCAATTCCCAATAATTTCATGACATTATGAAGCTATCAATGGGTTCATCCATCAGTAAGGTCAGTGTTGGCATGATCTGATCACCTCTCAAAAATCCCCACCTGTGACTATGGCATTGGAATAAAATCTTCAACACATAAGCATTTGCAGGGACAGATTTCATATCAAAGTTATAACAGTAGACAAAATTCCATCTATTTGATTATGACTATTAACTACCCAAAGCAAAAGTATAGAAAAGTTCTGTCAGGGCGTGATTCATTTCAGGATGATTCATTGGGTGAGAGCACTTCAATGAGCATGCATAAGGACCTAAATTCAGATCCTCTGTGTAACACAAATTGCTAAAGGGTCTTATTAATAGAAAACCTGGAGCCAGATTTTGGGGTAAAAGCAGAAAAATCAGAGAAACAGAACAAGCCATAGCCAACCTCACCTTTCCAACTCCTCAGCCTCCAGAGCGAGACTTCCTGTTTACTCACACCTTCTATACCTTTCTGTGCCCTGCCATCTTACTTCCTTCCTAGTGCTGGGATTAAAGGCATTTGTGCTTCCCAAATACTTGGTAGCAAAGACATGAGATCTTAAATGCTGGGATTAGGGTTGGGGATTTAGGTCAGTGGTAGGGTGCTTGCCTAGCTAGCGCAAGGCCCTGGGTTTGGTCCTCAGCTCTGAAAAAAAAAAAGTGCTGGGTTTAAAGGCATGTGCCACCATGCCTGGCTCTGTTTCCAGTATGGCCTTGAACTCATAGAGATCCTCCTGAGTGATAGGATTAAGGGTGTGTACCACCACTGTCTTACCTCTTTGTCTAATCTAGTAGCTGGCTATCCTCTGATCCCTGGATAAGTTTATTAGGGTATACACTATGTTGAAGTACACAACATATCACCACACCCCTGAACCAATGTAAAAGGGCAAGCCATCACCAAGGCATGCTTGTAACCCCAGAACAAAGAGGAGGTGAAAACAGGATGACAGGGGAACCTGCTGGCCACCAGCCTTGCTGGAAAATCTAAGTCCAGGTTCAGTGAGAGGTCTTGTCTCAAGGAAATAGGACAGAGAGCAACAGAAAACACCCAACTTCATCCTCTGGCCTCTGCACATGTGCACATGGACATGTGAACCCATACACACACGCATGCACCACACATATACAAAGAGACAAAATTTAAATAAAAAATACTGTGACAGAAAATGTGACAATTATCAAGCTATTCAACATTATAATTCTGTAAACTGATGTCTATTTATAATGGAGTCAAAATGTGGCAATGCTAAAATTGATAATCATTCATAAAATTGTTGCCAGAACAAATAAAATATTAATAAAAATTTCCCTGCATAATAGGACCACAAAAAATATCATTTTGCCTCCCTTCTGTTCATCCACACAAAAGTTTTCACATAATTTTTACTAGGAAACAAATCATTTTCATTGTTCATGAGCATCTTAATTGCATGGATACAACTCGAGATAAAACCCATTCCTTACAATAGTTCCAGGAATATTCTAATTTCTAAAGCTAAAGTATTGCTCGTGTTTCAAAACCAGGACTACAGTATCAGTGCTCTTACTAGCTTCATATTTTCTAACGACTCCAAAGAAGACTGGGGAAATAATTTGTCGATGATACAGTTTAGATTTCTCCCCGGGCACAGTTTCTTTAGGCATCCCCTGGAAATGTTATCGCTCATTCCTTGTCTCAATTGGAGTTGGGTATT
The DNA here is from genome assembly GCF_903995425.1 of Onychomys torridus. Classification (NCBI taxonomy): domain Eukaryota; kingdom Metazoa; phylum Chordata; class Mammalia; order Rodentia; family Cricetidae; genus Onychomys; species Onychomys torridus. The sequence continues at coordinate 59,916,633 of NC_050446.1, forward strand.
CCTCACCCTGGGTGACTTGCGGTTGCAAATGCTCAAGTCTGCCAGGTTGCTGCATATTTCTCCTCACATCACTGTCAGAGACAGCCTGTGCAGTCACCATGTATTTGTAATTGTGTTGTTAAGGACAAAAATAAGAGAAAACTACAGCCACTCTGCTGGACAGAGCCTGGCCTCTAAACCTTTAAGAGTGTCCAATAAAGACCAAATTATTTCACTGAGAAGAAATGGGATAAACAGTGGCTGACTGTCAACAGGGGAAAAAATAGAGGTGTCATTTCTAGGCAGTTTAGGAGACTGAACATGTCTCTCTCAGACAACTTGTGGAGGGGAGGACGGTGGGGACAGGGTGTGTGATTTCAGAAACAGAAAGAAACAGAGAGAGACTGAGAGAGAGTGCTCAGACTTACAGGACTCGTTTGTGTTTTTTTTTTTAAGAAGCCATTCTCATTCTAAAATTTAACATCTATTATTTTTCTTCCTCTGGTGTACAACGCTCACATAAGCTTTTAGAACGTCACACGATTTTGTTCAAGTGCACCGCCAACCACTGCTCTAGCAATAGAAAAACTCTCACTCATGCAGGAAGACTCAGCTCAAGATCTGTCTTTTCTGTGCAGTCTTCCCAGACTGCTATAGGCATAATTTCACGTTCATATTTCTCTTTACTGAACTTATTTCTTTATGGAAAAAAAGTCATCTATTGAAATAGACTGCATATACTGAGCATAGAGACTATCTGGTTTGATGTTGATTTCCAAAGGCCAAGCAAAATAAATATTTCTGAAGCAAAGATCTTAGCAGGGGGGCTGCCTGTTTCTAATTCTCCAGCAGTGATTAAATAGATTCAGGAGCATGAACAAAAGAGCAAAGCCTCCCCTTCTTAAATATAAAAATGCAAAACAATGATGAATCTCACCTCACATAATAGTTATACTATATTGTGGACATGGCCCAGTGTATAATAAATGTCTAATAACAACATCCCCTCTTTTAATGATAAATGGTACTTTGCTTCGTAGTATGAAGTGGATTCACCTATGAATGATAGATACAATAGATAAGAAAATGCATGTATAGGCTTAAATTTCTTTAAGTTAACAAGTATTTTACTTCAGTAATATTGCCAGTTCTTTATTTTAAATTGAGTACAATATCAAAAATTGCTATTCTATAAAGATACTAAGCATAATTAATTTACTACTTTCGGTGCTGTCAAAACCCAGAATCTCACACTAAGAGCCAAGCAGCTAAGACGGATAGCCAGTCTTAGTTTTGGTCTTGTTGTTGTTGTTGTGGTGGTGGTGGTGGTGGTGGTGGTTGTTATTTTTAAATAGGCCTTGCTATGTAGCCCAGGCTAGCCTCAAGCTCATGATCCCTTGGCCAGGTCTTAAGTGCTGGGATTATAGGTGTGCACCACCACACATGACTCATTTAATTTTTTGAGATTTTATGAAATGCTCTTCAAAACAAGTGGAAAATGTAATAACACCCACTGCCAAGATCCCAGATCTTTATATTCCTAAAGTATCTGTCTTTATTAGAAATTATTTCCTTGGGATTATTTGCAATAAATTTTTCTAATCTAAGATACAAAATTTGAAATCCTAGAAGATTTCTCCAAGAGATGATAGAGGTCAGGGTGGCAAATGACTAGATATATAGCTCTTTGCTTTTCCAGTTTCATCATTAATGTTATCCATGCCATTTTTTTAACGGTAGTCAATCTAGTTCAAGTATATGCTATTCACTAAATAGTAAGCCAAAATAATATAAGTTTAGGCTCTTTTTGTACCAAGAAAATTATTTTTGAAACATTTTGATATAATTATGTCTTCAAGCTAGAAAAAGTACAGAAAATTATATATATATATATATATATATATATATATATATATATATATATATATATATATATATAATGTGTAGGAAATCTGGAAGAAGTGGGTCATAGAAGTAGTATGTATTTAAATCAAACATCTATGGGAGTGAATCACCAGCCATATATTCTTTTCCCAATCTTTTAGATTATATTCTCCAGAGTTCAATTTTCAGTTTTAAGGAAGTGCTTGAGTTGAGCCATTCAGGATTACTTTCTCCATCTCTAAACTACCTTCAATTAACTCCAGTGTTGTTTCAAGAATTTGGGGGGCATTACACACAAAGTAGAATTACAGTAAAAGATATGATAATGTAATAAATATTCCTAAAATTCAGCACAAAGAGGATGCCACCCAGAAAATGAAGGGTGAATTTCCTCAGTATATTGTTTTTGAAGATAGGACAGGGAAAAAGAGGCATGGATAAATTGTGAATAATGATTAAAGAATGTTACTGACAACCCTTCAGTACCTGTGATTTGAAGCACTTTTGTTCATCATGTCTCGTGAGGTTACCAGTTAAATAACCAGCAAGTTGCACAGGAAATGATTGGTTTGGGCGTAAGTTTATATTAACTGAAGCCCCAAGCTCTAACTACTGTTATAAACAGGCATCAGTGTACAACGTATGTAAAATGACAGCCGAAGGAGGTTTAGGTTATGCTTCTGTCCTCTAGAATTTCATTGGAATGATAAAAGAAATATTTAAAAATTCAATATGTAAATCAAATCCTAGTGTCCTTACAAACCACAGAAATACTAAAGTACAGTGGAACAGTGAACATATTCAGAAAGAACACTGCAGGTCAATGGCTGCCAGAGCTGAGGAGCACTGCATTATGTAGGCAAAGAGGCTTCCCTTCCATGCCCAGCTTCCCCCAGGAGACGTCCGAGAATACTCTCACCATTTTAATGCAGGGAAAGAAAGCTACTAGGGTAATGAAACAGGTAATTAACCAGAAGATTATAAAAATCAACCATGTACATTAAGAAGCTGACCTGAGCATTAAACCTTAAGATAGTACTTTCTGATGCCTCTCTCCTGTGTATACTTTAACATACAACCACTAAAAATGGGTACTGAGGCTGAAAATGGAGGAAAGCAAGTTTCAAAGCAAATTAAACACAAAATAAAATATCTGGTGCAGCATCCAGGAACAGTGATGGGTTTCAAAGATTGGCACTTAGGACCTTGTTCAATGCAGTCAGACACATGAAAAGTGCATCTTTCTGACCACTGCAATGTTCTAGCCACTGGGTCTTCTTTGCATTGAAGGAAACAAAATGTGACAAGTTGTCTTTTACATGTTGGGGCAGATGCTGGCATGCTCCATTAATAAGCAAACACAGGTTGAAATGAGTTTTGTACGGGATTTGTTAGAGGCAAGTCCTGTAAGAAACAATAAGGAGGGAAGCAGGAGAGACACCAGAACATGGTGCAGGTGTGACCCCAATAAATGAAGGATTAAAGGAAGGAAATTAGCAGAATGGTTCTTATGCAATGGTATTGGTTCTAAGTCTGTTGCAGAATTTTGAGACCAAAATCATCAGGAAAAGGGCTTCATAACTCCTGAGCATGTGTTTTCCTTAACACTCTTGTTGGACACAGCCACTTGCCATAGAAACTTGGTCTTTAGGCATGCTTTTTGACAGGTTTCTGAGCTCCTACACAATGTCAGCCTCCCTTATGGAAGATCTGAAAAACACATTTCTGCCTTTTATACTTACAGCTGCAATAATGAATAGCCAAAGAACATCATACAAACATGTTCCTTTAAAAGGAAGGATAATACATGACTGTTTGTGAGTACAGTGTATGTGTGTATATACTTGTGTGTATACACCTTCTTCCATTCCACTCTGCCTTATATATTATAATTTTATGCTAAAAAGGTAACAGATGTGTTGAGTAAAATAATGAGAAAAGACTTTCTAGAACATAGTACATAGTGAGCATCAAAACATCTTTATATCCCCCTTTGATTATGAAGGTTGTTCTCTTGTCTGAGTTCAATGTTGAAGAGCACAAGATCTAAATAACAGGAGGTGCGGGGCGGTGGTGGCACACGCCTGTAATCCCAGCATTGGGGAGGCAGAGCCAGGCGGATCTCTGTGAGTTCGAGGCCAGCCTGGTCTCCAAAGTGAGTTCCAGGAAGGCGCAAAGCTACACAGGGAAACCCTGTCTCAGAAAACAAACAAACAAACAAAAAAGAAAACAGGAGGTATTTAAATCACACACAACTGAAACTTTCCAAGTTTGCACAGTGAAGTTCCTTCCAGGCTCCTTGTAAATTATGTAATATGTTTCTATTTAGACTGAGGAAGGAATATTGTGGCCAGAAGCCTGAAGAATGACAAGAAAATAAAATATTCTTTGGAATGAAATTGGAAAGGGAAGTTAGGAACTTCGGTTCCAATCTACAGTTGATGTTTAAATGTTAATAAACTGTGAATAGAGATTTTGTGTTTCTTACTCCTTTGCTAAGCCCTATTCCCAGTGAATTCTCTGTTGTCAGCAAGTGAGCAAAGTCTTCTTCAGCTAATTTGAAAAGCCATACCCAAGGCCCTATTTTAAGATAACAGTGAAGGCATTTGTCCTTGGACTTTTCATACTGGCTGACAGCAAAAGCAGGTGGAAGAAAGACATAAAGTGAAATTGAAAAGCAGCAAGATTGCTAATATCGAATGGATAGACACTGGCATTTTCATTTATTTCAATGGCAGCAGTCCAATGTTCTTACAATTTCTTGTCTTCAAAGAAAAGGTTTGGAGAGCTTGTTCTTAATGGAGATAGTCAGGTTGTCCATTAAAAGTGCATTTCTTTAAACTAATGTTCCTAAGCCGAGTACTAAATTTAGATCTTTTGCATCAATATTTCACTGTTGTACAAATCCTAACGGGGCTCAGAAACTTGGAATGTTTTCTTCTTCTGGAAAATATTTAAAGCATCATTCCTAATAAACTCATCCTGGCTTTCAAGGATTCTAAATATTGATTGGTCCTTTAAAATGGCAGTCAGATATATGGAAATGTCAAGCTCAGGCTAATACGAGATAGAGAAATCAGAAAAAAAATATGGAGCAAGGCAGTTAAGATTATATTCAGATCATTCAGCAGGAATCTTACTACAAGGCCATTTAGATGTAACAAAGACACATTGGTGAGTGATCCAGGAGATGGAGAAAATGTGATCCTTGCCATCTGAGTTTTACATGCTTCCAAATGTTCTCTACATCTCACACAGGAGCTTTTTCTTGAATTCATAGTTCTCATCTGTGTATCAAACTACATCGTGATAGAGAATCAAATTTATGGGGGTTATGGTGGGATATTTTACATTTTCGAAGAAAACATTTATTAGACACCAAGTAAGTACATAACCCAAGCAAGCACAGTTTCAATATTGTCCCTGGTAGAATAAAATGACTTATCATAGAAAACTCTGTCTTCAGTGAATTGTTTTTTAACCACTGAGCCATTTCTCCAGCCCCATTGCATTTTGTTTGTGTTTTGTTTTGTTTTGTTTTGTTTTGTTTTGTTTTAAAGCACTACATTGTTGGGCAGAAATGAGAGCAGCAGTGTCCACCAGCCAATCTGATTCTAAGACTGAAACAGTTGTGGGCTGCAGAGGTGATTCAACAGTTAAGAGCACTTGCTATGTAGACATGACAATGAGCATTCGAATCCCACACTTAAGCAATGGCTGCCTGTCATCTGGCACTCATCTAGCACTGAGGAGTTGGAGACAGAAGGGTAGCTGGAGTTTGTTGGCTACTAGTCTAGCTAGGAAATGAAAGCTCTAAGATTAGCATGAGACCCTGCCTAAAAGGAACAAAGCAGTGAGTGTACTTCACTCACATGCATATATACAAAAACTAAATGTTTTTAAAAATGTGTGCCATGTTTAAGACACAAGCATCCCATTAATAAGTAATTTTTCTTGGTCAAAATTAAACTGAACAGTTTTTTTTTTCCTTTTGTTGAAAACAGGGTCTTATCTCACATAATATACCTTGATTACAGTTTCCACTCCCTCTGCTCCTCCAAGTTCCTCCTCATCTGCCCTCCCATCTGGATCCATTCCTATTCTATGTCTCTTTAGAAAACAACAGGCTCCCTGGGCAGGGGTGGCACATGCCTTTAATCCCAGCACTAGGGAGGCAGAGGCAGAGGCAGTGGCAGATGGCTCTCTGTGAGTTCAAGGCCAGCCTGATCTACAGAGGGAGTTCCCTGACAGGCTCCAAAAGCTACACAGAGAAACCCTGTCATGAAGAAAAAAAAAAAAAAAAACACAACAATAACAACAACACACACACACATAAAGAAACAGGCTATTATTAAGAGATAATAATAAAACATAACAAAATAAAATCCATAGCCGCTTTTTCTTTTAGGGCCACCAACCAGCTCCCAAATCATGACACGGAGACTTAATATAAGTTATGACTGCTCAATTTTATCTGCTCATTTCTTGCTAGTTCTTATAACTTCTAATTTCTCTTCATCTACATTTTGCCTTGGGGTTTTTTACATGTTTTTCTTTCTGCATATCACACTTTCCTGCTGTCTCCATGGTTGGCTGGCTGGCAGCTGCTTGGCTTCTGGCCCCTGGCATGTCCCTCTCTTTCTCTCTCATTATCTTCTCCTTCTTCTCCTCTCTTGTCTAGATTTCCCTTCCCCCTTATTCTCATTGCCTGCCAGCCCTGCTTGTCCTTTCTCTGACTAGCTATTAGCTGTTCAGCTCTTTATTAGACCAATCAGGTGCCTTCAGCAGGCAAGGTGAAACAGCAACACATCTTTACATAATTAAACAAATTCAGCATATAAACAGATGTTAATACATCTTTACACCATTAATAAAGGCAGCAGAAGCAAATGTAACACACCTTTACACAGTTAAAGTAATATTCCACAGCATAAACAAATATAAAACATTGTTATAGAGTGTGGAATTAAATATTCCAAAACAAAAATACAATAAGATAAAGAAATACTTTCACATTGAAGTTGGACAAGACAAACCAACAGAAGGAACAGAGCTGCAGAGAAGCCCAAGAATCACAACCCACTCATTTGCACACTCAGGAATCCCATAAAAACACTAAACTGGAATTTATTATATATATGCAGAGAATCTGGTGTAGAGGTGGACAGGCTCTGTACATGCTTCCTCAGTCTCTAAACAGGTTTTTTTTTTTTAAGTCAATCCTAATTAGCTCTTAAAATAGCTACCATTTTTTTTTTTTAGAAAGTAGATACTTTGCTTGAATAGAACTGAATAAAATTGTTAATTTCTTTTGGTTGATGTGATCCATGAAAAAAAAAAATTACTGAGGTAAGTAAGAGTTAAGTGACCAAGAAAGTCTGATAAATCTCCCAAGACCCACAGCCATTTCTTACTGCCAAGGAATATGGGAGACAGGTAGTCCTTTTAGTAGACACAAAATCAGAGTTCTAACACAGCAACTTTAATGGAAAAACTAGTTCCTTCTGGTCCTTCAAGCACATGAAAATCACTGGCCTGGGTGGAAACCTAAAATTCCAAGCTACTCAAAACACAAAGGACTTAATTCAGTTGCCTGGCCAGTGAACCACCCCTCAGGAAGGTAGGACCACCCTAGAGAGGTAGGGTGGCCTAAAACCCTGCTAAGGAGGTAGCACTCACTTCTTAAATGAGATAATGTACTTTCTTCCCCAAATTCCTGTCTGCTGGCACAGTCCCTAACAACCTCATGAAGTTCAACCAGGTATGCCCACCTGAGTCCTGATTCACAAAGGTGCAACTTTTTTTAACGGAAGCTGACTGCCAGAACCTAACTATGTTCTCTTTGGAACTTTTAAGCTTCCTTAGTCTTTGAGAAGTGTGGCTGATCTCCATTCCAGTGTTCCTCAAATGGCATGTCTGTGTTTTTCTTATCCTTTCTTCTCCAGGCAGCTGCCAAGATTCAGTTAGCCTGCCCTGTGGTTTTTCTTTTCAATTGTTTTTTTGTTTTATTTTGTTTTGTTTTCAGTTGATAATCCAATTTGATTTTTATTTAATTTCATAATTAATTTAATTTTACATATCATCCATGGATTCCCCTGTCCTCCCTTTCCCCACCCTCCCCGAATCCACCCCCCATTCCCACCTCCCTCAAGGCAAGGACTTCCCTAGGGATTCAGCTCAGTCTGGTAGACTCAGTTGAGGCAGGTCAAGTACCCTCCTCCCTTCACCTAGGCTGAACAAAGTGTCCTAGTCCCACAGCCTGGGAGCCTCCTAAATAGTTCAAGCTAATTGAATGTCTCACTTATCCAGACAGCCCAATCCAGGTCCATGGGGGCTCCTCAGCTATTGGTTCATAGTTCATGTATTTCCACTAGTTTGGCTATTTGTCCCTGTGCTTTTTCCAATCATGGTCTCAATATCTTTCTATCATACAATCCGTCCTCTCTCTCGCCAACTGGACTCCTGGAGCTCCACCTGGGGCTTGGCCGTGGATCTCTGCATCTGCTTCCATCAGTCACTGGATGAGAGTTCGATCACAACAGTTAAGGTGTTTGGCCATCTGATCACCACACTAGGTCAGTTTAGGCTTTCTCTTAACCATTGTAGTCTATTGTGGAGGTATCTTTGTGGATTTCTGAAGACCTCTCTAACACTTTGCTTCCTCCTATTTCCATGGGATCTTCATTAATCATGGTCTCTTTTTCCTTGTTATCCCTCTCTGTTCTTGATCCAGCTGGGATCTCCCGCTCCCCTAAGCTCTCTTTCCCCTGACCCTTACCCCTCATTACCCGCCTCACGTCCAGTTTGCTCATGAAGATCTTATCCATTTCTCTGTCATTGGGCAATCCCTGTGTCTTTCTTAGGGTCCTCTTTACTAGGTAGCCTCCCAGGAGTTGTGAGTATCAGTCTAGTCATCCTTTGCTTTACATCTAGTATCCACCTATGAGTGAGTACATAACATGTTTTTCTTTCTGAGTCTGGGTTACCTCACTCAAGATGATTTTTTTCCAGATCCATCCATTTGCCTGAAAACATCATGATGTCATTGTTTTTCTCTGCTGATTGTATATGTACCATATTTTATTTATCCATTCTTCAGTTGAAGGGCATCTTGGTTGTTTCCAGGTTCTGGATATTACAAACAATGCTCCAAGACCTTTATCATGAAGGGTGTTGGATTTTGTCAAATGCCTTCTCAGCATCTAGTGAGATGATCGTGTGGTTTTTTTTTCTTTCAATTTGTTCAGGTATATTACATTGACAGACTTTCATATGTTGAACCACCCTTGCATCCCTGGGATGAAGCCTACTTGACCATGATGGATAATTGTTTTGATATGTTTTTGGATTCAGTTTGCCAGTATTTTATTGAGTATTTTTGCATCAATGTTCATGAGGGAGATTGGTCTGTACTTCTCTTTCTTTGTTGCATCTTTGTTTAGCTTGAGAATCAGGGTAATTGTAGCCTCATAGAAGGAGTTTGGTAATGTTCTTTCTGTTTCTATTGTGTGGAACAAATTAAAGAGTATTGGTATTAACTCTTCTTTGGAGATCTGGTAGAATTCTGTGCTGAAACCATCTGGTCCTGGGCATTTTTTGGTTGGGAGACTTTTCTTTTTGGTTTTTCGAGACAGGGTTTCTCTGTGTAGATTTGTGCCCTTCCAAGCTCTCACTCTGTAGACCAGGCTGGCCTCAAACTCACAGAGATCTGCCTGGCTCTGCCTTCCGAGTGCTGGGATTAAAAGCATTCACCACCACTGCCTGGTGGTTGGGAGACTTTTAATGACTGATTCTATTTCCTTAGGGGTTATTGGACTATTTAAATAGTTTGTCTAATCTTGATTTAACTTAGGTATATGGTACGTATCCAGAAAATTATCCATTTATTTTAGATTTTCCAGTTTTGTGAAGTAGAGGCTTTTGAAATATGACCTGATGGTTCTCTGGATTTCCTAGTGTTAGTTGTTATGTCTCCCTTCTCATTTCTGATTTTGTTAATTTGAATGCTATCTCTCTGTCTTTTGGTTAGTTTGGATAAGGGCTTGTCTATCTTGTTGATTTTCTCAAAGAACCAACTCTTTGTTTCATTGATTCTTTGTATTGTTCTCTTTGCTTCTATTTTATTGATTTCAGCTCTCAATTTGATTATTTCCTAGCATCTATTCCTCCTGGGTGACTTTGCTTCTTCTTGTTCTAGAACATTCAGGTGTGCTGTAAAGAGACTTGAATGGTTCTGAAGAGGTTGGTCTCCTCTTTCTTTATTTTCACATCCCCTCAGTCAATCCTGATCTAACATAGACAGTATCACTATTGATAGCACAAAGGAGAGAATAAATATTGATGACAAACACATTCTGCTATATAGCAGATCAAGATGTCTCCTGCCATTGCTACCTCTTTATGGAAATAAAGACAGGCATTTTTAATTTTTTTTTATTTTGTTTTTGATGTGTTTGGATGTTTTGCCTACATGTATATCTGTGCATCACATGCATGCCTGATGTTCACAGACCAGAAAAGGGAATCAGATCCCCCAGAAGTGGAATTGCAGTTAACTGTGAGCCACCATGTGGGTGCTGGGGAAAGAATCTGAATCTTCTGGAAGAACAGCCAGTGCTCTTAATTGCTGAGCCATCTCTCAGAAAGAAAGAATTCAGACTGAGTAGAAGCTCAATGGTAGAATGTTTGTCTAGCTTGCCCAAGGCCCCAGGCTTGATCCTTGGTGCTGTCAAATAAAAGAACAGTTCATAACTAGAGAATCTGGAATACTCAACTCAGCCACTGCTCTGCTTACTGGTCACACATGGGCTAACATTACCATGGATATTGTAGAACTTGCACAGCTGAATTTATTCATTATTTTATGGATTAGATAACATACTACAAATTTTAAATTTTGTTAAATTTGTTGTCATTTTTTAAAAAAGGAATTTAATAAATAGGTGTTAAGCTAAACATGAGGTTTTGCTAACATTTGGCAAAATTGTAGTGTTATATGAATAATATGCCTTCCCAGTGAGAAACCACTCCTCACACTTAGAGATCAATAAAGGAAAAGCTCTTTAATAATAGTAGCACTTGTCCAGCTCTAGCTAATGCTCAAAGAAGAGCTGGCCACAAACAGAAGATTGTACTAATTTAGATACACCTTAGGCTTATGCAGTCTGTATATGCTGTCATCCTTAAATCTCTTTTAGGTCTCAGCCCCAGGTTACACTTTGAACAACTGAAACAGATACAGGAGGTTACAAGTCTGGCAACTTGAGCAGATGGAATATTTACACAGCAAAGATGTTGCCAGAACTGTTTCTTAAGTACACCAGTCCTGTTCTTTTTGAACAACTGGCACAAGCTCCATCTTGACCACCTACCAGAATTAAATTTTTTTCTGATGAGAGTACAGAGGACTTAGTGGCAGATCGGGACTTATTGATAATTATGATCCTTTGCTGCCCCCTTAGAGACATGTTCTTTGATAAGGGAGTTGGCCTAATAGTCAGTGGTAAGTCAGGCTTGTCTCCTTTTGTTATGGGAATGGAGCCTAATTGGAGATCAATCTTTGTATACAAACATTAGCAAAAACATTCTCAGCCCTAAACTTCCGTTATAGTACAGAATCTTCGTCCCTATAGTTTCTGACCAGTCCGGTTAGTGTACTGCTTTTCTTCCAGTAGCATTGGGAGCAGCACTCCTTTGCTAAATTCCACTTTGCATAACTTAATGTTTCTGACATGTGTATTAGTAAGTCCTTTATAGCCTTTATTTTCTGCTTCAAGTTGCTCTTACATCAATATGACAAGAGAATCCATTAAGTTTTCTGCTTTCCTCAAAGGAAGTAGAGTCAGAATTAGAAACTCAAGATTCAATGTGGAATAATGAAAAAACTTTTAAGCATTTTCAGAAAGAACTTAAAATTGGCATTCATATGTGTTAAACTCAGTCTTAGTCAATACCCTGGGGCTATTGAATTAAGAGAGGCAATAATTATCTAAGAATAGAGTTCTTTAATACTCTATTTTACTGCCACATATATTGTATGACAATTGTAATTCAAGCACATAAAGAGAAAGCCAAGTAATACTTAAGAAACTGAAATGCCTATCCTAAATTTAACTTCAACATATTGACAATCATCTAGGTTATAGGACATTGTTATAATGTCTTTCCTTGCAATCACACCCAGAATCATCTAAACCGAAAAATACACAGAGAACACACCAGCCTGAAATTTTCAAGTAGTAAATATAGAGTCATTGGCATGTGTTTAAAAGACACAACATGGGGTTGGGGATTTAGCTCAGTGGTAGAGCGTTTACCTAGCAAGCGCAAGGCCCTGGGTTCAGTCCTCAGCTCTGGAAAAAAAAAAAAAAAAAAAAAGACACAACACCCTTGATAAATGTAACAAAAATGTTATCCAAAGCCAAAGTTGTCACTTAGCTAAGGCCTTAGAAACTGATTAAATTATAATACATGTAATGATAAATACTGAAGGCTTGCCCCTCTAAAAGAAGACAGTAAAAGGTATAAACTCAAAGCAGGAATATATCATAAGAACTCAGCTGGTTATGGCAAAGTCACTACCTGGAGGAATCAGGGAATTCCTCCAGAGGAAGCCAAATCCCAAGGAGTTTTTGAGGTTACTTGGCTTGCTATATATCAGCTGTATTCTGTTATGAAAATCATGTGTGCCTTCATAGTTTTCCCAATTGACTTTTCCCCAAGAAGGGCTGACAGTGTGGACTGATCACTCTCTGGACATACACATTCCAGGTATTTGGAGAATAGCCTCAGGAAAGGCTTTCTCTGGAATCAGCTATCTCCCTTAGCCACTTTCAAGGACTACAGGAAACACCACCCAGGTGGGCTCCCAACTTCTGAGGACTAACAGTGACAGCAGCCCACATACAAGTCTCCTAACTTAAGGTAAATTCCAGAAGGGGACACCGTCTAGGTCAGGTGGACATTAAGTAATAACTTTACACAATTTAGCTTGGACCCTCCTCCCTTCTTATACCGGGACTTCCAGGGCATGGGGCAGAAAGGAGAAAAGAGAATGGAAGAACTAAACAGGTAAGAACTTAAGAGGTACAAACTGAGATGGGGAAGAACTAGATTGAAGGGCAAAAAGAAGGTACTAGAGGAATGAGATGGGAGATGAGGAAGAGCCAGATGGGGAAGAACAAGATGAGAGAGAAGGAGATGGGAGAGGAGCTGATAGGGGAAAGAACTAGATGGACGAGAACCTAGAAGGGGCAGAACTAGATGAAGGAATTAAGATAGAACCTAGAAGGGACAGTAGATAGATATAGAGAGAAATCAGGCAAGAAAGGAGCTAGACATGAGAGCAGAATAGAAGCTGTGTAGAGAGAAAACTATCACAGAATAATAAAATGTATGAACTAAGGAGTTTCATGTACATAGATTCATTTGTTTTCATCAAAGATTAATTATCAGCTGGTTGTAGATTCTTCCCGGACCCTGGGAGGGAACTATCGAGGGGCTGGACCCCTATAGCCCTCGATAGTAGCAGACCCAGTATATCCAGAAATGTCTCATAATTCATATCATTTAATGTTCACTGTACTGTGGACTTCCTGGTAACTTACATCCTTTAAATGTGCAGCTGTTGCATTCAACCAATGCTACTGCAATATACAACCTGAAAAATACATTCCACCTCTTCTTTATATCTAAGCCTGAACCAGCCTTAAGTGGCTTCTATACTATCCTATCATAGATAGAGTCTTCTATCCAAAACCCTTATGAGTGCAGCCACACACTATGCCTAGTCATCCTTGAAGAGTCTTTAATTCCCTGCCAGCCAGCAGAGATATTTAAGCAAATCAAACAGAACACAATCATTGTTCTTGCTAGGAAGGGTATATCTTGTAACCCTGTTTGTTCAGTCTTTCCTAAAATCCTATGTCTGACCCTGTTCAGTCAGGTTGTTCTCTCCACAAGTCTGGAGATATACAACAAATAAACTATTGGTGAAATTATTAAGGCCACTCCACATAGTTAAAAGGGAGTTTTATTTTGTGGCATAACTTACAATTGAAGGGATAGGTAGATTATAGGGTCTGGAAAAGGTATGGCACAGTCCGGCAGTGTTCTCTGGAGAACTCTACTTGGTCAACCTCCAGCATCCAGGGTCCGGGCACCGAGAGATCCTTCTCCTTTGGATCCTGGGTCTTCAGAGTCCTCTCTCAGCCCTGCCTTGTCAGCATGACCATTACTGAAGCCTCAATGGGGGTTGGAACTTCCAGCCCAATGCTGGAATGGCTACCCACTACATCTCCCCCTTTTGTCCAATTAAGAAGGTTCTAACCTAATACAAAAGAAAAGGGGAAGTGCTGTGGGATGTTCAAGTATGTCAACTGTGTTGCTCTGATTGGTTAAAATAAAACACTGATTGGCCAGTAGCCAGGCAGGAAATATAGGTGGAACAAATAGAGAAGAGAAGTCTGGAAAGTGGAAGGCAGAGGCAGAGAGACCTGCCAGCCACCGCCATGACAAGCAAGATGTAAGGTACTGGTAAGCCACGAGCCACGTGGCAACTTATAGACTAACAGAAATGGGTTAATTTAAGATATAAGAACTAGATAGCAAGAAGCCTGCCACGGCCATACAGTTTGTAAGCAATATAAGTTTCTGTGTGTTTATTTGGTTGGGTCTGAGCATCTATGGGCCTGGCAGGTGAGAGAGATTTGTCCTGACTGTGGGCCAGGCAGGAAAACTCTAGCTACAATAAACCTCTAGATCTCAGCTTTCCAGTGTCAAGACATGTATGTGGCATCTCCATAGTCACAGAATGGAAAGTCTTCCTTCAGCAAAAGAGTGGAGACATGATACTCAAGATGGACATTAGGATTCAGCAACTGGTGATCCAGAGATATAGCTCAGTTGGCAGAGCACTTACTAGCATGAGGCTATATTTAGTCCTCAGTACTGGTTTTTTTTGTTTTTTGGTTTTTTTTCAAGACAGGGTTTCTCTGTAAAACAGCCCTGGCTGACCTGGAACTCTCTTTGTAGACAAGGTCGGTCTCAAACTCACAGAGATCCACCTGCCTCTGCCTCCCAAGTGCTGGGATTAAAGGTGTACACCACCATCACCCAGGAGTTCCCAGTATTTTATAAACCAAACATGAGTGTTGTAATATACACCTGCAATCAGCACTTGTAAGGAAAAAAAAGACCATCAGAAGTTCAAGGTCATCCCCAGCTATATCAGGAGTAAAAGGCCACCTTAAACTAAATGAGAGCCTGCCTCAGCATTCACCTTTCCAAGGACACAGAGCTCAAAATATATCATAATGCTGAGATTAAAAATTAGAGCTATTTGTAGTAATAAAAACCACATGGAATTGGCATAAAAACAGACAGATGAGTCAATAGAATCTAATCAAAGACTCATATGTAAATCCACATGTAGCATGAATCTTAACAATTCTTATTAATAAAATCAAACCTAAGGCCAGTTATTGGGGTGAATGCTGGAAGATCAGAGAAGCAGAACAAGCCACAGCTTCCTCACCTTGCCAGTTCCTCAGCTGATCCAGTTTCCTCAGACTGGAAGCATCTGAGTCCCATATCCGAATGACTCTCAGCTGAACTGTGCTGCTCAAAGCTTAAAAACTTAACCAGCCAAATGCTTCTAGTTTCTTCTTCTCACTCCTTATATATCTTTCTCTTTCTGCCATCACTCCCTGGGATTAAAGGCTCGCTTTCTGGGATTAAAGGTGTGAGTCACCATGCTTGGCTGTATCCTTGAACAGAAGAATTTCTGCCTCTGGAATGCTAGGATTAAAGGCGTGTGCTACCACTGCCTAACCTCTATGTTTAATATTGTGGCTGTTCTGTCTCTGATCCCAGATAAGTTTATTAGGGTGCACAATATTTTGCAGAACACAATACCACCACATCCACATACCTATGAACACCTGATTTTCGACAAAGGAACTAAAATTATACAATGGAAAAAAAGAAAGCATCTTCAGCAAATGGAGCTTGTATAACTGAATATTAGCATGTATAAGAATGCAAATAGATCCATATCTATCACCCTGCACAAAACTCGAGTCTAAATGGATCAAAAACCTCAACATAAATCCAGTTATACTGAACCTGATACAAGTGAACCTCTGGAATAATGCGTTGGCACAGGAAACAACTTCTTGAATAGAACACCAATAGTACAGACGCTAAAGTCAACAAATAACAAAAAAGATCTCGTGAAACTGAAAAGCTGTAAGGCAAAAGACACCATAAATAGGACAAAACAGTAGCCTGCAGAATGGGAAAACATCTTTACCAACCCCCACATCCAATAGAGGGCTGATCTCCAAAATATATAAAGAACTCAAAAAACTAGACATAAAAAAAAAAAAAACAAATAATCCAATTAAAAACAGGGTACAGATCTAAACAGAGAATTCTCAACAGGAGAATCCCAAATGGCAGAGAAACAAAGAAATGTTCAATATCCTTAGCCATCAGGGAAATGAAAATCAAAACAACTCTGAGATACATACCTGTCAGAATGGCTAAGATCAAAAACACAAATAACAGCTTATGCTGGAGATGATGTGGTGCCAGGGGAACACTCCTCCGTTACTGGTGGGATTACAAATTTATAATACAGCCACTTTGGAAATCAATAGGGCAGTTTCTCAGAAAATAAGGAATAGATCTACTTCAAGACCCAGCTTTACCACTCTTAGTCATATACCTAAAGGATAGTCAATCTTACTACAAGGACTTGCTCAATTATGTTCATAGCAGCTTTATTCATAATACCCAGAACCTGGAAACAACAGATAACCTAGATGTACCTCAACTGAAGAATGGATAAAGAAAATGTGGTACATTTACACAATGGAGTAATTATTACTCAGCTGTTTAAAAAAAAATGGCATCATGAAATTCAAAGGCAAATAGATAGAACTTGAAAAAAATCATCCTGAGTGAGCTAACCCAGACCCAGAAAGACAAACATGGTGTGTACTCACTTATAAGTGGGATATTAGTGGGATATCCTTAAGTAAAGGATAACCATGCTACAATCCACAGACCCAGAGAGGCTAGGTAACAAGGAGGGCTCAAGAGGGATGCTTGAATCTCCCTGGGAAGGAAAACAGAAGAGATCTTGTGAGTAGACTAGGGATGGGTGGGGATGGGAACATGAGGGATCAGGTATGAATGAAGTAGGGAGAGAGTACTGAAAGAGATGACCAGAAAGGTGGTCATTAGAGGTCAGGTAGAAACCTGGTGCAAGAGAAACTACCAGGAGTGTACAAGGATGAGCTCAGCTAAGACTCCTAGCAATAGCCTGAACTGGCTGTCTCCTGTGACCAGAAAAGACTACCAGTGGAGGAATTGGGACACCAACCCAGCTACACAACCTTCAACCTACAGTCCATCCTGCCTATGTGACATACTGGGATAAGGGTGGTAAAGAGATTGTGGGAGTGACCAGTCAGTAACTTGTCCAGCCTGAGACCCATGCTATGAGAGTGAGCCCACCCAGGCACTGCCTGCCTGGAGTGCCAGGACCCAGAGGCTGCATGGCTCAGAGATAGGAGAGAACCAAAAGATAAGATAGAATGTAGGATAGAACCAAACACTACTAGTGAAAAAAAAATGTCAATGTAATAACACCTACCAATATTCTGCTATCCTTCTAGATTGGTGACTACCCCAATAGTCATCAGAGAGGCTTCATTCAGCAATTGATGGAGTCAGATACAGAGACCCACAGTCAAACATTACGCTGAGCTTGGGGAATCCTGGTGAAGAGAGGGAGGAAGGATTGTAGGAGGCAGACGGGTCAATGACATCACATGAAAACCCATAGAATCAACTAACCTGGGCTCATAGGAATTCATAGAGACTAAATTGACAACCAGGGAGCTTACAGGGGACTGACCTAGGCACTCTGCATGTATGTTACAATTGTGTAGCTTGGTCCTATTGTGGAACTCCTAACAGAGGGAACAGGGCCTATTTCTGACATTTTTGCTAGCTTTTGGGAACCTATTCTTCATACTGGGTTGCCTTGCCTAGACTTAATACAAGGGGAAGTGCTTAGTCTCACTGCAACTTGATATGCCATGTTTTGTTGATATCCTTGGGAGGCCTGCCCTTTTCTGAATAGAAACAGAGGAAGAGTGGATGGTGTGGGCAGAGGGTAGGTTCAGAGTTGGGGAGGGGAGGACAGAGTGGGGTGAGAGGAGAGAGGGGAAACTGCAGTCAGGATGTAAAATAAATAAATAAATGTGTAAAAAATTAAAGCTATTATTATTAACAAAATGGTAAGAATCATTATTGATACAGCTTTTTCAAAAAACACTTGCCAGGTCCTATGGTAAGTATTTCATACATACGTTTCATCCAATTCTTTAAATACCTGTATGAGATAAGTACATTTTATAAGTTAAGAAATAGAGGCTGAAATGAGTACTTAAGTTTGACTCTGCTACCAATTGGGTAATTAACTAATCATCAAATTCATATATAGATATATAGAGAGATATAGATATATATAGATATATAGATATATATAGATATATACTGATATCTTTACTGTAAGAATCTAAGTCACATCACTCTAATAAACACATGTCAATCCCATCGCAATACCACCTTCTCCCTCCAGGGCAAAGATTATCAAATATCTGTAATGTAATTAACTTTTAAAAACAAAAATGGCATTTTTTCCCATAATTCTTTTTATTCTTTGTGAATTTCACATCATGCACCCCAATCCCACGAATTTCCCAGTCCTTCCATACCACCCCCAGCCTTGTAACCTCCCTCCAAAAGGAAATAGGGCAGGGTGGTGGTGGCGGCACACTCCTTTAATCCCAGTACTTGGGAGGCAGAGACAGGCAGATCTCTGAGTTTGAGGCCCATCTGGTCTACAGAGCGAATTCCAGGACAGGCACCAAAGCTACACAGAGAAACCCTGTCTCGAAAATAGAAAATAATTTTTTTTGAGTCTCCCTGTGGAAGCTCCAGTGTGTCATGGTGTGTCGCAGAGTATACCCTTTTTTCGAACCTGATTTATTCGCAAATGTTCATTGTAATCAGTCATTAGTCTGGTTCGAGCCTCTGGCTTCTGATACACCATCGATACTGGACCCTTACCAAGACTCCCCTTGGATAGCCTGCTGTCACCGGATATCCTCCGGGAGTCACGGAGATCCTGTAGCTATGGTTCCACAGGATTGGCCCCTTCACATTCTCCAGCAGCTCATAGATGGTGTGGGCCAACTCAAGGCCCTGGATCTGGGCCTGAGTAGTCATTGAGTTAGTCAGCCTGCCAGCTCTCCCATGCCCACGCCACAGGGGCCAGCTTTCCCTCCCCACTCCCCTACCCCACTCCACCAGCTAGGAAAGGAACAAGTGCTGCATCCATGGAAGGGCTGGACCATCTCACCCGTGGTACCACCATGTGGTGGCCTGTGAGCGGATGGGCCAGAGTAGTACCCCAACATCAACATGGCCTCAGAGAGCAGCCCAGACCAAGAAGGTCCACGTGGTCTTTGTTGGTAACATGGGCCACAGACACGGACATTGACACAGACCCCTGCTGCAGAAGGGCTGAGACCCACAGTGCCCCTCGGTGGCAGCACAGGTCCAGATACCACAATTGCCTCAGGTGGCAGGTGGCAGTGCAGGCTGTCCTATCAGGCTGTTCCTGTCTTCGTGTTTCCGGTTCTGCCTCTCTTCATGGTGCACAAACCACTCTACTTCTCTTTCTCCCCCATCTCTTCTCCACATACTTGCTTATCACAGTGGCACCCACCCCCCGGGAGATGGGCCTGGCCTCAGCAGCCTCTGCCTGTTTTCTGCCCCAGCCCACCCTTGCGTAGCCAAAAACGGCATTTCTTTAACCCTGCTGTTGAACAAATAATTTATCACTGTATGACCTAAATATTAAAATATAAACTCTTAATCACAAATGATTTTTAAATTTTTATTTTAATATAATCTACATAAATTGATTTATTAATTATTATTGTTATAATGATAAACTATCATTGGTGAGTTAATTATTAAAATACTTTAATAAATAGTTTCTCTGATTTTGATGGAAACTGCATTTGAAATTACCATGACATTTTTGAAACAATGAACTTGAACTATTTGGAATATCAAAATCTTTTTCTGTTTGTTTTTGTTGTTGTTGTTTGGAATATCAAAATCTTTAACAATGAAAATCATTGTTAAAAATCATTTCTATAGTTGGGCATGGTGGCACAATACTCAGTAGACAGAGAAGGAAAACAGATCTAGGCCACCCTAGTCTACAAAGTGAGTTCCAGGACAGTCAGGGCTACACACAGAAGAAACTTATCTCAAAAACCAAATTAACAACAATAATAATAATAATAATAATAATAATTTCTTATAAATTTATTGAAATATTTACTAATATTGAGATAACATGGATTTTTCTTTTATTGTTTTATTTTTGTTTTTTTTTTTTTATGATGGGATTTCTCTGTATAACAGCTCTGAATGTCCTGGAACTCACTCTAGACCAGTCTGGTCTCAAACACACAGAGATCCACCTGCATCTGCCTCCTGAGTGCTAGGATGGACTTTTCTTTTTTAACACAACATCTATACATTAAGTTCTGCCAACATTCTTTCTCAAGACTTCACAATAATCAGTGTAACACATTTCCCTCCTACACCATGTCATTTCTGAGTCGCCTTAAACCCAAAGCCACAGTTTACAATTAAGTTAAAATTTTCTTATATCAAAATTTTATTTGACTTGATCTGTTGCTGCAAAAACATAATGTTTTTCTTAATAATTACTCTAAGAATTCAACCTAAATACCAGTACAGAAGTGAAATAGTGTTGGATACTTTGGTACTAAGTCATCCCAGATTCAGAAGAGAAGAGATTTTTTTTTTGCATCGTTCTAAAAATCGAATGATTTTATACACCACTTGGTACAAGAAATTTGAGATACAAATAGAAGCTAAGCAGTAAAATGCATAGCGGAATGCATGGGTAAGATCAAGCTAATACAGAATCCAGAGCTATCAAAAACTCTCGTTATCATAAATGATTTAAAACTACTGAGAGATGCACAGTCACTGGACAAAGGCCTCATAGTAATCATAGGTAACAAGGACTCTCTCCACTTTCAGTACATGCTAGTAGACCAAAGGGTAAACTCATCACACACAAAAATAAAAAATAAAAAATTTGTGCACGGTGACAGATATGGATCTATTTGCAACTTTCTACAAATTCACATCCAGTTATGCCAACACCATTTGTTGAAGATGCTTTCTTTTTTCCATTGTACATTTTTGGCTTCTTTGTCAAAAATTATATGTTCATAGGTGTGCGGGTTAATGTCAGGGTCTTCAATTCGATTCCATTGGTCCACATGTCGGTTTTTATGCCAGTACCAAGCTGTTTGTATTACAGTAGCTCTATAGTAGAGCTTGAGGTCGGGGATTGTGATGCCTGCAGAGGTTGTTTTATTGTACAGGATTCTTTTGGCTATCCTGGGTTTTTTGTTTTTTCATATGAAGTTGAGTATTATTCTTTCCAGATCTGTGAAGAATTGTGTTGGTAATTTGATGGGAATTGCATTGAATATGTAGATTGCTTTGGTAAGATCACCATTATAAATCCAGCTACTCTGAACCTGATAGTAGAGAAAGTAGGAAGTACTCTTGAACGCATTGGCACAGGAGATCACTTTCTAAATATAATACCAGTAGCACAGACACTGAGAGAAACAATCAATCAATGGGACCTGTTGAAACTGAGAAGCTTTTGTAGAGCAAAGGACACGGTCAACAAGACAAAGAGACAGCCTACAGAATGGGAAAAGGTCTTCACCAACCCCACATCTGATAGAGGGCTGATATCCAGAATATAAAGAACTCAAGAAATTAGACATCAAAATGCCCAACAGTCCAATTAAGAAATGGGCTATAGAACTAAACAGAGAATTCTCCACAAAGGAAGTTCAAATGGCTGAAAGACATTTAAGGAATTGCTCAACATCCCTAATTATCCGGGAAATGCAAATCAAAACGACTCTGAGATATCACCTTATACCTGTCAGAGTGTCTAAGATCAAAAACACAGAAGACAGCTTATGCTGGAGAGGATGTGGAGCAAGGGGAACTCTCCTCCACTGCTGGTGGGAATGCAAGCTTGTACAGCCACTTTGGAAATCAATATGGTGCTTCCTTAGAAAATTGGGAATCCATCTCCTCCAAGACCCAGCTATAGCACTCTTGGGCATATACCCAAGGAATGCTCAATCATACCACAAGGACATTTGCTCAGCTATGTTCATATCAGCATTGTTTATAATAGCCAGAACCTGGAAACAACCTAGATGCCCTTCAACTGAAGAATGGATAAAGAAAATATGGTACATATACACAATGGAGTACTACTCAGCAGAGAAAAACAATGACATCATGAGGTTTGCAGGCAAATGGATGGAACTAGAAAAAATCATCCTGAGTGAGGTAACCCAGACTCAGCAGGACAAACATGGTATGTACTCACTCATAGTAGATGTAAAACAAAGATGACTAGACTGCTACACAACTCCAGGGAGGCTACCTAGAAAACGGGACCCTAGGAAAGACCCAAGGATCACCCAATGACAGAGAAATGGATGAGATCTACATGAACAACCTGGACGACAGTGGGAGTAATGAAGGGCAAGATTTGAGGGAAAGAAAGCTTAGGGGAGCAGGAGATCCCAGCTGGATCAAGAACAGAAAGGGAGAATGAGGAATAACATACCATGATAAATGAAGACCACATGAGAACAGGAATAAACAGAGTGCTGGAGAGGTCCCCAGAAATCCACAATAATACATCCTCTGTAGACTGCTGGCAATGATCAAGAGAAAGCCTGATCTGACCTAGTCTGGTGATCAGATGGCTAACACCCTAACTGTCGTGCTGGAACTCTCATCCAATAACTGATGGAAGTGGATGGAGAGATCCTCAGCCAGGCCCCAGGTGGAGCTCCAGGTGTCCAATTGTTGAGAAAGAGCAGGGACTGTAAGAGTGTGAATTGTTGAGACCAAGATTGGAAAAAGCACAGGTACAAATAGCCAAACAAATGGAAACACATGCATTATGAACCAAAGGCTGTGGAGCCCCCAGCTGGAGCAGGCCCTCTGGATAAGTGAGACAATTGAATAGCTTGATCTGCTTGGGAGGCACCCAGGCTGTGGGACCAGGATCTGTCCTTATTGCATGAGCTGGCTGTTTGGAACCTTGGGCTTACACAGGGACACTTTGCTCAGCCTGGAAGGAGGTGACAGGACCTGACTGTACTGAATCCACCAGGTTTAAATGAATCCCCAGGGGTGCCTTGATCCTGGAGGACATGGGAATGGAGGGGAGGGGCTGGGGGGAGGGTGGGCGTGAGGGCAGGAGGGGGTAGGACAGGAGAACCTATGGCTGATGTATAAAATTTAAAATACATAATAATAAAGAAAAAGAAAAAAATAAAAAATAAAAAAATAAAAATTACTGAACATTAAGCTGAATTGAAAACAACCAATTCTATTTCAATTTAACAGACAAAAGTTATTCTAAAGCTGAGTTACCATGGATGAAAGTAATTTCCTGGTCTGAACAAAGGAGTAAAAATAGCTTAGTAACCAACTCCCAAAACAACCTTCAGTAAGATGCAATTCTAATCTAAAGCAGTTCATTTACCAAGACTAAGAGTTAGTCCATGAAGACTGTTCTGGTGAGCATCCTGCTGATTAACATCTGCTTCTGGTGCCTCTGATCAAGTAACTGAGCAATGGACTGGCAGGTTATAAACTACCTTGTCCTACCCAGATCTCTTTAATATCAGGCCAAAACCTCTTCTTTAATATCGGGCATGCTTTGCCCTAACGTTCTGAAAGCTTACCTCCTATTTACCACACCCACCCACCTCTCCCACCGCCTTTTTCTATCCAGTTGGAAGATCCTGCCATAGACAGCCATCCTATGTTGCAGAAATTGTAATAAACTATTAAAAGGTTCTTTTTCCTGAAGATATTTATGGACACTTTGTACATCATTCTATAGGAAACTGAGCTAAAAAGAAGCCACACGTAATAAAATGCAGAGTAAGACAATCATCAATAATATTGGGCTCTTAAGTGGTTCTACTTTCTCTTGGATGAACGGGACAGTGAAGCCACTTGAAAGGATCTGAGGAACAAACATGAGGAGCTGTGCTTTGTTCTTGCTGTGGTCATGGGATTTATCATCTAAACTGAGTTTTCCTTTTCTTTTTCTTTTTTAGTAATGCTCATATTGAAACACAGCACAGACTAGGATTAAGGCTAATAAACTGAAATACATAGTGTTTATTGCTTTGTGTCAGATTTTCAAGCTCAGAGAAAATGGGTCCCTAAATCTCTAACCATAAGATGAAAATTCAGGAAGACAAATTTAAAACAGGTTAAAGGGCATGGTGAATATTCTTTTTTAGTTTTGAGATTATAATGTAAATACAACATTTCCCCCTTCCCTTTGCTCCCTTTCCTCTGATGAACCCTTTCCCACTCTTTAAATTCATGGCTTTTTTTTTTTTCACTAATTGTTACACATGCATATATGTGTATACATACATATTCCTAAATCAGACTGTTCGGACCATACAATGTTACTTGTGTGTATGTTTTCAGGGCTGACCATTTGGTATTGAATAGCCAGTCGGTGTGCTCTTCCCTGGGGACCTCTGTTCCTCCCAGTCTCAGTATCCCTTAGTTGCTTGTAGTTCTTGATGTAAGACTGAGAGTAATGGGCATTTCCCTACCATCTTCTCATACGTCTCGTGTGTGTGTGTGTGTGTGTGTGTGTGTGTGTGTGTGTGTGTGTGTGTGTGTGTGTGTGTGTGTGTGTTTGTGTGTGTGTGTATGCCTGTCTGTATGTATTTGCTCTTCTCAGGAACTGATGACAGAGTATAAATTTAAAGTTTCATTATACTGCTATGTCCTGTGAACATAAAAACAATCATGTGATTATTAAGGAAAATAATCGACTGTGAGAACAGATTCGATCTCTACACTGCACAGCTCAAACCACCTGAAGGTGGAGGAGAAAATCATCAACAAAATCAAGTGAGAATTCCAGAAAACACAGAATGCTTGGCCATATGTTTGAATGACAGAGGCTTGAATGATGATTAGAATAAGCAGATGTGTATGTTGATGGAATGCTAAACCATGTAATGCCAGCACACCATATGGTTTTGTTCTTTGTAAAATTCTTTTATTTTTTGAGATCACAATATAACACCTTTCCCTCCCTCCAAACTTTCCCACATGCCCCTCCTTGCTTCTCTTTTTCAAAGTCAGGGTCCCTTTTTTCATTAATTATTATTACATATATATGTGTATGTATATTGCTAAATACATAAATATAAGCCACTCAGTCTGTCTAATGTTACATACATGTATGTTTTCAGGGCTGACCATTGGATAGTAATGACCAATTGGTGTGCTCTTCCTTGGGAAGATTATTCCTCCCTCTCTGCACTCTGAGTTGCCTGTAGCTCTTTGTGTAGGATTGTAACCTCTTGGGCTTTTCCTCATCCATTTGTCTAGTACTGGTGACACTGAGTTTCTGCTTCTCTGGGTTACTGAAGGATACCACCTTTAGGTGCTCAAGCTCCTCATGTTTAACAGTCAGCATGGGGTCCTGAGAAAAGCAAACGTTTCCAGAACTGACCACAGCAACTACCTTGATGTGAAATAGGATTCCTCCCTGAATGCTAACAAAAGTGCTTAAAGATTCAGATTTGTCTCACTATGAAGTAAAGTATACTTGAAACCACCCATGCTTGCTATCATATTTAAATTGAAACAGATTATCCAAATTTCTCAAAAAAGAATCTTTTTCATAACCTTTTTCCTACCTGTCTGGCAGCTTCTGGATCCAAGTACAGAAAGAAAAAAAAAAGAACCATTTTGTCATAGTCTGTTTTTGAGATCTAGATTCGAGTTCTAAATCCATAATATTATCACTACTTTGAGAATGTTTTGTGGTGTTAAAGTCTCACACTTTTAAAGCATTCCAACATATATCAGGTAACTGCACAGTTTAATTATTTAGAAGGTACAGGTGAATTGTGGCAAATACTGAGTAGTCAGTTATAAAAATTAGTTCCACCATATGTATTTTTAATTATGCAACTGTGAAATAATAGCAGAACTGATTTGTATAACAAAAAGTAAGATTAGATCTTAAATTTATTAGTTTTCCATTTCTTATATTTATTCTATTTTCATATGAAAACTTTTCCTTCATTCCAAGAACAATATTTTTACAGAGCTACAATGTGCCCAAGGTTTTGTAGGAGCTGGAAGATGACTGGATGGACAGAAGAATTTGCACTCTGAGCCTGAGGAACTGCTTTTGAATTCCCAGCACCTCAGTGAAAAGCCAGGCATGGCTTTCCAGCTTTGGGACACAGATGGAGGTGGATGCTAGGGGCTCATCGAGCTGCCACTGTAGCTCAAACATCAAGGTTCCAGCTCCATCAAAGGTTCGCTCATGTTTAAAATGAATAAGGTGGTGAAAAAAAGAGGAAGGTCTCTCTCTTCCTCCCTCCCTCCCTCCCTCCCCCTTCTCTTCTTCTCTCTCTCTCTCTCTCTCTCTCTCTCTCTCTCTCTCTCTCTTTCTCTCTCTCTCTCACACACACACACACACACATACACACTAAAAACATTTTTAAAATTAATGGACTCTTATCTTCAGTAATAATCCATAAATGTATTCCTATTTCTATTCATTTCTCTCCCTTCATTCCAAAAGACACTATTCAAGCTGTATTCTTGATACAGTAGAATATGCACTAGCATTATTGATTTCTAATCTATGATAATGCACATAAGATTCATTCCAGAGCAACTTTTCTATCAATCTTGATCTCAGAAATATCAGAGCCATGCGCTTTTTGGACACACATAATTAAATTACTAACTTAATTTAATTGACAGGAAATACACATTCTTCCCCTATGGGAGAATGAAATTAAAAGGGAATTGGTTTTCTCCAGTAATATCAAATTGGAATAAATATGAAATTCATCAAGCAAAGGCTCTTAATTGTAAATATTCTTCAGAGTCTAAGAAATCCATTAAGGGAAGCTGGCTTGTGTTTGGGTCTACCGCAGCTAACTGCCAGGACTCTTCCATTAACAAGATTTAGCTAACACTGTTCTCTCTGCCCCACTCTTCCTAACCATTTGCCTTATGTACTACTTTTGCCCTGCTCAAAACACACCAAACTTTCACAGCCCAGCCAAAGCCCACATCACACATGAGCTGTACCTCAGGCTATTCTAAGCTTTCTTCTCCCTGAATGAATACAGATTTGATTGTATCATTATATAGCTTTATCTGCTTTTCTTTGGTTCATCAGTTACATTCTCATAGATCCAAGGAGAGATGATCATAGGATATGGCTTGCATCCCCAAATAGACCAAAATCTCTCTAGGGAACTAGACTTCATTTTAGCCAAGTTTACTCACTGTAAGAGCAGCAGAAGAAATAAGCACAATTATATGCTCTATAAACATTCAAGGAAGAACTAAAACTCAACACATTAGACCATGATTTTTCCTCGTTCTATATCTCCCTTTAAGTTATTTTAACCTCATAGTAAGGTGACCAATAAATACTTATTCATTGATATATTTATTTAAATGTATTAGTTCACCAACATATGAATTTTATAAGAACTAAGACATCCTGATTGGGTATTTCCCTGGTATACACACTAAAAAAAAAAAAAATTGTTATATTAACAAAACACTGGCCTAACTAACTATATCTAGTGGTCCTGTCATTTGGAAATCTCTATTTTATTTGCCAGTACGAAATCTTCTGTGTCCTTTTGACCTTGGGTAAATAAATAATTCATCGCCTCTAATCTCTAGAAATCTCAAAAGATTCTGAAGTTGTGTTGGAATCAATAACCCATAAAAATTGGCAAAGATATTTACCTTTGCATGTTTCTCATCTCTTCCACACTGAAAAATCCTTCCAGAAATGTATATGAGCGTTCATTGTTGTGAAGTCTGCTTTAAACTATTACGACATCTACTGTTGTGTTGGGTCCCAAGTTAGACACTGCATTCACACACAGGGCAATAAATTCTGTGATTTTCCATGGCCGAATACCCACCATAATCCCAGCCTGTCAAATGGACTCTATCAGTCACAAAGCTAGAACAGAAAATGAGACAAATCCTTTTCTGTCTCAAAAACGAGATCATTTTAAGTGAAATAAGCCAGACTCCAACAGGCGTTGCATGTTGCTCTCATATGTGGATTTTTTAAAAGGTCTGAAAATCAAAGGAGAACTTGTAGGGAATAAAGAGACCAGCAGTGTAAGTGAGGCAAGCGTGGGTAATGGGGGTGTGGCTAATAACCAAAATGCCTTATGTACATGTAGGAAAATCCATAGTGAAACCATCACATGAAACACACCATGTTTGTACAATTAATATATGTTAACAGGCATATGTAGTTTTTAAAAGTAGGATCACAATTTGAAGGCATTTGGAATCTGATGACCCCTTAGCTACTAATGGTCTTTTTTTTTTTTTCCAACTAAAAGGAACTATATGTTGAAGATGGAATGGTCCCTGTTTTTCTGAACATTCAAAATGACAAAAAAAGGAGAACTACCATCAGCTTCTAAATAAGTCCATTCCATGGACAACGTCAGTTTAGGAGCACAGTGAAAACTCAGTGTGTACCTCATTCTCAGCATGAAAATTTGACAATAAATTTTAAAATAAAGTGGTAGGAAAAAAAGCAGCAAATGGCATAGCCATGCATTTCAGGGAAGCAATATGAGACAATGTGGTTAGGTCTGTAGGGGCTGAAGAGATGGCTCAGCAGTTAAGAGCACCTGGTGCTCTTACAAAGAACACAGGTTAGATTTCCAGCACCAATATGGATGCTCACTACTATCTATTAACTCCAGGGAATCTGATGCCATCGTCTAGCCTCCTCAGGCACCAGGATCCATGTGGAGCACAAATATGCATGCAGACAAACATCTATATGCATAAAAACAAATTATTTTTATTTGAGGGAAGCTAGTTTTCAAGACAGGGTTTGTCTGTGTAATAGCCTCAAACTCACAAAGATCCGCCTGCCTCTGCCTCCCAAGTGTTGGGATTAAAGGCATATGCTGCCGCCACCACCTGGCTATTTTAAAAAAATTTTAAAGCAGATCTGTAATACCTGACTTAGTAAATACTAAACTGGCCTCTTTTTAGCATAGTAACTTGCCAACCTTGTGTTCCAGAATTTGCACATAAAAATAGGAATAAACATAAAACCATTTCACAGGTTTGCTAGGAGGGAATAATCCATGTTTTAAAAAAAAAAAACTCTAAAAGAGACTTGGCACATAGTAAACTTGAGCTAAATATAAATTGCCTATATAATTCTGGTGATTGATTCACTGATTCAGAAAAGGGAATGCTTTTTTTTTTAATTTAGGAGTATCTATAAGACATGCTAGACCAATACAAGTTGCTCTTTTTCAACATATAGATACATTTACTACTAAAGTAGACTTCAATGTAGGATTATATGAACAGGAAGCCAAAAATAGCAAAATTTAATATTAAAAATAAGTTACCCAGTTGAAAATATTCCTATCTTGCCTTTGATAACCTGCCTGTCAAACCAGCCAGTGACCTGAGTCAAGTCCAGCTGTTCAAACCACAAGAACCTCCTATTCCACTTTCTCCATCGCCTGGGATCTAAATCCGTATCTGCTTCCTGCCCTCAGTGTTTGTTCCTCAAATAAACATGCCAAGAAAAATTCTTCAGCCATGAACAGGTTTTCATACCAATCTTGGTTGCTTGCCTGCACACACACACACACACACACACACACACACACACACACACACACACAGAGGCTTTGCAAGACTGAAGCAAACTTCAATGATAGCATCTCTCAGAACACAAACAGCAGCATCTTCGCAATCAAATGAGATGTATATATTCTATTTGTGACATTCATTCATCTTAAATTAAAATGTGTATGTTGGCAGCCTGTTCCCTATGCTTTAAATGAACTGTTTCTTTAATCATAGGCGTTGGCAAAACAGTCTGGGTTAATTGATAGCAAGTAAAATTACATATGATAGACATACTCTTTTGTAGAAATAGATATATTGTGTGATTATTGGTTTTTGATGGAAGCCATACACAATTACTAATCTTAGCGGGATTTTTCTACTGATGTGGGATGTTTTTATTTTTTGAACAAAAACTGTGGGTGTGTGACTGGCATGTCCGTCACACAAATGTAGTAATTTTTCAGAGCCTGTCAACTTGGAGACAAGGCCTCACCCCTATGTTTTCTTTCACTAAACTCCAGAGGAAATTTAGCAAGATTAGGAGAGACACAAAGGAACACTAAGGAAGTTACTGGCCACCTGCCTTGGTACATTTTGTACACGACAGTGCCATCTTCTGGTTGCATGGAACACTGAACTTTGGACCTGACACTCCAAACCTCTCTTCCTGTTTACCCAGAGATGCTCCAAGAAATACTCCTGAATTCATGGTATACCATATTTGAATATAGGACACGAGGGTCCCTCACTGAAAAACTTTTAGTGTGAAACACAATAGAAAAGCAGACTTTTCAAAACAGAACAACTGAAAAAGTTAGCTGACTTTAAACCTAACCCAATCAGCAAGTCTGTTTTTAACTACCTGTTGTGAAATACCACTTCCTAAAAAGTTCAGTGACTAAGGAAGATTATAATAAAATAGAGATCCAACAGGAAGAAAGAGACCTGTAGAGTTTGAATTAGGGAAGGGCCTAACAACAGCCCCCTCTAACTTTCTCTATGGGGTCCATCTTTCTTATGTAGGTTGCTATGGCACCCTGAGGATGCCTTATAGGTTACTCCTAGATACTAAGTTCATATTTCACCTATGCATCCTTCTCCTGAAGGCAATACTTAGCAGCACAAGGCAAGGAGTGAGTGCTTCTAGTGGTTGGAACCTCAGAGAAAGAGAATTTCAATCTTTTCTAGGAAGACTGAGCTAGGCATTCAGCAGCTATATAAAATGTGCATGGACAACAGGTAAGGGGTAACATCAGTGATTCCAAGATACATTGGACACATGCTTATATTTATTTCACTAGGAAAGATAATATATTTCACATATGCTCGTTATCAGTTAACTTTAATCAATACCAAAATTCTAATCAAAGCTGACCTGTAGATCATTTCATATCAGCAATAGCTTGTGGCAATAGGGGAGGGAGGAATCGGAATAAACATCTCATCAGTCATGCGTGCAATGAAACAATGAGCAGTATAACCTCTGATCATACACTGCAGAGAGAATTCAGTCCTACGAGGGAAAAAAAGAAGCTCATGATGATTTAAAGTGGTTCTAATAACAATAACCCACATCAGCTTATTGTTAGGGTTATACTAGTTATATTTACATCATCTGTACCAGCTAGCACCACCCTTGGCAAAGCCAGCTCTTCACAACCTTCTTGTCATAGTCTGAATGGAAGTGTGTAGTGAACATTGTTAATGCCAGAAATTGCATATGCTGAAGTCTTCTTTGTATTTATAAATTAAAGCATTTGTGTTTCTGAAATTGCAAATGAGACTTGGCCAAAGAACTATGAATAATAAATGATTATCTTTTAAAATTCCATCTATTTATTTGCATGTGTGCACATGTGTATTCTCCTTCCACTCTGTGGGTCCCCGGGGCTCAATTCAGGTGGCCAGGTTTTGTGTCAAGCACCATTTCCTGCTGAGTCATCTTGCCAGACCAATGATTATTCTTTTTTAAATATATGGTAAATTATTAATAAGAATTTCTGCTAAAATCAGAATTGCATATGAATATATTTTTAATTCATGAAAATAACACTTTGAAATGTGATAGAGATAAATAGTTCACTGATTTCCTTATCAAATCTATAAAAGCTGCACCAGTCATATATCTGGTATTATTTTTGCTTTCTTAATTATATTATTCTATTACTTTAAAAAACATTATGTGAATAGCAGATCTTTCTTTCATTTTTAATACACTCATTTGTAGACAAGCTTCATAAAATAAGTGTGCCAATAGTAAGACATGTTTCAAAAAGAAAAATTTTAATGTCCTTTAGGTATATAATAATAAAATAAGCAAATTATAAGAGTATGAATTATTTTCTTAGTTGACAATAAAATCTCTTTATGTTCCATATAAGAAATACAAAACTGTCAAACAAACACCTTCAGGTGCAATGTACATGGTTTATTGGGGATTTTGTTTTTAAAATTAGTAAATGAAATGCTAATATTGATCTATCATTTATATAGTTTATAAGAGTTGGGATGGATCAATGAAAGCTACAGCATGCATTCAATACCACAATCTTTCTAAACAATTCTATTAACTACGGCAGGTTTTAAATAATCTAATGCCAAGACAACTAAAAGGAATCAGTTTACATGACGACCAAGAATGCCATTCTGAGACAGTGTCAATAATTATTTTATTTTCAGATTCCACTTATAATTACTTTATTTTTGCAACTCAGATTCTTGTCTTGTGGTGAAGCCTGGATCTGAGCAAGGAGAGGAGCGCAAGGAGGAGGGGCATTCCAATGTGCACTCTCTAACAGTTTCATTTTCTGTGTGCTTTCTTGTGGATTGGTCACATCTAACATGGAAATTTAATTGTCCTCATACACTGCAATATCCTTTGCTACAAACCTCCTCGACAACTGTGGGAAATACAGCTACAGCAGAGTAAAAGACATGCAATGGCAAGCTGCTTGAGTATCTATGCTTGTAAGTGTCCTTTTTAGTACCCAGTACTGAATACAAAGTTCGGTAAAGGGAAGATGGCTGCCATAAGAAAAACGAGAATTTTGCCCAAGACAAAAGCACAGCAAAACAAAGTCTGAAAACACCACAGCTGGCCATACAGCAGTTGGCTAGAGCTCCTGAAAGAGGAAAATCTTGACTCTTAGTTTACGGTAGGAATGAAAGTCAAGTTGGGTTTTCCAAATACATAAAACTCAATATGTCAGTACACCATGTAGGATACAAGGCAAAATCTTTTTATGCATTTATCACATAAGCCCTGTTGTGTCTTTCCCCCTGCTAGCTTCATCAGGGAATGCAGATCCAGTTTTTATTACTTCTTTCTGTAAATGTAATCTTCCTTTTGGATAATAATTTATGGCTTATGCATTTAATTACCCAATGGCGTGTCCTCTAAGACTCCACTGACCACAACTCCATTCATATCATAACACCTAGTTCTCGACTTCTATCTTGGATCTGATGTCTAGAGGCACTCTTCATTCTCCAGCTAATGCCATGGACACGGTCACGGTACTCTCAGCTGCTCTGAACTCTTTCTCTTGTGGTCCAGAGGACAGAACTTTGTACCATGTTTCTCAAGCTGCCTTCCTCCATTTTGAAGGACGGGAGACCAGCTTTTTCTTTCTCTCCTGCAGCAAACTCACTCTGGCCTGAGAGCCTGGTAACTTCTCCATGCTTTCCTGAGCATCCCAGTCCAAGTGGAGAACAGAAAATTAGCTCTTTCATGCCACACCTCTAACCTGACAGTTTCATATACCAATCATTAGAACCATTGAATACAATCTCCAATTGTTTTTCCTGTCTCTAACTCCAAAATATATTTTTAAAAAACCATTTGGATATCACACCAGCATTTCTAAGTGATATGATCACAGCCAAATAGTCCAAGAATGTAGAGAAATAAAGGAGTTAAAATGTTTCTTAATCTCAGTCATCTGTCAGGTTATGTTTTTTTTAGTTTACTTCTTAAAAAATTACTAAGTTTCAAATAAAAATTTTAATCCCATGAATATTTCATGTTTAGAAAAGAAAATACATGGATCATTTAATATTTTACAGAATTGTGCTTAAATGATTAATTGGCTATATTTATAAATGTGACACATTTTCTGTTATCATTCACAAGTAAATGAATAATTTGTCATGGAAAGCAAATAGTTCTTTTTTTAACTCCTTTTTTTTACACTTTGGGAGTTTCACATCATGGACCCCAATTCTGTTCACCTCCAGGTCCCCCCATATCCTTCCCTTGTCCCTGCCATCCCTCGCCACACACACATAAGGAAACAAATCAGAGTAAGAAACCAAGAAAACAAAACCAAAACCAAAACCAAAACACAAAACACAACAACAGAAAAATCTCTGCTTCTCCTTCTTTCCTGAGTCTCCAATGCCTCTTCACTCATCCTGGTGCACTGGAGGCTTCAGTGTGCCATATAGTATACCTCTTTGTCCCATCAGTTTTACTAGCAAATGTTTATTGCAATGAGTCACTGGTCTGGTTCAAAACCTCTGGTTTCTGGTTCACCATCATCACTGGATCCTCACCGGAATTCCTCTGGAATATCCTGTGGCTGCCACAAGTCTTGGACATCTTTCGGGTATCACTCCACAGAACCAATTCCTTCACCCACTCCAGCAGGTCCTAGATGGTTCAGATTCTAGTGTGGGTCAACCAAAGGCCTGGCTTTGGCCCTGATGGTAGCCAAGCTGGTTGTTCCTGGCCTCTGGGGCCACCAAGAAAGGTGAATATTTCTTAACCCTGCCAATTTATTTTAAATGAATAAGAAATGAACCAATGGCATTAGAAAGAATGAAGGTTCTACATTCCCATTCAATGAAAGGACCAGGGCAGCTCCTAGTCCATCCCCTGAGTCTTTCTCTAGTTTCATCTAGGTTTCCTACATTTGCTTTTTATTTATCATGTTACAGTTTTACATGACTATAAGATGTGACTCCCAAACCTATGAGGAGCAATAAGAGTGTGAACATGTCTTACACACACACCTGGATACATGTTTGTGAAAAGAAGCAGCCAGTAGCTGGACCTAGGCCTACATCTTGCAACCGTCAGACCCACTTCACCTTCCCAGTGTTTTCTACCTAAATGAACTTACCCTCGCATCTGTTTGTGTTTGAATTGCTGTAACTTTCCACAACTTTCTCCAAATAGGAATCTGAAATTTGGCTCCCTTAAAATTCTACTCTTAACTTTGTCTAGTGTTATCTATCCTTTTTTTTTTTCTGCCTTCACACTCAAAATGAAACATGGCCTTTTCCTGGGCCTCAAGCCAGTTGGCATGAGAGCCGGAACACCTAGTCAGCCTTTCCAATCCAGTCTGAAAGGATTAGCACTGAATTGTCAGAGGAAAGTCTAGTGAAATTTCTGAGACAATGCTATGCAACATAATGCTCAGCCTCCTCAGGACTGGTCCCACACATAGCCAGTCTGTCCTTACAGGCCTATGACTAGACTCAAGTACCCTAATGGTATGAGACAGAAAATACACTCCATAAGACCTACATCAATTTCCTAATAGAAATTTAAAAGATGTTGAGGTGTGAGATGACCATAAGAAAGGTTTTGACTTTAATGTTGACACTCATGGGATCCAAGAGGATAAAACATTGACCAAAACCAACTTGGGAAGGAAAGGTTTTACTTTGGCTCACATGTTAAAATCCATTATTGAGGGAGGCCAAGGCAGGAACCAGGAGGCTGGAAGTGAAGCAGAGGCCATAGAGGAACATTGCTTACTAGCTGCTTTCCATGGCTTGTTCAGCTTGTTTTCTTACACAACCAAGGACCACCTGCCTAGGGGGTTGTACTGTCCACAGTGGAATGAGCCCTCCCACATCAACCATCAATCAAGAAAATGTCCCACAGGATGCAATTCTTCAATTTTGGTTTCCCAGGTGACTCTAACTTGTGCCAAGTTGAAAAAAAATGATAAAAACATAACCAGCACAAGTTTGTTGGCTAAAATGTAGACATGCCAAGGCTGGGGACTAAAGAGATGGCTATTGTAAGATATTGACCTGAATTTGGATGACCAACACACATACTCTGGTGTTTAGAAGCCCAGCTATAATCCCATCACTGGGGAAATGGAGACAGGAGAATCTCTGGAGCTCTCTGTCTAGCTGAGTCAGCAAGTCCCAGGTTCAGTGAGACCAGGGCTCTATAAATAAGGTGAAGAGATATGGACAAACATACCCAGTGTCAACCTCTAGCTCTCACACATAGACACACAGATGTGTACATATCTCCACACATATATGCACACACAGAAAGGAATGAAGAACAAAGAAAGAAAGGAAAAAAGGTAGAGAAGGAGGGAGGAAAGGAAGGAAGGGAGGAGGGAGGAAGGGAGGCTGGAAAGCATGCAAACAGAGCTCCTTTTGGATTCAGAGACTCTGGGAAGTTGAAATATTAGGATGAATTTGTTTCTTATGACGTGCTCACTTGCACTGAATGTCTCACATATTTTACCAATTAACTTCTGAAGAAAGTTCTACTATCCTTAGAAAGCTCTGAGATAGCTATTGTTGCCTAGATCTTACACTGGAAACTGTAGTCACTGGATTGGGAAACCCAAGTGCCATGGAAGTGATGGCAGTTCCAGGCATTGAGGCCAGGCAGGCACACTGAACCACCACAGCCAAGGTGAGTGCAATGCCTTGCTTGGGAAATGAGTAAAAGCAGCCATTGAAATAGTTCAGTTTACACCATACCTATGATGCTAACAAGTTGATTCATGGTGTTCCCAGAAAACAGAAAGTTACCAGAGCCACATCTGTACAAGCAGAAAAGCACCATATGACCTGAACAAATATTTAGCCCCTCTCAGAAAGACATCCTGGCACCCTCAATCAACCCACATGCCTGAGCCAGTTTTCAAATTCAGGACTTCTTGAAAAGGCCAGATGATCCAGGGGAGGCCTTTTAAAACATTTTCCAGTAGCAATTCCTTTTCAGCAGAGAAATTTGTACATAGCCTCAGATACATAAATATATAAAACAGGAGTACAAATCAAGTGTTTACCGAAAATAAATCCCAAAGAAATTCACTTTAGAATAATTATTTAACATATAGACACTTTTACTACTTATTTAACAATAAGCAAATTTATATACTAATAACATAAGTGTGCTTATTTATTTTTGCATAAAGAATTAAATCTTGGCAACTATTCTTACTGAATATTTGTTATGCTAGGATCATTAAGCATCTCCAGTGCTTTTCAGAGTTGATTCTCACTTTAATTTTATAATTTTATAATTGTCCATGCTGGGAATGCACAATACAAAATGGCAGAAGTATGTTCAAAGTCATTTCAAAAGTGGAAAAGTTTGTCCTAATCCTTAGCTGAAATTTATTGGGTGATTTTTTTTTTTTTTTATAAAACTCAAGTCAGCAACTCAAATAGCGATTTTAAAGTCAAACACAGTAAAATCCAAAAGACGTGCATGTGATACTCACATGATGAGAAATGACAGTGGGAAAATATCAAAACATATCTTCCAGGATTTAACCACTGTATTTCTGTAAGAATGTAAAACTGTGTGCAGTAAGAACACTTGCATTCCTAACAGGCAACAGTTTCCAGTCGTGCTAAGGGACTTCAGGCAGTCGGTGGTGTCACATGGAAAACCAGCACAAGTGGAGTTCAGAGCAGGGAGAGCAGTGAAGTCTCCGGAGGCAGCACGGGAAAGCTTTGCCAGAGGCACTAGGGATTCAGTGACCTTTTACTGTTGCCACGTTTTTCCCAGCCCCATATTCATTGATTCAATACCATACAAGCTTGTGAGTGATGGCTTTCCTTTGTAATTCTTTTTCCCCCTCTTTTTGGTGGCGTGTAGGTTGAGGCAGGATCTTGCTTTGTAGCGACAGTTGACCTTACACTCACAGCAATTCTCATGTCTCAACTTCCCAAGTACTGAGATTAAAGGCATGCACAAGTGTGCCCAGCTAATGACTTTTTACATTTATAATGTGTTTTGGAGAAGAAGAAATTAAAAGAACTCCCAGGTACTAACAG
Organism: Onychomys torridus; assembly: GCF_903995425.1. Lineage (NCBI taxonomy): Eukaryota > Metazoa > Chordata > Mammalia > Rodentia > Cricetidae > Onychomys > Onychomys torridus. The sequence continues at coordinate 59,954,451 of NC_050446.1, forward strand.
ACACAGGACCTGAACTAACACTAATTCCCAAAGTGCTAAAACATTGCTATGGCCCATATATCAGGGCTTATAGAGGTGAGGTGATTAATGCAGTTCTATATCAGGGCTGCTTTTCAGTAGACTACTGGGTCGTTGAGGCTATCCTATGATTATTCCCTCCAGTTCTGAAATACACAGTCAGGACAAACAGACCCAGAAGAAGGTTAAAGTCTCCAAAGGCTACTTTGGCAGCCATTTTCAAAGTATATCATACTTATTCAAAGTTTGCTGTTCTCCAACGTATTATTCACTCTTTATTTTTTTTTATATTTATTTCAATTAAATTATTTCTAGAGGGTGTATCATGTTTAAAATTGCACCAGTTTCTAAAGACTTGATTTGTATTGCAATTGCATTTACCAAAATCCTATTATGATGTTTTTTCATCTGTTTGACCAACAGACTGATTATCAAATTGTACCAAAGGAAATCATTGGAGCCTCAACAATGAATTTTATATTTGCTGCTGTTGCTTCATCTTCTTGTGTCTGACCTATACAAAAAGCCAAGATCTTTTAAAATCGTAAGTATCTCATAGGCAAATACTTATTGACAGCCTGCTCTGAGTCAGACTTAATAATGGTGTTATAAAGATGACCAGAGCATTACCTTTGACCTCCAGTTACTCTGTTTAGTGAGAAACACAAAAAGTAAATAATATAAATAAGGAATGTGATGTGTACAGCAAGAGTGCCATGCAAGAAAAAAAAAAAAAAAAAAAACTGTAAGTGGAGCTTGTGGGAGATGGATGGGAAAGACAATCAGCGTTGAGCACAGCCCGGGGCTGCCGCTGTGATGAAGGAGGGCAAGCTGAGAGCTGAGTGATGAGAAAAATAAGCAGAAGAGATATGAAATGAAGAGAGAGGGAGCAGAGGAAATCACAAAGAGGTGAGGTTGAGTGCCAAGAGAACAACAGCCTGAGGAGTCAGAAATAACATGGCTTGTTAATGAATGCTGCATCCCTTTAACAACTATTATTTTACATAAACTGATGATGATGGCAAAGTAAAGGACTGGTCAGATGGTCAGTTTATTCAACAAGTAAGCTCTTATTCGGTCTACCTGGCACCTACTCAGGAATGACATGGGAGGACAAAAGAAAAGATGTCATGGTTTTAAGATTGTATTTTCCAAAGAGAGTTGCAAAAGATATCTCATGTCTCTCTGCCTCTCTACAATTTGACCTTGTCCTCACTAAGGAGCAGTTGATTTTTAACTTTTCTCTGTCTTGTTACTGCTCTGGCCAATAGAGGGGGAGCAATGAGGCTCTGTCACTTGTGGGGTAGCCCTTCATTCACTCTTGCTTTTTCTGTCCATCTCTTGAACCTGTGGCCTTTAGAACACTCCTGCTCAGAAGCAAATCACTGGACTATGAGAAGGGCCAGCTCTCTGGTAGAGCCACGTGTAGGTGTTGCTTAGCAGTCACAGTGAAGTTTCACCTGTCAGGCTCTGGCTAAAGCAATTCAGTATCTAATTCTGTTCCTCTTTGAAATGACTTCAACCCCAAACAAAATCCAACACTAAAAGACAGTGTCCATGAAAAAAACTGGAAGCCATCAACACTCAAGGAAGCAAGCAATAATAATATACCAATTTAAACCATTAAGTGATGGGTTGGTATATCACACACGGCCTTAGATTATTGGTACTGCTGTGTGGATTAAACAACAGAAATTCAACAACTCTGGAGCATGGTAATCTGAGCTCAAGGATCCAGCATGGTTGGTTGTATTAGAGCCCTCTTGGTGGTTTTCAGATAGTGCTTTTCTTATTGTATCTTTATGTGGTGCAGAATAAAGAGAAAGAGTCCATCTCCTCTCATTTATCCTAAGAGTTCTGATCCCATTCATGAGGACTCCCACTTCATGACATAATTACCTCCCAATGGCTCCATCTCCTATTAACATCTCACTGAAGAGTAATGCTTCAAAACAGGAAGCTGAGACTGATACCAATGTTCAAACCATAGTAATAGCAATGGTTAACAGTAGGACTAGGGAAGGTGGGAGATAAACAGATGTCAATAGTAGAAAGAGTAGTTTTTCCACACTCAAATGTGATGTGGCTATTTCTTTAAAGACCACCTCATTTTCCTGCTTTTGGGGAACTATGTGACTAGCAAAGTCAGTAACCAAATATAATTGAAAGAGGATCGTGTCATTAACCAAAATGAGTTAAAAGAGCTTGCTCAAGAAATAGAGTATAGAAATTTAATATGTGCAGTTTGAGTTGTTTGTGATACAGTTCTCTGACAATGATCAATAACAGCTTGTAAATAGAGACAGAGGGTTTGTGAAAGACTTATGGGCTGTCTGAACTTGCATCTCAGCATACTGAGATTTATCCAAGTCCTCTGAGGAGCTGAAATGCCCTAAGAAGGCAAGCAGAGAAACTGCAAAAGAGAATGCCAAAGCACAGCAACAATTAGAGCAGGACATAAGAGCTAAATATCAGGGTCATATGTGGCTAAATATCAGGGTCAGGGTATTTGCTTAGCGTGCACAGGGCATCATACAATAAAATTACATCAAAGTTACATACGAGTTCTTTTTGACAGAATTTCATAAAATGCCTTCATTTTCTTCTTTCAGCCAATAATTGATTGATCCTATCACTAGGAATGCAGAAATTACATTCCTATATATCAGTATTGTATAATTTTGGGAGGTTTGGAAGGAAGATAGAATAAGTTATATGACTGAATTCAGGCTAAAATTGCAAACTAATAAAACATTTTTGTCAACACTAAAATATTCAGGATTTGCATTAAGTAATATATACGTTTGAGTTCATAATTCTCCCCAAAATTATTATGAGGTCCCAGACCAACACAGTAGCTGTGTGACCTACAAAGCATTAGAAATCAATCTCTTTCCCACATTATTTACAGATCATTGAGTTTTATCTTATTTTCATGACAACTTTAACCTCTCGCCAGAGCTAAACAATCAAGTAATAAATTCTGACTAGTTAAGATTTTTTAAGAAGGTATTTTCTGTCAATTTATAATTGCATTTTCATTGATCATAGACACTTGCAAGCTGTATTTGCCATGCACAATGTGGCTACTAACTGTGAGCCCAGGGGCAGTGTGAGAGATTACTCCTTCCTTGCCACAGGAGCGAACCCATTTCTTGAATTGTAAACTGTCTCTTCTCTCCATACTTCCATACTTGCCCATTTATCTATGCTTACTCTGTTCCACACTATCCTAACTAGTACAGCTTCTCAGCACACTGTAAAGTTCAGCTCTTTTTCTTTAATTGTTGTTGCGCACACAGACACACACACACACAGACACACACACACACACACACACACACACACACACACACACACACACACACGTATTCCTAAATAAATGCATTCAACGTGTTCTGTCTGCATAATTTTACTTACATGTATGTTTTCAGGGCTGATAGTTTGGTCCTGGATAACCATGTTATCTAAATGAAGTAGGGGGAACTGATAACTTAAAATACTGAGTCTTTGGTCTAATTTGAGGCCACCACCATGAGAGGGAACCCATGTCTGACACTGACTGGGTAGCCCAGAAACACAGGATAGGAAAAACAATCAATAAAATGATTCCTAATGGTACTCTACAATACTCATAGATCGGTACCTAGCCCAGTCGACATCAGAGAGGCTTTCTCTAGCAGCTGATGGGAGCAGATGCAGAGGCCCTCAGCCAAACATTAGGTGGAAAGAAAGTCCAAAGTGGAGACCTCCATCAATCCTTCCCACTTGGAGTTTAGGGAACCCCCAAAGAAGAGAGTAAGGAAGAATTGTAGGAGCCAAAGGGATTAAGGACACCAGGAGAACACAGCCCACAGCATCAACTAAGCAGGGCTCATAGGAGTCCACAGAAACTGAAGTGACCGTCAGGGAACGGCTCTGCCCTAGGTCCTTCGCATATATGTTACGGTTGTGCAGCTTGGTGTTCTCGTGGGACTCCTAACAGTGGGAGCAGGGACTGTCTCTGACTGTGTTGCCAGCTTTCGGAGCCCTCCTTCTCCTACAGGGTTGCCTCATCCAGCCTTGTATGAGGGTTTGTGCTGAGTCTTATTGTATCTTGTTATGACGAGTTCGGTTGATATCCCTAGGAGGTCTGCTCTTTTCAGAAGGGAAACAGATAAACAGTGGGACTTTCTATCCACAAACAAACTGTCTCTCCATTTATTCTAATCTTTTTCTTCTATTCAAGTTTGGGTTTTTTTTATAGTACAGGTAAGTATGTGCAAGCTTTGTTAAAAACATCTAAGAGGGGTTGGGGATTTAGCTCAGAGGTAGATCACTTGCCTAGCAAGCGCAAGGCCCTGAGTTCGATCCTCAGTTCCACCAAAAAAAAAAAAAAAAAAAAAAAAAAAAAAAAAAATCTACGTGCTTTATTTACTGGTATAAATAGGAATGATAGTTGTCTTAAATTTCTGATTTAAATTGCTTATGGCTAGTATGAAAGAAACTATTTGACATCTGCTTTGGTTTGGGGTTTGATTTGGTTGGGATTTGGGGTTTGGGAAACAGCATCTTTCTGTGTAACAGAGGCTGTGATGGAACTTGGCTCCTCCTTCCTCAGTTTCCTGAGTTACAGGTGTGCAGAACCAGCTAAGCAGCTTTGACTTTTGTAAATGAGGCATATCTTGCAATCATGCTGTCTTCTTTTACTTTGCTTCATTCTTTGGGATTTTCTACTTAGTTATCGAAGTTATTTTTTAAATAAAAAGTTTTGTTTCTTGCTTCGGAGTTGGTGTATCATATAGACACTGTCCTTATCATCTTATGTAATTTATGAAACACAGCAGAATACTGAACAGAGTACTGAGGAAGAATATCCATGTCTCCTTCCTTACAGTAGATAGGAAACATCTGCGCTGTCCTCACTAAGCACCTTGTCAGTCAAAGATTTTCTATTTGCTTGAGGAAGTTACCTTCAATGTGAATTTGCTAAGTTAATTTCCTTTTAATTGTGAACAAATGTTGGATTTCATCAAATGCTCTTTTTTTCACAGATTTTTCTCAAAGATGTACACGCAGGCTTATTTCTTTGGTATTTCTAGATCTTGTCAAATTGATAATCATTATTAGCTACCACAAGCTGTTAATGTGATAAAGTACATTAAACACATTAGATTTTCAAATGTTGAGCCAGTCAATATTTACCTGGTAAACTTACTTGGTGTTGGGGTCTGATTCTCCCTTTGCGTCGCTGGATCTGGTTCTGGTACTTTACTGGAGATTTGTGTGTCTGGGTTCAGGATGTTTGTTGCTTTCTAGTTATGCTTTCTTTAAAATCCTCTATGTGGGTAGGGTATTGAACTAATGCTAACTTCATAGAATCAGTTAAAAAGTCTCCATTCTGCTTCTGTTTCCTGGTAGACATTGCACCTTCATTATTTCCTTCTTAAATATTGGCAGCATTCATTAGTGAAACCACCTTAGCTGATCCCTCTTCCACATCACATTTTCCCAACATCATCACCAACACTGTGTGTTTAGACAAGTGTCCTGTTGTAAGTGAGGGCTCAGTTTCCTGTGTTTTGACTTGTATGCCCCATGACTAATGACCTTGAGCCTCTTGTGTACCTGTTCATTTGGGCCTCCTTTTTATAAGATGCTGACTGTGCTTGTCTGATTTTTTTTTAATTAGGAGTTTTGGTTTGTGTTTTGCTGACTTGGATACATCCTTTGAATATTTTTGGACATTATCTTCATATCAGATATAGTGTGCAAATATTTTTTGTCTTTTCATTTTTTTATTTCATTATGCAGAAGATTTTTAGCTTTAAAGAGTTCTAGTTGCTTTTGCTTTTAAGACAAGTAGTCTCAATATTTTCTCTTGGGAATTTTACAGTTTCAGATCTTATATTTCTTACATTTAAATTTTAATGCATTTTGAGTTTACATTTGGGAATGGTCTAAGACAAAACTCCAAATTCATTCTTTGGCATGTGGATATCCAATGTTCCTGACATCATTGATTAGGAAAATCCTTTCCTCATTGTGCATTGCTATCACCCCTGCCAACAATTAATTTACTGTATATTATTTTTTAAAGTAGCAATCTCAGGTAATATAAACTATTAATTTTTAAACAAATAAACAAGATCAATGAAAAGAACAATATACACACAGATGTATAATCCACAGATAAATATGGAAAGATAGATTATTGATATAGACAGATATTTTATATATACATATATATATATATATATACATATATATATATATATATAATGGAAGGCAGATAGATAGATAGATAGATAGATAGATAGATAGATAATGAAAGATAGATGATGGGTAGCTGGTATGTAGAAGAGAGACAAATAGATAATTGAACAGAAGTACAGAAAGAGTCAGAAATAGGTGCAGATGCAGAAGCAATGAGAAAATAAACTCTACATTCTGTTAATTTAATAACTACCTGTGAGGAAGGTGCTATGAATGAAAAGCCTCTTGGTCAAGTTGTGTTGACTCATTTAGAACTCAACAGTCATTAGAGATACTTGAGCATAAGTTGTTACAAAAATTGGCAAGATTAAAATAAAAAGTAATGATATCATGTTTTACTGTTACTATAAGCCTCAAAGAATTAGCTTCTATTGTAAATGAAAATGCACTTGAAGTTTACTTTAATCTACAATTTAAAAATATTCCTACCAAAGAAATTTAGGAAAAGTAAAACATAAGCTGTGTTTCTTCCTAATATTGACTTGAAATATTACCGAACGTTAGACTTGTGGAGCGACAAATGATGGTCTTTGGTTGTGTGGTCCTTACTCCCAGTCTCATTGAGTTTAGGAGTTTCCTTCAGCTAAATCAGATCTGGGTAGATTTCAGACCTTTTCAGGGAACTCCACAAAAGAACTATTTCTTTGCTCATATGGTTATTAAAATTCAGTTCCTTCTGATGTTAATGCCAGAATCCTTATTTTGCTGCTGTCAGATGACAACCATTCTCAGCTTCTGGAGACAGCCAGTGTTCCTGTGTTCATGGTCCCTGTTTAATCTTTCAGCCCAGAGCTTGGGTCTGCCCTTACTTATGTCTCAATGATACTTCTTTCTCTTCTACACCTTGCTCTTGCGTATCTCAACTGAACTCTCCTCACTAATCTTAGATAGATACTCTCCTGTCGAGTTTTTAATCTGAAATGTCCCCCACTAGCCTAAGAGCTGAAATCTTGGTTCAAGATGATGGCTTTACCTAGAGGTGGTGAAAACGGTGGGAGATGGTACCAGCCAGTAGAGTAAGTCAATGGGGGTATGCCTTGAAGGTTGTAGCAGATCCTTAACCCCTTTCTCTTTCCTGTTTTCTGAATGCTGTGAGGTAAAAAGCCTCTTCCTCTGGGTGCTGCCTCTTTCTTGATGATCTACCTCACTTCAGTTAGGCTCAAAGGACTATGGACTATAAAATCTCAGAAACCACGAGCTAGAACAATTTACTCAGTTAAGTTGTATTTTTCAGGTATTTTGTCAGCACAAAGAGAAAAGTAACGTATTACCCTACCCCAGGGTCTCCTTGTTACATGAAGTGGAATAATCACACGTTGTCACAGTAAAAAAACAAAACAAAACAAAACAAAACAAACAAACAAACAAAAAAAAAAAAACCCTAGACTCAAGGGGAAACAATCAATCAGGAATGGGAGTTTGTCATGTTTTTTGTTGTTTAGTTGGCTAAAGCTGTATAGTACAGAATGAAACTTATGGCTCAAGACTGGGGAGATGTCTCAGCAGTTAAGAGTCCTTACTACTTTTGCAGAAGACTCAAGTTTGGTTTCCAGCACTCATATTGGGTGGCCTACAACTATTCCAGGCCCCTCAGCTCTGGCACACTGTTATGGTCAGTGCCAGAACCTGATTGCATGTGCACATACACACAGAGAGGCACTCATTAATACACATTTTTAAAACCAAAATAAATCTTCCAAAACAAGACAAAAGTTAGTTATTTATGTATACAATTATATCATCTAAAAACAAAGATACTTTGACTTCTTTCCTTCCCATTTTTTCCCTTGATCTCCTTCAGTTGCCTTATTACTTTACTTAAGACTCCAAGTACTATATTGAGTAGGTATGAAGTTAGTGAAAAATCTTGTTTTGTTCCTAATTTTAATTGCAATATTTTGAGTTTCTCTCTATTTAGGTTGATGTTGGCAGTGGTATTACTATAAGTCATTTTTGTTATGTTGATATATGTTCCTTATATCCCTAGACTTTCCAGGACTTTTATCATGAAGGGGTGTTAGATTTCATCATAGGCCTTTTCCTCATCTAACAAGATAATCATGTGGTTTTTCTCTTTCAGTCTTTTTATATAGTTAATTATATTTATAAGTTTATATATATATATATATATATATATATATATATATATATATATCAAATCATCCCAACATCTCTGGGATAAAGCCTACTTGATCATGATGAATGATCTTTTGATGTGTTCTTGGATTTGGTTTGCAAGTTACTATTGAGTATTTTTATATCTATGTTAATAAGGGAAATTGGTCTATAATCCTCTTTCTTTGGGGGGAGGTCTTTATTTCATTACTATATCAGGGTGACTATGGCCTCATAAAACTAATTAGGCAATGTTCTTTCTGTTTCCATTTTGTGGAATTATTTGAGGAATATTGGAATTAATTCTTTTTTGAAAATCTGGTGGAAAATCTGCACTAAAGGTGTCTGGCCCTGGGCCACTTTTGGTTGAGACTTTTAATTACCTCCTCTATTACTAGGGGTTATATATTTGTTTAAAATGCTTATCTGATCTTGATTTAACCTTGGTAGTGGTGTATATCAAGAAAATTATCCATTTCTTTTAGATTTTCTGGTTTAGTGGAGTAGAGACTGTTAAAATATGTCCTTATGATTCTCTAGATTTCCTCTGCATCTGTTGTTATATTCCCCCTTTGTCTCTAATGTTGTTAATGAATATCCCCCCTCAGTTAATCTGACTAAGGTTTTGCCGGTCTTACTGATTTTATCAAAGAACCAACTCTATGTTTCTTTGATTCTTTGTATTTATTTTTTGTTTGTTTCTACTTTGTTGCTAGTATGAGATCTCTCCAATTTTTTTTATATAGGTACTTAGTGCTATGAACTTGCCTCTTAGACTTGCCTTCATTGTGTCCCATAAGTTTGGTTATGTTTCATTTTTATTCAATTCTAAAAAGTCTTTCTTAATTTATGTCTTGATCCATTTTTCATTCAGTGGGGAGTTGTTCAGTTTCCATGAGTTTGTAAGCTTTCTGTTGTTTCTGATATCCAGCTTTAATCCATGATGGTCAGATAGGAGTCAGGGTGTTGTCTCAGTTTTCTTGTATCAGGTGAGACATGTCTTGTATCCAAATACATAGTCAGTTTTGGGGAATGTTCCATGAAATGCCAGGAGGAAGGTATATGCTTTTGTGTTTGAGTGAAATGTTATGTAAATACCTATTAGGTCTTTTGTTGTTGTTGTTGTTGTTGTTGTTGTTTTTGTTTTTCGAGACAGGGTTTCTCTGTGTAGCTTTGCGCCTTTCCTGGAACTCACTTGGTAGACCAGGCTGGCCTCGAACTCACAGAGATCTGCCTGGCTCTGCCTCCCAAGTGCTGGGATTAAAGTCATGTGCCACCACCACCAGCTTAGGTCCATTTTTTTATGTCATTTAGCTCCAACATTTCTGTTTAGTTTTTGTCTGGATGACTTTCTATTAGCAACAGTGGGGTATAGAAGTCACCTGCTATCACTAAGCTACAAACTCTTTGATCTACAGTGGTGACATGCCTACAAGATATGCTACTTCAGTAGTGGCACAAAACTTGGGGAAATAACCAACCAATATCTGATTGGATTTAAGGCCCACTCTATGAAATGGAACCTATCCCTAATACTGCTCAGGTGGGCAAGAACCTGAGACTAGATAGGCCATGGACCTAGGGGAAAACCAAATACTACTGTTCTGGTAAAGGAATGGAGCAATAAAATGACTCCTAAACACATTCTGCTATACTTATAGATTAGTGCCTTGCTTAGCCATCATCAGAGAAGTTTCCTCTTACACTCAATGAGAACAAATAGAGACTCATGTTATGGAACAATCTTTTTGTACACTGCAAAGATGTGTCTTTGCCAAAGTGCCTTCTGATTGGCTTAATAAAAGACCTGACTGGCCAGTAGCTAGGCAGGAGGTACAGGCAGAACAGCCAGACAGAGGCTGTTGGGAGGAAGAAGGGTGGAGTCTTGGGAGTCTGGAGAGACACAGAAAGAAGCAAGATGAACATGCTATGTTTAAGGAAGGTGCCACAGAGGGTAGATAGAAATGTGGGTTAATTTAAAATGTAAGAGTTAACAAGTAACAAGCCTGAGCTATCAGCCAAGAATTTATAATTAATAATAAATCTCTGAATGGTTATTTGGGAGTGGCTTCTGGGATACACAGAAATTCTGCCTACAGACTCACAGCTGGACAATGTGTAGAGAACAAGAGACGTCAGAACACTGTCCTAAATGGGATGTCTCCCCTCAGAAAGAGAAACCCTACAGAAGAGGAGGAAGAAAGATTATAAGAGCCAATGGAGGACACCAAGGAAATAAGACCCTCTAAACACATTGAGACCAACACATATATGAACTCACAAAGACTGTGGCAGCATGCACAGGGCCTGCACGGTTCTAAGCCAGATGGGGGCTCAGCACTGAGTGGGGAAGTAGACACAAGTCCAAGTCTCTAACCCAGAGCTATCTCCAAGTGATAACCACTCATGAATGGAAAAACTAGTTTCTCCAATGGAGTCTCATTGAATATACAAACTGCTTTTAAGGCCAGGCTACCCTCTCAGTAGTAAATGTCCAACACAAATCAAACTTGCTGGCATTTTTTGGAGTTTCTTTGTTTTGTAATATTTTGTCAGGACTTTAATTTTTTAACCTTACAGGTCCTTTGAATATATGTTATGGCTTCCAGTTCTGTGGTTTTTAAGGGATTTCTGTGTGTATAAAATGTGTGTCCCTGCGTCTATGAGTGTTTCTTAAGCTTCTATTTGTTTTGTTATATTCTGGTTTGTTCCTGTCTAATATAATTTTATTTCATTATTATTATTTTTAGATGACTATATTCTAATGAGAGAAAGAAAGAAAAACTGAATTTGGGTGGGTGGTAAAGAGAGAAGGATCTGGGAAAAGTTAGGGAGAGGGGAAAGAATACACTGTATGAAAAAATCTACGTGAAAAAACAAGTACAAAATGTTACAATTACTGTATATGGTAGAATATGAGAAAAATGTGTAATATATATATATGCTTAATATATTTAAGAAACAAAAAGAAAAGTTAAAAAAGAAAATAAAGGAAGGATTATTGGTATATAAAAGAGACACTAGAATTTATAAATGAAAAATATATGATAAATATTCGAAATTCAGTGCTTAAACTAACCAGATTGTTTTATTTGAAGAGGAAAATAGAATAGAAATTTCATCAAGATATAAAGAGACAAAAAATCTTGAAGAACATTTAGAAGATATTAAATAATAAAGTAAGAGTGTGAACAGAAGTCTCACAGGAGATATAGAACATGTCACACAGAATAAAAGAAAAGCAACAAGTGAAGAGGAAATGACCAAGATTTATTCAGAATAGATATGTCAAACCATTTCTGTTTTAGTTACTTTTCTATTGCTATGATAAAATATATGACCAAGGCAACTTATAAAAGAAAGTTTTTCATTGGATTTCCAGTTACAGAGGGTTAGAGATCATGAAGGTGGAGCAAGGGCATGGAGGTAGGTGGCTGGAGCAGCAGCTGAGAGCTCACATCTTGATCCACAAGCAGGAGCAGAGAGCACACTGGTAATGGTGAGAGCCCATACCTCCTTTATCAAGGCCACATCTCTTAATCCTCCAAACAGTTCCACCAACTGGGGACCAAGTATTCAAAAACCCAAGACTTATCTCATTCAACACATCATACCATCCCAAGATTTCCTCCCAAAGAAGAAAAATAGGAAATCTCTACTTAGTATTTTGAAGTAAAACTTTAGCAGGTAAGAGCTTAAAAGTAATCAAAGAAAAAGGAAATCAGGGGTTGAGGAGACACAGTGCTTATCATACAAACATGAGAGCTTGAGTTTGATCCCTAGAACTCATGTTGGAAATCTGGGCTTAGTGGTACACATTTATAACCCTGGTGCTGGGAAAACTGAAATAGGTAGGTTACTGGGGCTTGTTTATCAGTCAGACTCCTACCTGGCAAGTTCTAGGCAGGAGGGCAATATTGCTTCCAAAATATATGTGGACAGTGCCTAAGACACAACACCCAAGGTTCACTTCTGGCCTTCTTAAGAATACACATATGTATACTACACACACACACACACACACACACATACACACAACACTCACACACATACATGTACTCACATACACACACACACACTAACATGCATGTATACATACAAACTTTCACACATTAAAACACAAACACATTAAAAAGAAAAAAGAGCAGAAAAAAAGAACAGTTACAAAAGAATCTAGTGTGTTTGTGAACTTCTTTACTTTATTATTCCCTCACAATTGCATGTGTAGACATATACAACATATATATAACTCATATGTAGCAGAATTGTTAGAAGGTCTTATTAATAAAAACAAACCCAGAGCCAGGTATTAGGGTGGATGCTGGAAGATCAGAGAACCTCACCAGTTCCTCAGCTGATCCTGTTTCCTTAGACTGAAAGCCTCTCAGTCTTCATCCAGAATGAATCTCAGCTGAACTGTTGCTCAAAAGCCTAAAAGCTTAACCAGCCAAAAGCTTCTAGTTTCTGGTCTTCATGCCTTATATACCTTTCTGTTTTCTGCAATCACTTCCTGGGATTAAAGGCATGAATCACCATGCTTGACTGTATCCTTGAACACACAAAGATCCAGGTAGATCTCTGCCTCTGTAATGCTAGGATTAAAGGCGTGTGCTACCACTGCCTATCCTCTATGTTTAATATTGTGGCTGTTCTGTTCTCTGACCCCAGGTAAGTTTATTAGCATGCACAGTATTTTGGGGAACACAATACCACCACACTTATACATATGCATATACATATATAAATAATATCCTTTGATCAATGTCTTCCTTATTACCCTCTCTTATCTCCTTCCCCCTCCCATAAAATCCCTTCTTCCCTAGTCCCTCCCCTCCTGTGAATTCAAGTGAGAGCCATTATGGTTAGTTAGGGCTCCCTGAATAAGCAACTGTAGGAGGTTAATTGCTTGAGTGAGGAAAATGTACCAGTGACTACACCACTAAGGAATAACACTCTCTCCTACTTCTGCAACCTTTAGCTGCTCCTCTGAGAGGGGTGAGGCCTTAGAGCTCCTCTAACATTTCTGATGGAATGTTGATGTGCACAGTCTTGTGGACACTGCCGCTGTGCAGTCCTAGATGCAACAGTCATATCATATCCAGAAGGCAGCATTTGACAGCAGTCTTTCCATTCTCCAGCTCTTACATATTTGAGATTACCTTTTCCATATGTTTTCTAGGGTTTGAACAGATGATGTAGACATCCTAATTAGGTCTGGACATAGTTTTACAATAAATATAGCAACCAAAAAAAAAAAAAAAAACCCAGTAAATTGATGTCTTAAGTTCATATAAAAGAATATCATGGAGCAGGAGAGATGACTTGGCAGGTAAAGGCATTTGTTTGTAAGTCTGATGACATGAGTCCATTGCCTGAGGCCCACATGGTGGAAGAAAGAACCAACTCCTGCCAGTGGTTCTCAGACCTTCACACTCACACAGTAGCACATGCACAGATGAATAGATAGAAGTGGGCAGAAAATTGTTTGTGCATGCATATGGACACACATACACATTTTAAATTGTTTAAAGTTTTGGTTCGTTTAGTTTGTCTTAATGTTATTACAGACTTGGTGTTCTGTAGTTTAGCATCAAGGTGCTGGAGGATTCAGTTTTCTTCACATTCATAGAGTGTTCCTTTCCGGTTCTGTTCTCTGGTAAAGGAGCATGGGAGGCCCTTGGGGTCTCTATATAAGTATACAGGTCCCATTTATAAAGGAACTATGTTCACAACCTAATTACCTGAAGACCTCACCTCTCAATATTATTATGCTGGTGTGAGTATTGGAAGTTGGGGTGGGGTAGGATTTCACCATAAGAAACTCAGGCAACAACCTAAGACAGAACGCCTGTGTGGCCTGGACAGGTGTCTACTTGACAGGTAAGGTGACCTGCTGACATCCCACGCAACCTAAGTCAGAAGCTCACTTTTTAGTAATAGGAGGGGACCTGTAGGGTCCTGGCCCCGTTTTGAGTAACTGTTGCCTTGCTTGCCGACCTTGACCTTGATATCATCCCTATGCTAATTCCCTTCGAGATTCCACCCTCCTGAATGCTTAAGGGAAGCTGCTTGTCTGTGTATCCAGCATATTGGGCATTAACAGCTTAGATGCAAGATTGTAAAACAACAGAAGCAGGGTTGGGGACTTAGCTCAGTGGTAGAGCGCTGGCCTACCAAGCGCAAGGCTCGGGGTTCAATCCTCAGCTCCAAAATAAAAAAATAAATCAGAAGCAAACTTCTGCCCACCGGGGTTCTCCCATTGTGCTGTAAGCCTGTATTTAAGACCTCCCTCCTTCAATAAACCGCATTCAGCATTCAAAAGAAGAAGAAGAGGAGGAGGAGGGGGAGGAGGATCAAGATCATGATGAGGAAACCCACAGAGACAGCTGAGCTCACTGACTCTGGACTGACAGCCCGGGAACCTGCATGTGACCGAACTAGACCTGCTGAATGTGGGTGACAGTTGTGTGGCCTTGATCTGTTTGTGGGGTCCCTGGCAGCAGGACCAGGACTTATCCCAGGTGCATGAACTGGCTTTTTGGAGCCCATTCCCTGTGCTGGGATACCTTGCTCAGCCTTGATACATGGGAGGGCTAGGCTCTCCTTCAACTTGGTAAACCAGACATTGTTGACTACCAAGGGAGGCCTTACCCACTCTGAGGAGTGGATGGGGGTAGAGTGGGAGGGAGGTGAGGAGGCGGGAGAAGGGGAGAGAAGTTGGTATGTAAAATGAAAAAAAATTAATAAATAAATATATTTTTTAAAAACTAGAAAAAAAAAGAGACTCAGACAACAAAAACATTTAGCAGCTTGTAAGCAGAGTTTTATTTTCCAAATGTACACCTCACTAAACATACAGAGATGCAATCAATTACAAATAAGTGTAGATGTCACTTATAATTGTACATTAATAAGAAAGGAAAAGGACAGTTGAACTCAACAGAAACAGTAAAACTGGATTTTTCGTATGTATGCAAGAGAAAAAATAATAAAGCTTTTGGAAAGTAATGTAGGATAATAAATATTATGAATTGAAATTATGAAAATCTTTTAAAATAAGATTATAAAATCATTAACTAGAAAAATGGTTTATAATTAAACTATATTAAAATTAAGAATTTATGTTTATCAAAAGCTATTACTGAAAGAATTAAAGAAAGACCAGAAAGAAAGGTATTTTCACAAATATAACTAAAATAACTCATATTTAGACATTAGAGTCTCAGCTCTCCAAATCATCTACAGTGCTTGGAATTACTCATTTAACAATACAGTGAGGTCAAACACCAACTCCCCGTGGCTTTACGTTTGATTTCCCTGACTATTAGCTAGGTCAAGTTTCCTTTTTTCCACCCATTTTACGTTCTCTACATTTTCTTTTGAATTTGTAAATGCGTGTGGTTTTAAGATATATTCTAAATATGAGTGTGCCCACAGGCCAGCCTTATCTTAACAGTCCCTCAGTGAGATGTTCCTCCAAATATGTTACAATCCAACAATCGAAAACTCACAACTGCTAGGGCTATTCACCCTCTTTCACACTTCCACGAGAATTTTAGGCTTTTCTAGTTTTGTGAAAAATGTCCCTGAAATGTTGATGGTAATTATATTGAATCTGTACATGGCCGTTTTTACAATATTAATTCTGCTGACACAAGTCCTGCTCAGCTAGCTATCTCTTCAACAGTGGCTAAAACTTCCTGGCTCTTAGGGAGAATTAGACTTGTGACACACGGTGGCAAGTAGTTCACAAGTGTTCTGTTGTCATCTGAGCTCGAAGATTCTTTATTGGATGTACTGGAAAGGGGTGGATCTGAATGAACTTCAGCTTTTTCTAAAGTGCTTTGGATTTCAAGTGCTGTTACACCTGCAATAAAGCCTTCCTTAAACCACTTTCTGAAGACAGCTTATTCTATCTATGTACCTTTTGGAGTGAAATGAGTGACAGAGGGTTTGAATGGTCAGTCTCTTCGAATGCATGAGTCATATTTCTTTTTCGATAGCACAGAGTTTAAGTTTGTATTCATTTGGACATTTGCCCCATACTTAATAAGGCATCTCTCTCTCTGCTTGAACTATACTTAAAAATACTCTAGTTACTGTCAAAAACAAATGCATACTCATTTTGAAAAGAAACTCATTTGGTCAGCATTATAAATTTTCACTTGTTCGCTAGTATGATGGTTTCATCTCATTTCAGTTTTGTTACTTTACCAGAAGCATTTGAAATATCATGGCATTGCTTACACCAAATTATCCAGACAGATGAGGCATTAAAGTCATCTTCCATCCCAAAGCATCTAAATAATTTGATTTGTTTTGTCATAAATAATTCTAGATCCAGAACCCCATGGTCTTTCTTGGTTCAACCAATGTGTTTTATATATATATATATATATATATATATATATATATATATATATATGAGTTCTTCATATATTGAGGATTTCAAAGATTTACGTTTGGACACCCCACTTGTAGGATCCAAACTACTTGATAGATAATTACATGTAATCTACACGCATGCGTGGAGTACACACAGGAGTCCCTGTACGCATGCGCGGCCCAACCTTTAAAAAGCCGGCGCCACCTTACAGGACTCTCTCAGGCTCTCAGTCTCTCTCCTCCTCCTCCTCCTCCCCCCCTTCTCCCCCCCCTTCTCTCCCCACCCACGTGTGTTTCACCCAGGCCTGTCACCTCTATCCACTTTAATAAAACTCTCCCATGGTCTTGTCTTGTTCAGGACGTGTTCCTAGCGCTGCAAAACTACTAACATTGGTGCCGTGCAAAACGGGCGCTTCCGGGCACTCTGTGCCTGGAAACCCAGGAACCGGGACGTAAACTGTGCTACAAACGCCGGGAACTCTGCTCCGTTCACGACAGACCACTCTCCATTTGCCTCGTCGCACAAATCCACATGCAACACTGCTACTGATTGGTGAGTTTTCCCCTTTTCTTTACTGGCTACCGCTGGCCCCCATTGCGGGCCCGGATTTCCAGCCATTTCCCACGTCTGCAGCTTGAGATATTTCACGAAGGGACCACCACCGTCAGGTGCGTTCCGGGGGTCGTGTGAAGCCGGCACGGTCTTCGCACCCGACGGGGTGGCTGACCGTGGGAGAGGCTCCTGGGGAGGCCTTCCTTCACTCGACCAGGCCCCCGCTTATCGGCTGACAAGCTGATAAGGCGGCTTGTGCCCCAACAGATCTACGTTCGATATTTGGGGACGCCCAAAATCGGACTTCTAGATCACGTTTTGTTTTTTTTAATTTTTTATTTTTTGCCTCTCCGCTGCAGACATGGGAAATAAGTTTTCCAACTCGATCAGCCCTAAGCTTATCCGTCTCTGTACTGAGAGACGGCCCAAGTATGCTTTAAAAAATAACAAAAAAATCCCAATCTTTTATGGGAGTTATCTAATTCTGGCCAGCAAACAAGCAAATGGAAAGAGTTGCTCTGTATCTTAGCTTTCTTTCTCTCTAAAAGCTCTAATAAGGTAACCATGGCTTGTGATTCTTCCGCCAACCAGCACGCACCTCCTGCTGGCTGCCGCAGATGGTGGCCAGCCACAAGAAGCACGGCTTTCCATTATTGATACCGCCACGATTTTTTCACAGTGAGTCTGCTGTTCTAATGGCTGAAATCTGAGCTATATGTTTGCGACAGACAATCCCGGGGGTTGTCCAGGCTGTGCTGGCATTGGCAGGCACATTTTTGCTCGGAGCAAGAATGGCGTCTGGGTCTACCGGGTGGATCCACGGCAGCACAGTCGCAGCTCTTAGCTGAGCTTAGATCTTACTTCATTCTCAGGACGCCTGAGTTGAAGTCTGATCCCGGTTTGTTATTTTAATTTTTTATTTTCCACTCAGTTACAGCCATGGGACAGAGGGCAGATACCACCCACTTACTTTGGCGGATGGGGCGGTACCGGTAAATCTGGCCGCTTAACAGCTTTGCGGTACCGGTAAACCTGACCACATAACAGTATGGCAGGTACTTCAGCCAGTAAACGGGAAAATAAGAGTTGCTTCATCTCCAAGCTTTCTGCTAAAGCTCTAAATCCTTTCTTCCCTTTCCCACTAAGGCATCTGCCACGTGTAACCTCTGTCTGACTTTTGAGCCGTTGGTGGGCGGGCTCAAATGCGCAGGCTTGGGCGGTTCCTAAGACTTGCCCTAACTCACCTTAACTCCACCCACTCATTCTCAAACTGCCTTGAGAACCACAGACTGGTCTAAAAGTAGCTGAGATCTAAACAATTAAGTTTACAATAATCAGGATGGCTCCTAAGCCAAAAGAAATCAGCTTATAGCCTCAAGCAAGCCTTCCAAAGGATCGGTTTACAGTCTGCCTACTGGCAGACCTTCCAAAGCTGTCCTTAAGCCACCAATCGTCAGGAAAATTTCAGGACATAGAGTAAAATCCATCTCTTGTTCCTGGCTAAAAGTTAAGTATCTGGAGAACAAGGCTCCTGACCCCATGGGCAAAAGAGTCATCTGTGGCGTTTAAGGTGTGTCAGAAAAGAAAAGCCCGAAAACAAAATTGCCAAATGCTGGCACTCGCTGACTCCTGAAAGCTATTGGGTCCCTGTTTTAAATGAAAAAGGCCATGGGCTAGCAAATGCCCTGCCCATCAACAGCCTTGTCCTTGTGCTGCCTAGAAAGACAACCAGTCAGCTGACTGCCCCCAGGCGCCAAGACGCATGGGTACAGCAAGCTAAGACTTCCAGCAAACCTAGGCTTGGCTACAGACACAGCAGGGAACCCAGAACTCAACAGGGAAGCGATCAGTTTCTTTCCTTCTGGACACCAGAGCCATTGACTCAGTCCTGGGAGCTTTAGGATGTCACTCCTTTCTATTGTTGGGAACAGAGGACAGCCTTACTTACCTCACCAGATTTAATTGTACTTTCAGAGTTACTTAATGAAAAAGATTTCCAACTAAGAGCTCATTGTCTCATTTCAAAAAGTTACCACCTGTGTTTCTCATGTGCATACAGACAGGGCCACGATCTTTGCCTTGTACCTAATTAAAAAAAATAAGTTCTCTTCCACTCTCAAGCTCCAGAGGACACCAGGATCCACTGCCTTGTCACCAATTCCAGAGAAATTGCCCAACTAGGGCCACATAGAGCCGGAGGCAAAAGAGACCGTCAAAATATCCAGGCGGTAAGGTTATAACAGTTTGTCACTGTTCAATACTCAGTAACTGATCACCTGTGTTTCCCAAACGCTAAACTAGCAAAACAAACAGGTGCCTTAAATAAACCACCTCAAATGAGGCTTGTCTCAGGTAAAAAAACCAACCAGAGTACTTAAACATCACAGCAACCTTTAACATGTCTCCAACCAGACAGACCAGACAGATCTACCTCAGATAAATGTCAACTCCAAAAACAAAATAATGAGTCTTTTCTCTAAGCTTTTTATGTCACCAGTGTTTTGTCAGATAGAAGGTTCCCAGCCACACCATGGAGGACGGACAGCTGCAGGATCTCATCCTAGGATCAGCCACACCTTGGAGGATGGACACAGCTACAGGATTTCATCCCAGAACTTCAGGAGTCGGCTTCCCCATCTTCCCCCCCAAAACCAATCAACGTCCATCATTCAGCCTGAAGCAGTCTTTGAGAGAAACAGCGTCCCATACCCATCTATCCACATTTTTTTTCTTTTTTAAAACATGAGAGTCGGGAATGATAGATAATTACATGTAATCTACACGCATGCGTGGAGTATACACAGGAGTCCCTGTACGCATGCACGGCCCAACCTTTAAAAAGCCGGCGCCACCTTACAGGACTCTCTCAGGCTCTCAGTCTCTCTCCTCCTCTTCCTCCCCCCCTCTTCTCCCCCCCCTTCTCTCCCCACCCACGTGTGTTTCACCCAGGCCTGTCACCTCTATCCACTTTAATAAAACTCTCCCGTGGTCTTGTCGTGTTCAGGACGTGTTCCTAGCGCGGCAAAACTACTAACACTACTGGTATGGTTTAGGACTTTCTCTTTGTACTTTTAAATATTTTTTGTACTTTTAAATATCATATGAGCTATGGATTCATCCATTTTGTACACCACAAACGGTGCTTCAAAAGGGGTGTTTCCCTCACATTTGTCAACACTACCTGCTTATGTTTCCCCAACAGTTCAGTCTAATATTTTAGGCCATTGCTAACAGAAGAAACATAGCAACCTATATTTGACAACAAAAGAGACTTAGCAAATAGTCTTATGATCCTCCCTCTGCTCCCCGAGACCTATATGGATGGTATGGTAGATAATTTTCACACAAGGTCTAGGTGAGTCTCTTCACTTGCATTTTAAATCTTACAAAGTCCTTACGAGGAAGAGATCTGGTTATGACTCGTTTCTAACTTTCTTCCTCCTTATTGAAAGTGCTTTCCATAAACATTAGAAATTGAATCAATATTGCACTACCAATGTCATGTCTCTAAAACAGTTTTACTCCGATCCTTTTTGCTGTGATTGCAAGGTTTTTGTTGTTCTTTTGTTTTGATAAAGGCACTGAAACTCAGGTTAGGTATTTGAGGAAATGTGCAAGAGAGTAATCTACATCAAAAGAGGATTGGCAAATTAACATACAGGAAACAATAGTAGGAAAATTCACTGCCTGGCTGTTGTCTTTGTTGGCAGGGAACTGCATGGTGCTCTCCCATATGCCTGCTAGAGGTGACCCTGGTGACTATTTATGAAGACAAGCAAGATAAAGCAAGCTGGTCAGGAATGAGCTGTGTGAGATGGAAGTGAACAGACAAAAGACAGGGTGCTGTAATGCAAAAGGAAAACAATGGGAAAGGGTAACAATGGATGCAGTGACAGTGCATGATTCAAGAAAGTGTTTTTAAAAACCTTCAGTGATGGAAATCAGGGTCCCAAGGCTGAAACTAAGGAGGTGGAAGTGTCCCTGAGGATAATCTATGAGCCAACAGAAGTACTTGCTATAGGGCCCTACCTGAGCCTCCAAAACCCTCTGAGATTAGGAGACAGTAGGAAACCATGTTAGCTAGGACTTTGGTCTTTCCTTTCAGAAGGGGCAACTGGATTTCACCTGGAAGCTGGTGATGTCATGGTCTCAGCTAGCCAGCAAGTGGCTAATTGGCACAAATGGACTGGTAGTAAGCACTGTTTCCTGTTTGCCTACACAATGGGTAGACTGCACTGTGAGTAAATAGAATCTGCTCCAGGAGGATGGCACCTGTGGCTCAGTGGCTGCAGCAGAAGCAAGCATGTCCTTTGAGATCTTTGCATCGCTGTTCACTGGGCGTATTGGTGTACAGTTTTCTCTTACTGTTGAGTCCCTTACCTGGCTTTGGTATCAGGATACCACTGGTTTTGTAAAACCAGTTTCACACCATTCCTTGTTTCTATTTCATGAAATTGACTAGGAATTCCGGTGTTAGCACTACATTAAAACTGGTAGACTTCAGCAGTAAATCCACCCAATTGTGAGCTTTGGTTAGAAAACTTACTACTATTTCAATCTCATTGTTTATTATGGATCCATTAAAGTTATTGTGCCTTCTTGATTTAACTTGAGTAGGGCATAGGTGTCTAGCAATGTATCCATTTCTTCCAAATTTTTTAGTTTTTAATATAAATTTTCAAAATATTCCCTAATAGTTCACTGGATTGTATTGGAATTTTTTTCATTTTTAGTTTTATTACTTCAGATTGTCTCTTTCTTTTAGTTACTTTGTCTAAGGGTTTTTCAATCTTAGCTTTTCAAAGAACAAATTATTTGACTGATACAGTGAATTCTTATTTAGTCTTTATTTCTTTAATTTTTGTTTTGGTTTTTATCGTTTCTTTTTTCTCTTGAGTTTTATTTGGACACGTTTTTCTTAGACATTGGGGTTCATTAGTAGGTTATTTATTTGAAATCTTTCAAATAAATTGTTCATGTGTGTGTCATAAATGCATGTGCACAAATGTGTGCAGGTGAGCATATCCATGCACATGGAGAACAGAAATTGACATCAGCTATCTTTCTCAATCTCTTTCCACCTTACCTTGAACTTGGTACTCAAGGATTGGCTACATCGAAGGGAGAGCAAGCTCTTCCCTCCCCCCACACACAACAGGTGTGAGCCACTTTGCCCAGCTTTGTCCATGGGTACTAGAGTGCCAAGCACAAATTCACATGCTTAGGTGACAAGCAATTTAGCCTCAGAGCCATCCCCACAGGCCAGCTTTGACTTTTTAGATGTAAAGATCCATCACTCTAATTGTCCTCTTAGCTGATTTCTTCAGTGACCCACTGCTCATTCAAAAGTGATTGTTTAGTCTCTAAATATTTGTGTAGTGTCTATGATTTGTCTTGCTATTGGTTTTTAGTTTTATTCTACTATTATGTAAGATATAAGAAATTATTTTTTTATTTGGTTTTGTTTTTACTCTCTTGGTAGAAACTGTTCCATGGACTATTGATAATTGTGTGCACCCCATATCATTGAATGGAATGTCCTGTAGATATCTCTTAAGTCCATTTCACCCTAAGTGTAGTTTAACATTCACGTTCCTTTCTTGATTTTTGTAGTTTGGATGACATATGAGGATGAGATACTAAAGTCACCAACCATTATTGAGTCAGAACCTTTCTGATATGTTGTTGTGCCCGTTAGCATTTGTTTCATGAACTTGAGAGCACATTCAGTGTGCATATACTTAAAATTGCTGCCTCCTTGATGAATTTTTCTCTTTATTTTTATATAATTCCCTACTTATCTCTTCTGACTAATACCTGTTTGAAGTCTGCTTTATTATCTATAAGAATATCTGTGCCAGCTGGTTTTTAATTTCCTCTTTCTTGATGAATGTGCTTCCATCCTTTGACCTTAGTCTGCCTTTACCACTGAAGTATGTTTCTTGGAAAAAAAAACAAAAAACAAAAAACAAGTAGTTGGATCTTGTTTTAACTCATTGTGTATCCCAAGCTGATATCAAACTCATGAGGATCATCCTGCGTCAGCCTGCTGAGTACTGAGATTAAAGGTATAAGCACCCATATCTTGTTTTCAAGAGTAAAATTTTGACAAAAAAAATATAATAATATATTTTTGTTAGAGCCTTCCTATTATCATGTACAGGAAAATATGAAAATAAAAGATGAAATTATTTTTGGTATGTTAAGTAATGCCATTTTTAACAGAGCTGGTCATGGATGATAATGAAGTTACTTGAAATAACATGAATCACCGTCAGAGAAGTTGACTACAGTGAATTTTAACTTATACAGATACTTAACTATACAGATACTATTCATGGGTTCATGCTTCTGAATGACCATTTTTTTTAATGTAAACATTAAATTTATAGGGTTGGACTTGGAAGACTGCAGTTAATTTTTTGAAGTCTTACTCCAATCAAAGTCAACTGTACTGCTGTTAATAGTCCTACAGGCTCTCTATTTCAGTTACAGAATTAAAAACAAATGATTCCAATCATTTGGATCTAACAATTAGATATCCTAAGAAGAGAGAAATCCTGATTAATTTTAAATCCAGATTAACCCAGAAGACATCAACAGCTTCCATATTTCCTTTGGTAAATGGAGAAGGATGAGAAGAATACCTCTGTCCAAGGAACATAAGCAATTACCCACACATCTGTATTCTGTCCTTGAACTACTTATTAGCTCATTTGTCACTCAGAGAAGTTGGTTTTGGAAGCTGAAATTATTATTTAATATATAAACAAGCAATTGCTTTGTTGTAAAATTATTATTTTTCCCTCTAATTTTAGTAAGATTCAGCTTGGCTCACTTTAATATGTTATATCTGAAGCAGTAATTCTTTGACTCTTTATTAGTGTGCTATATCTAAGAAGATTATAATCTTACTTCAAATATTATTTCTAATTTTAGAAACATATCATATACTTTCCAAATACCAACTGCTTATAATCAACTAACATTTATAAGAATACATTTCTAGAAAACAACTTAAATGCTGTTTTGATATCATACAATGGATGTTATGACTTTAATAATTTTTTTTGAGCTGAGGATCGAACCCAGGGCCTTGCACTTACTTGCTAGGCAAGCACCCTACCACTGAGCTAAATCCCCAACCAACTTTAATAATTTTTATTAAGCATTATTTTCACTACAATTAAACTTAAAGAAGGGGTTGGGGATTTAGCTCAGTGGTAGAATGCTTGCCTAGCAAGCGCAAGGCTCTGGGTTCGATCCTCAGCTCCACCAAAAAAAAAAAAAAAAAAAAAAAAAAAAACTTAAAGAAGAAAAATCAAGAGTTCAAAGCCAAGTTATCATACCTAGTGGTTTCTAATGCCATCTCAGATACAAAACAAAATCATGACACACAAAAAAAATAAAAATTAATTTAAACAGGATTAATTGTTCCCTCATGTATCCTTTTCTAGTGTCATAAATGATAAAAGATATTTCTTCTCTTGTTTATAAAAATTAAATTATAAAAAGTAACTCTGAAATCCTCAAAACTCATGTAAATTTATGTATGGGTATTAATTAAAATTAAGAATTCAAATCAAAATTGTAATCTGTATTAGAGTGTAACTCACTAAACATAAAAAGAATTTTTATTATGGAAATTAATTATGAATATGTTAAATCACAACTAACTTAAATTACAAAATTCCTCATTTTTGTGTGCTTTCATTTACTCTGATAGAAACATAACTTGGAAATTTCAGGAAAAACAGTTGTACAAGTATTACTTAAAGCTTTTGTGTTATTTTTAACAGCACTGGGAATTGTTATTCATTGATCTCACACATCAAGAAACCTGCCAAGACTAACCACAAACTCTGTCAGCTGAAGCCGATATTAAAAGAGAGTGCCCTGAAGTTATCTGAACTTCCCCTTTAATCTCTTCTGGGAAAGAGCAGAGTCGAGCACAGAGGGCAGAGGTCAAACACTTCCCACACTCTGAAGGTACAGGGCAATAATCTGACACAAGTTAATAAACGTAATAGCATAGCCGACTGACAAGAACTGGCACCTGGACTACCTGCCCGAAACCCAGGGTTTCCAGCCATGTCATTTTTCTTTCTTTCTTTTTCTAATCCATTCCTCTGACAGTGCTTCCAGCTCATTACAGGGCTGGATCTGAAAGGTTCACTTGTGCTTCCCGCAAACTTACATTTTTATATTGCATTTCCTTTGAAGTCTCTCCTCTATTGACTCACTGGGCTCTGCAACCAACCAATAATACAAAATATAGGGTTTTGATTAATCCATTTGACTTTTATGGTCACAACCAACTCTGTCATTGATCAAAATCACTTCAGAGAATGAAACTTGCAATCCTCTCTCTTTAAAAAAGAAGGAAAAATATGATTATAGGTGTTATGTTTCCATGGCTAATCTGCCTTAGAGAGATATTGTTGAACTTAAAAGAATTTTGACATGTATTCTAACATTAAATTCCTTAAGGGCTGGAGAAATGGCTAAGTTGTTTAGAGCACATACTGCTCTTCCAGAAAACCCAAGCTCAATTTCCAGAACCCACATCAGAAGGATCACAAGTGCCTGTAACTCCAGTTCCAGGGGTATCCAACTCCCCAGCCTCTACAGGCGTCTGCACTCACATGCACATACCCAAACACACACATCCACATAATTAAAAGTAAGTTTTTTTTTTAATTCCCTATTTCTCACTATTACTTTTCACCAAATTTTAGAATTCATTTATCATGTATCTCTAATAAAATATCTTGTTTTATCGACTTGCTTTTAGATGATAATCCTTACTAACAATACTCTTTAAGATTCAAATTTTAATAATTTGAATATAATTTATCATTATAGATTATTTTAATATTGAAAAATTATTTTCAAATAATGTTAATGTTAACATTATCTACATTTAAGTGTTTCTATCTAAGTACGGAAAATATTTCACCATTTGTAGTGGGTAGCTGTTCCAGCTTTGACCTGGAAGTACTACTCCCAGTGAGGCTTCTAGTAATGGTCACATCTACCTATGACCTGCCCCTGAGGTGAGGCTGAGAGGGGAGCCCTTAAGACCGGAGATCTGGGTGAGTCAGTGCTCTTGGTTCGTGGTGATCCTGGATGCTGGATGGTAGACCGAGTGGAGTTCTCCAGAGAACCCACCTGGACTGCACCTCACCTCTCCTGGGTCCCGTAACCAACACCTTTACTAGCTGTAGGTTACCCCCCCAAAATAAACCTTCTTTTTTACTACATGGAGTTTCCTTAATAAAGCCCCCATTAACCATTCTTAAGAAAAATGAACTGCAAGTTCCTGGACAGCCAAGGCTGCACATAGAGAAATCCTGTCTTGGAAAACAAAAGAAGAAAGGAAGGAAGGAAGGAAGGAAGGAAAGGAAGGAAGGAAGGAAGGAAGGAAGGAAGGAAGGAAGGAAGGAAGGAAGGAAGGAAGGAAAGACTACTGTGCTATGTGCTTATCAAAATTTAATTCAGAGCAGAAACTCATAATACGTATTACAAGAACATAGTTCTGTGCATTGTTCAAGCACTAAAGCAAAGAAAAGAGAAAGTTTTGACTATTTGAAAATTTGAGGTGTTAGTGTTAAGCTAAAAGAAGACTAAATCAATAAATCAATTGTTAGCCAGAATTCCAAAATGCCTCCCAATACCTACCCCTGAGGCCCACACCTCATATAACCCTGTGAAATGGAGAGAAGTCCACTCATTTAATTGGACTACATAATATAAGTCTGCATGGTAGCAAAGAGAATTCATAATTATCCCATTGGCCCTGAAGAAACAGGAATTCATGAGTCCTTCATCCACCATCCACCATCCACCATGATGTGGTTTTAGTCATTTATCTGAACGTAAGTAGTAGGTACTCATGAGAACTCTGAGCAGAAAGGCCAGTGGACACATGCTGGATTCTTGACACAGAAATTGTGAGAGAAAATTGTGTTGTCTCATTACTAAACTGGATACAAAGCACTAAAAATAATACATCAAACAAAAAGCAAATAACGAAAACATGGCATGCACTATTATTCATCAGGCCATTTGAGAGAGAACCCAGCATCCTTGAAATGCTGTTATTTGCATCTGTCTCACATCTTGAAAATAAAATGGTTAATCTGATGATAGTTTAATCTGCACAATCAAAGTGACACAGTGAAGAATATTATCCTTGGAAGATGTAATTGTTGCTTAATGTATTTCACTGCCCCTACCAATATTTTGCTTACAAATACTTTAAAAAATTAAGACAAAAGTAAAAACATGTAATGTATTGGAAATTGTGTTTATCTGCAATACATAATATACTCTTTTATCAAATGTTTTTATGCAGAGAAATAAATTTTAAAGGGAAAACTTGTGAGGCTGATTGTATGGTTCACCTCAGAAGAAATGTTAGAAAAGAAAATTAGCATCTCAATCTTGCACACATACTTTATATAAAAAAATTATTTCACCTTGAATTTCTGAGGGAATACAGAAGAAACAATCTATTCATCAAATTACAATTCATGGGTTGACATCAACCTACATACTTTATAAGCAATAGATCGTCTAATACTTTAAACATTTCAGTTTCATGTTACAATTTACTTCTGAACATTTACCTTGCATTTTCTGTATTTCTTGTACTTATTAAATATGTAATGATGTTTATATTTTAAATCAAGGGGCGATAACTGGATAACTCTGCAATTCCCTTAGAGTTAATATAGTGCAACACGTACTTCATCCTTCTGAAGAAGTAAGAACCATTGTGTTTCTGTTTGTCGCATGAGTGTGTATGTGTTACATACATATGTGTGCACATGAATGTGTAGGTGCACGTGAGAGTTGCAGGTGCACATATGTACCTGCATGAGGAGGCAGGAAATGCACATTGGCTGTTTGCCTCAGTCACTCTCTTTATTTTATGGACAGGCTCTCTCACTGAATGTCACAATCATCACTTGGCTAGACTGGCTAATCAGTAAGCTCCGAGATCCACCTGTTTGAACACCAGCCCTGAGGTTACAGAAGTGTGCCTCCTCACCTGGCTTTTAAATGGGTGCTAGAGATCTAGACTTAGGTCCTCATACATAAGCATGAAAACACAAACAGAAAACACTTAATCAAGTGATCCTCTGGATTTTTATTTTTAAACACCTTTAAAAATCTTTGTGGAGAGGAATGTGAGAGGAAATCCAGGAAAGGGTCGGAAAGAGAGTGGAAAATGAATATGATCAAAATATTTTTAAGGATGTACAAAATTCTTGAAGAATAAATATTTAATTAATAAAAAGTAATAATTGTGCTAGGGATCAAAATCAGTACCTCATACATACTAGGCAACTGCCTCAAAGACAATCTTAATTTCTATAACTTCACATGTCTTTACAGAAAGAAGAGAAGGATTTGCTCATTCACAGAATTGTTTCCCTGATTATTTACCCTTTTATGTTGATCAGTTCATCAGTTTATGGGGAAAATATGTTATACTGTAATTATATTCAACTATAAAAGGCTGTAATTAACTATATATGGAAAATGTTTTTAAGTAAAATGAACATTACTTTATATTATGTTACATCCATATTTTTTAGTTTTTCTTCCTTTACTATCACTGTATGGACGTCTTCATATAGGTCTTTTTATTTTTTTGCCCCTATGGGGTTGAGCCTAGGACCTCATGCATGCTGGACAAACTCTATCATTGAGCTACAACTTGGGGTTGAGCCTAGGTACTCGGGCATGCTGGGCAAGCTTTATCCACTGAGCAACAAGTCCTGTACACTTTTTGCCAGAGTCAGTCATCACTAGCTTAGAAATTGTTATTTTCACATTTTTTGCACATTATATATTGTCAAATGTTGTTGTATAATGGTTATTGTTCTCTTACACCATCCCACATCAAAAATTACTAAATGCGTATAGTTTTAAAGATACGTTTAGATTTTCTACACAGACACTTACAGCATCTGAAAAATAAGTGGACACGTTTAACTCTGTTCACATTTACTCCCGTATTGCATTGGCTAGGCCCTCTCTTACAGAAAGAAAACCAAAAACATTTTGTCTTATTCTTGATTTTACTAAGAATGCTTATACTTCAGTGAAAAGCTGGCTGTTGGAATGTTTTGGATATACTCCAGTAATAAATACTTTTAAACTCTTAGCTTGCTAATGGTTTTTCTCCTGATGGTTGGAGAACTTATCTATCACTTCTTTGTCTACAGAACTGATTCCTTTTAGTCTGTTGATGTTAAAAACTTTTTACATTTCTGATATATATCATTGGTTTGAGATATATTTGTGGCCCGTATACCATGTTAAGATTTATTTGTAAATATATTGATTGGGATCTGAGTATATTTGTTAGAAATGAGACTGACATAATCTTACTATTGTATATTAGAGTTGTTAATATTTATATAAAAGTAATAGTAAGTTATCACCTTTTCATTTTTTATACATTTCACTTTTCATTGTTTCTGAGAATATCTGTGTCTAGCCATAATAAAGATATCAGAAACAGCTTCTTGGAAGTTTGTCAAATTCATCTCTAAGGGCCATCTAGATATGGTTCTCTTGTTGAGTGGGGGTTTGTTTACTGATTCAATTGTATTCATTGGCCTCTTTTTTGTTTTTTTTATTCCCATTTTCCTATTTTTGTCTCAAATGTATTAATGTGCATTAGCTCAAAATTAAGTATTTTATCTAAGAGCTGGAATGTGGTTAGACTTCTAAGAATTCTTTTCAGCCTTAATAAATGTTAGCTTATATTGTTTGCTTGCTAGGTAAACACAGTTAACCTTTTCTCTTCGGTCTTGGTAATTCTTGCTGAGAATGTATATAGTTGATTATTTTTCAAATAATCATCTTTCAGCTTTCTACATCTATTATTTTACAATTTTTGTCTTACCATTTCGGTTATCTTTATTTTACTGTTTTCTTTCTGTTGCTGACTTAGTTGTTCTTATTTCTTGACTCCACATCTGTTACTTGTTCTATTTTTATCTTATCATTTCTACTATTGTCTTTATTTTGCTTTTCCTAACTTTTTGTTGCTGACTCAGTTGTTCTTATTTCTCGACCCAACATACAACTTTTATTTTCTATTAAAGTAAATATAATCGAAACTTTAAATTGACCACTAAATAACACTATAAAATTGCTCCATAAATATTGACAGGTAGTACCTTTATTTTCCTACTTTCAAATTTTTTTAACTTTTTATTGATTCTTGGTGGATTTCACATCATGCATCCCAATCACACTCATCCCCCATCCCCTTGCTTCAGCCCTCTGCCCTTGCGAACCCCACCCCCATAACAAAATTTAAAAGTAAAACCAAAAAACTAACCCCCCCCCCTAAAAAAAAAAAACTCTTGGTTCGAGGCCTTTGGCTTCTCCTGCACTGTCAATACTGGGCCCTCACTGGGGTTCCTCTCTGCCACACTGTCAATACTGGGCCCTCACTGGGGTTCCTCTCTGCCACACTGTCAATACTGGGCCCTCACTGGGGTTCCTCCTGGACATCCTATTGTGCCTTGTGTCCTGGAGGACCTGTAGCTTTGGATCTACAGGTTCAGCGCCTTCACATGCTCCAGCAGCTCATGGATAGGTGGGTGTTGGGGTGGGCTACCTCATAGTCCTGGTTCTGGGCCCGGTGGTAATAGGGTTAGTCAGCCTGCCAGCTTTCCCTCATCGTCACCACCCAGGTGAGCTCTCTCCAGCACTGCCCTGGCTAGCTCACCCAGTGTAGCAGACAGCAAGTAGCGGAGCCAGCTCTCCTGCTCTCACATCCTCGGACCCAGCTCACCTATGCTCATACCACCAGGGCCAGCTC